>NC_133368.1:25204802-25246390 GCF_049309525.1 Garra rufa | reverse complement strand
AATGTTTATTTCTGTTGGAAACTGCAGTCACATGCTTTGTACATAAGTATGTTTTCGTCATGAGATCAGGTAGCAACACACATTTTATACAATTTTTATACATTTTATATAAATAGGAAGTATTCAATTTTTTCTTTATAGTGTAAATTTATGTAGTTTGAAATTAAGTCATTTATGCAGATAAAAAAGAATATGTCTCTTATAGCTTTAGTGTAGTTATGGCTTTTCATTAGTAGAAGCTTATGTGGTGTTTCTAACACTGATTTGTGGATATTTTGATATTTACTGTAAGAAGACCAAATGAGTGATTGGATTCAAGTGTGCCAGTGAAAGGTCCCTTGACCCAAAACCTTATAATGTTTATTGACTCACCTACCACTTTAATTTCCCCAACAATATGAGCTTCGCACAGCCTGGCTATCCATCAGTGTCTGGCAGCTCAGCTTAGCTCTAAAGTATGTTCTACCAGAGCATGTTGAAAAATACCTGGTCTGTAGTGTAAGTGTAGTAGTATGTACACAATATACTAAATAACACTTTTCTTCATGAGATACATAATTTTTAAAGAAAACGATTACCAATACCTGGGTTTGAAGTACAGAAATGGGTAAACAAGCAAGAAAATTGTAGATTTTCCTCTATTTTTTCTTCTTTTTTATTTTTTAAAAATGACATTTTACATTTTGTTGAACTATCCAAAGGAATACAAAATACAGAACAATAGGCTTGGTCGGTTGCTCACCTGGCACGGAATTGGACTTAGGATGTGAAATCCTTGGGTGCGAATCCACCGAAAAACATGAATCTCAGTGAAAGAGCTGAAAGACGAGAGGTTGAAAAACAATCTAAAATGGCATGCTTGCGATTGTGTTTTTATGTCAGATTCACTTTTGTTTATACTATCGGGTATGAACAAGGTGTAGGTTATAGCATAGGTTAGAGCTATAGCACCACTCAGCAGACAACGAACTACGGTGACACCTACAAAACCGACGTCACATAAAACTCTTTTAGTGCGAATATGTAAATAAAATGTAAAATAGAAAAATAATAAACATAAGTAAATTACAGTTATATGTAAAGTACGTTATTATTTATAATCAGTGTTGGGGAAAGTTACTTTTAAAAGTAATGCATTACAATATTGAGTTACTCCCTAAATAGTAACTAATTACGTTGGAAAGTAACGTGTTACTTTTTAAATATAGGCAGGGCTTGCTTGTTGTTTAACATAAGTTATATTTTTGGCAAATGTAGAAGCCTTTTCACACCAAAAGCCTCAGGCTTAGAGAAAAGTAAATTCACGTACAGTAGAACCTCTTCAGCAATACAAAAAAAATAAATAAAAATGTTAGATTATCTTGAGTAATTTTTGCTTATTAGTATGGATGAATTGGATCATCGAATTTCGGGAGCAAAAACATTGGTTAATTAAATGGGATTGGGATGGGAAGTAACTGGCGTTACTCATTTGAAAATGTAACTCACATATTTTCTTGCAATTAAAAATGCGTTACTTTACTAGTTACTTGGAAAAAGTAATATTATTACGTAACTTGCGTTGCTTGTAATGCATTACCCCAACACTGTTTATAACAGACAGACAGACAGATAGATAGATGAAAGCATACACACAGCTACACATGGGCACAAACCTGCTACAGCTTTTCATTGCAGTCACAGCACTAATCGTACCGCAGGCTTTAAAGGAAGAGCTGCATGGATATGTCCATCATTTCTTTGTCACTGATAGAAAGTCGTCCTGTCCCTCCTCTAGCGGTGGAACAAATCTGATAATGAGAGAACGAGTGTGACAGTGAGGTATAGGGCTAAGCTTTCAGCAGATGTCTAAAACATGTCTTTCTCACAGAAAATGTGATATATGCCTAATCACCCAGCATTTGTCATAATCAAAGCAAACAGTTGTGAACATGCAGTCTTTTATGCTTGTACTATATTGCAAAAGAGTATAACATAACATTTTTATGATGTGGAACAAACCTTGGACATGTTGTGCCTTCTTCAGCATCATGTTTTACAAGAACACAGGTTTGCCATTTCATGGTGTCACAGCGTATTTATTTCTCATTAAAAGCATCTAATAGCTCTTGCCTAAAAATCCATAACCTTAACCTTGTCATTACGCACATTATCAGCAGTTTCAACCTCATCAAAAGAAAAAGCGTGGTGAATAGCATCTGTGTTCTCCTCTCATTATCTGTGCTGAACCTGCAGTCCCAGTCTATCAATTCATGACACTGTCTCAGTCCATAACAAATGAGTTCTTTACACCACACAGCATGGGCATAATTAGTTTTGTCTTGATTGATTGAATGGTGCTTTACTACTACATTTGTTTTACAATAGCACAGCACTGTAATTCATTAAATTGTCAATACTTCATATCTTTGATATGGTGGACAAGCCTATTTTTAAATATAATGTTATGTTGCTAATTTTCCTATTTTGAAATACAGAGCATTATGTAAACAAAGGCAATTAACCAAAACGTCACTTCATGTTGTCCATACTTAAATTTGACAGTAAAGGGGACATATATTAGGAAAATCTGACTTTTTCTGTGTTTAAGTGGTATTATCGGGTCCCCGGTGCATTTATCAACCTAGAAAACGTGAAAAAGGACAACCCAGTAACTTTGTTTTGGTAGGTCTTTTTCTGCAAGCGTGTGAAAAAAACAAGCTGCTCTTGATTTTGCTCCTCCGGTGACATGGAAAAATGTAAATGTCAGAATTTTAAACTAATATAACTGTAAAACTGTAAAAGATGATTTCAGTGTGATAGACATGATAATCAAAACCAAAAATATGTTTTTGGCAGAATATCTGAGGAATGAGCTGTACACAGCTTTATTCAGGAAAAGGGGGCCGGGGTGCAGCAGCTCATTTGCATTTAAAGAGTCATGCACAAAACAGCGTGTTTCTGCTTCCACTCAAAAATAGGCATTTCCAAATGATATAACAAATGATCTGTGGGGTATTTTGAGCTGAAACTTCACAGACACATTCTGGGTACACCTGAGACTTATATTACATATTGTAAAACTGGGCAAAATAGGTCTCCTTTAATAAAAGCATTATAACTTAATAAGGTATCTTAATGGATTTGTTGACTTTTGTTGACATAGAAAACAAAATTAAAAAAAAAAAGAATACAGGAACTAATGAATACAAACTAAAAGTCCATGAAACTAAAACTATCTGAAATACTGGTGACAATATTATTTAGCTGAACCAAAATTGAATAATGATACTCAGTAGTAGCCTGTGGGTTATGATGAATAATGAAGGTAATGAAAAATAAACGTCTCATTTTTATGTAAGCATTAAATAATTAATTATAAGTCCATTAATTAAATACTGTACCTAAAACACACAACATACCACTAAGGGCCTTCTGTCCCAATTCTAAGGAGATCTTTTGTACCCTAAAGGTCTAAATTACCTTTTCACCTGAAAATAAAATCAATATTTTTACTTTAAAAATTTAATACAATTTTAATACCCTAAATAATATAAATATACAGGTTACTATTATCCAATAACAAAAAAATAAATAGAAAGTAAGTCAAATGGGTTTAGCATTTTGGGGTGAACATATGTATATGTTAAGTTGAAATTTAAATCCCACTTTATATTCGGTAGCCTTAACTACTATGTACTTACATTTAAAGTAATCATTTGATACAATGCACTTATTGTGTACATACATTTAACTTACATATTAAATTCCTGCATGTAATTACACCTGTCATTAATTTCTGTAATTACATTTATAATTAGGCTGTTGAGCCATCTCTTACACCTTAACCCACCCTTAAACCAACCCATACCACCAAACCTGTCCCTAACCTTACCCGTATCCCACCTCAATAGCAGCAAAAGTGTTTTGCATTGTATTTATTTTTTGATGTAAGTACATAGTAGTTAAGGCCACCTAATAGAAAGTAGGACAAAAACTAGACGTGAGGGAAATTTTTACCCCAGGTTGTTGTATCCAATCTTACCCTCTCCTGTCCCGTTTTGCTGCTTCTCTGCTGTGACTCAAGCTTCTAACTAATTTGCTTCCTTATATTCATTGTTCTGTTATGCCTGTTTGAGTCTCCACATAAAAGAAAGTAAAAGAAAATAATGTGCCTGAAGCATCTTTTCAGCAGACACAACACAGGCTGCCATGCTTCATACTGTTCAGGAAATTCTATAGGCTTCTTGTTTGAGACACCTGAGACTCTGCCTAGCCTGGGGACAGAAACACTGACAGTTGCTGGACAGAAAAAATGATATGCCAGAGGTATACAAACAGTGCTGTATAAAATATATAGGTGTAATTTAAATAGTGAGAGCAGTAGTCAGAGAAAACATTGTAAATAAATGTAATGTGCTGTTATCTGCCCACTGATTATGTGATCATATTGCTCTGTCGCTGTACAGTAATTGCCCACTCCCAGTGTTGGGATTCAGCTTCATATGCCGATGCCCATTAGGCCAAATGGGACTACGATGCAAGCTGGACTGACCCTGAGCTGCTTTAAAACACCATGTTCTGCCCACCCACCATCTGTCCTCAGTGAGTGCACAGCCCTGGGCGCAAATCTGGAATTGATACGGAAAGTTCATCTCCAGCATTAGCAGTGGTTAGATAGCTTGAGCTTTACACCCTTCCAGTAGTATTTATCTCCTTGGATGCATGGTTGCATCTTTGAAACCTGAACAAAATTGCTTTGATTGTTGGCATAATAAAAGAATAGCTCACTCAAAAATTTAAATTGGCAAAAAATGGACTGATGGCAAATGATGTAATGTTACATTTCTCCATATCTGTTCTGATGAAGAAACAAACATATCTACATCTGAGATGACCTCAGGGTGACTACATTTTCAGCGAATTTTCATTCCCGGGTGAATCCTTCAGTGCACTGTGATTGCAAGAATTGCAATCTGTGGGCACTCAATATTTCAAATCAATATATAAGATTTCTATGTTGACATCTTTAAAGGTTAAACAGTCTTTGGGCATGTGGGAATATATGCAAAATGATCTCGTTTTTCATTGCTTTATCTCTTCATGTAAGAGATGACATCCTTGTATAATAATGTTATATATAAACAGAAGTCCTTTCACTGATCTTCAATCATGTAAAATTAGGGAAAATGTAATGATATTAGGTTCATTTTTCTTGCAAATTATGAACCCGTTCTGTATAAAAATGTATAATTAAAATTCTTTCTGAGAGCAGTTAGATTATGTGTTGTTATATGAACTCATTATGAGCTTTTCGTGAATGAGTATTATATTTTACTGTCTCAAGCGCAAAGAAGTGTATAACATGACTAGACATTTGCTTCTAATTACATCAATTTTAAACGGCCTCGCAGACACTAAATTAGAGCTCATCTGCATACACACCGCACCACGCACGCAAGCTGCATTGTTACTCTTCTCATAAATGAGAGGACGACTGAACAGAAGAGGACGCATCCGGAAAGACATAAAAAAAACTGTCAGTGCTTTTATTTTCAGCTGTCTAAGGAGAATGATTGTCTTTATCATTGAAAACTCTATCATGTTTGTATTTTTTTTTTATTTTTCTCCATACGTTAGTCCCAGCAGAAACTAGGAGAGGTCATTTCCACTGCCTGGTACATTGTGTCAGAGTCAGTAGAGAGGAAACACAATGTCTTCTCTTAAAATAATGGCTGTCATCAGTGCTGAATTCTAATTTGCACATTACTGTTTACAGTGCGGCTTCAAATAGCATGCAGATATTCCATGAGTCACTTCAGTCAGTTCCATATCTCTTGGCAAGTGAACATGAACCTAAATGTGAAATGTGTTTTATTTCCTAACTGAAGTAAATGAGATCAGTACAGAAGTGTTTATTGCTGTTAAAACGCTATTTACCCAGGTTGGTGCCACAGAGAATTAAATCTCTTTTTACAAAATAGACCTACACAGCAAAGACAACAACTGCTTTTAGACAGCACTAAAATACTCATATACATGAAAATACAGTGTGTCAACATATTCAGTAAGCACACTAAAATGCAGGAAGGAAACAAAAGGGGGAAAATTTAAACATCAACTGTGATTATAAGTAAATCATTGAATTTCTATTTTATTATATTATATTAAATTATTCTTTACAAACAAGAGTATTTTGTGCTTATGGCTTAAGTGAAACTGAAAATAAAATAATTTTTATTACTTTATTACAAATGTTATGTGTGCTAACTACAAGCTACCTAGAGGGCAATATTTGCACCCAGGAATTGATTTCCAGTGGCATTTTTTACTACCCTGGAAATCCAGAGGTCTCGCGAGAGCACAATTTGAATTGTCTGTGCAAGACACTCTGGCATCGAGCAATGATGCACGTTACTGCATTACGTAAGCAGTTGTGGGAACCAATCAAATCTGTGTATCTGATGTGGGCGGGCCAGAGGCGAGCTAAGCTGATGATGACAGCGCTGCGACGTCCGAATCATGTAGTAAACTTTGAAAGATCGCTGTCGCTATACGCCTTATTCAGCCCGCTGCCATTTTGAATCGAAAACGAGGCTGTGAGGGATAGCAGTCCAGCAGCGCCCACTGTGGCGCGTTGTTGCGTACCGGGATGTAGATCGTATATCCGTAAAATAATAGGTCATTTCACATTTTTCCACAGGACAAAGAGCTCCAGAAGACGTGGATTGATCGTCAGGACAAATAACCTAACTTTCAGGTAACAATATTGCATTTTTTTTGAGAAAATGACTGTGGAAAGACTGCTAATTTCTAATGGGAGCATGTTTATCTTCCTTTAAACGCTTACATAGAGTTTTTCAAATGATGTTATATAGATTAAAATGCTTAATGGTTTGTGTTAAGAGCCTGCAGCTAGGTCATAAGCGTCTTCCCGACCTTTATTATGAAATTACGATAAACATGACATTTTCCTTGTCTAAAGCAAGACAGAAACAAAAAAATAATGTTCTGAATATCATTTAGCGATTTTAAAAGGGGTTGACATCAAACACTACATGGCAAACTAATAAATAATTGTTATCTTTTGATCTCTTTGCATAAAAATAAACTTTCAACCCACTGTTTTTTGTATGACTTAACATGTTGTCTGAAAGAGGCTTACGATCTAACGTTAACTGCAGGCTCTTAACACAAACTATTAAACATGTTGATCTTTAAAACATCATTTAAAAAGAATATCTTTTTCATTTACAATCGCAAGGTTTTCTTTTCGTGAGGTCTTTGAGTCCAGGTAAACACAGACGGAGCTGAACCCTCCTTAAGCGTCCTAATTCCAGTCAGTGTTTTTGAAAAACAATCCTGAGTAAAATGTTGAGCACTCTTGTGTTCTTTGTAATCTATTTAGTTTAGTTGTTGTAGTAATACATCACATGTTAGCTCTGCGTAAACGTTTAAAGGAAGATAAACATGCTCGCATTATAAATTAGCAATTAGCCAACCGGCTAGTTTCCACAGTCATTTTCTTAAATAAATGCAATATTGTTACCTGAAAGTTAGGTTATATGTCCTGTCGATCAGTCCACGTTTTCTGGAGCGCTTTGTCCTGTGGAAAAATGTGAAATGACCTATTATTTTACGGCTATACGATCTACATCCCGGTACGCAACAATGCGCCACAGTGGGCGCTGCTGGACTGCTATCCCTCACAGCCTCGTTTTCGATTCAAAATGGCAGCGGGCTGAATAAGGCGTATAGATGAACACCAGTTGTTTGAAACGGCTTTGGCCGCTACAATACTTAGACTTGGCTTTTCATATAAAAGAGGAACAGAAAACCGAAAACTCGAATCGTTCCTTTGCAAGAAGGACGTTTTTGCTGTTTTGCCGACTGGATACGGCAAGAGTTTAATCTATCAGTTCACAAGTTCATGCTATAATTAGCCGGAGAATAGTAGCGCATGTTTGGCGTGCTGTCCGGTGAAGGGCTCCGAGCTCGGGAGTGGCCCGAACCCAGAGTACCCCCCAATAGGAGTAGCGAGAACTCTGAGTGATGAGTTGGGGTGGTGGAGGGTTACTGATAAACTATCAATTGAATTGAGGTGAGTCAGCTGTATTCAAACCTATGGCGCTGATTGACTTGAGTGGGCTCCTCTTGTGATGTTTACACTAAGTATCTGACGCGCTTCTCCCGAACTTTGTTAATGAAACATCATTTAGCTCTGCTGGTAGCTAAGTGTGTATTGTTGTGATTGGTCGTGGCGTTATCCAATTGCGTGCAGTTAAAGTTTTAAATGCATGCTTGGTGCCGCCCCTCGAGTTAGGCAGTTTTCATTGCTCGATGCCAGACCCTATATCTTAATAGATTAGGGTCTGGATTTTTTCCAGGCTAATTTTTTACATTTGTGAGGTCAATTTTTTACAATCACCTGATCGTTATAAAAGCATATATTGTCTTTAATGTCAAATACTTAAATTTACCCAAAACCCAATTACTTACAATATATACAACTGTTGTCAATAGACTGTTTAAAAGTGTGTCTAAATTATACACGTAAAAAACAGGAGCACATAGAGCTGCAATATTATGACAAAAATCATGATTGTAGATTATTGCTCTTTTGTATCTGCACTATGCTGTTTATGATAAGGTGATTTTGCACTCAACAACAGCTCTTGTGTTTTCAATGCTGGCTAATCTAAGAGCCTCTGATTGGCCAAAGCATTCCTAATTTCAACAGAAACGCATTTGATTGGTTATAAGGCTCAATGCTACACAAAACTGCACATAAAAGCAATCTGATACAGTGTGAGCAAATCTAAATGCAATTTCACAAGTTGGCACTTTTCATTCATTGTCACATTTCATTTTAAATGTGACAGCCATGATATAGTGTTTAATTGTGCATTTCTTGCCCATTTGTATTGAAATTATGGGGCATTTTTGTTCATTTTGGTGGCATTTTTTTGCCACAAGGCCTTTGTCCCCAAGGCCTAATCTAAGCGCCTCTGATTGGCTAATGCAATCCTAAATTCATCAGAAACGCATTTGATTAGTTATAAGGCTCAACACTGCACAAAACAGTGTTTAAAAGCAATCTGATGCAGTGTGAACGAATCTAAATGCATTTCCACAAGTTGGCACTTAATTGTGCATTACTTGCCCCTTTGTATTGAAATTATAAGGCATTTTTGTTCATTTTGGTTGCATTGTTTGCCACAAGGCCTTTGTCCCCAAGGCCTAATCTAATGTAATCAATCTCTGATTGGCCAATGCATTTCTAAGTTCAACAGAAACGCATTTGATTGGTTATAAGGCTCAACACTGCACAAAACAGTGTGTAAAAGCAATCTGATGCAGTGTGAGCGAATCTAAATGTATTTTCGCAAGTTGGCACTTTATATTCATTTTCACAATTCATTTTAATCGTGACAGCCATAATACGATGTTTAATTGTGCATTTTTTGCCCCTTTGTCTTGAATTTATGGGGCATTTTGGTGCATTCCTAAGTTTAACAGAAACACATTTGATTGGTTATAAGGCTCAACACTGCACAAAACAGCGTGTAAAAGTAATCTGATGCATTGTGAGCAAATCTACCGTAAATGTAATTCCATGAATTGACACTTTTCATTTATTTTCACATTTCATTTTGCCCCTTTGTTTTGAATTTTTGGGGCTTTTTGTTCATTTTGGTGGCATTTTTGCCAGAAGCCCTTGTTAATTGTCGACCCTGTTGCTATGAGGCACATACAGTCTATTGATCAAAGAGGGTTTAGACCAAAAACAATGTCACATTAAAATGAATCCTTGTTCATGTAGTTTTAGAGCAAAAACATATCACAGAAACAAATTTTAAGCAAAGGATTTGGAAATAAAAGAGTGCTGACTAATTGGTCCCTGCTTATTCTGAACATCTTGGTCCAAATATGTCACTTACGTTAAATGTTTTTTTTTTTTTTTTTTTGTCTGATACAGTCAAATTCTGTATCTGATGTCTTTAATGCCTATGTGATGTAGTGGCCATTGAATATAAGGTACAAGACAATTATTTTTGAAATGTTGTCGTTATAATGGCCAAAAATATTCTTCACTGTGACTGTGGAGCGGTATAGCAGCTTTGTGAGCACAAGTTTCCTTACAAGCTGTGGCAATGTTGAGGGTCTGAAGCTAATGTTGTTGACGCTTGCAAGCCAAGAGCCAATCCATCAGGCGGAGGTCGGAGGAAAAAACAACGACAGCGAGGTACTTCATCGTTTTAAAAGGCTATTCATCACAGCAGTCGCTGCTGTCAGCTTCTGCTCCAATATTTCCAGGGGAGGAATCAGGAACTAGCCAGACTCCTTCCTCAGTTTCTCCAAAAAGAGAAACAGCACATCATGAGCTTGCCAGATGCCAGGAAGAGTCACTGTCTCATGTGTGCTCTCACACACTCAAAAGCACACACTCTCAGTAGTTGTTTTCCCATGAGCCCTAGGGGTGTGTGGGCCACACACATGTGTTTGAGAGAGAAGAGCAGATAAGCAGGGATCAAAGAGCCATTGCGAGCTTTACAGCCTCACAGAGAAACTGAGCTGGATGCAGTTCCAAAACAGACAACAGACAACTCTGCTTCTCTGAATACACAGATATTTTTATAGCATCTCGTTCTGGTTCCTTTTGGCATTAGTCTGTTTTAGTTTTACAGTGTTGTTCATTTTTAGTGCAGATTAGGAATGTTTGAGATATTTATTAGCAAGATTCACAAATTTTAATTAATTCACCTTTACTTGGATTACTGTCACCCTCAGCAGTTTGCAGTAGGACTTTTCAATGTTTGCATCACTCCAGTCATCTGTGTTTGCATTTTCCAAAGTTTTTCAGGGACTTGCTGAAATTTCACCAGTAGGTGGTGGCGAAGGACTGCTGTTAATGGTGAATCATTGACTAATCCGTTTAACCAATTTGATTTAAAACAATGATTTATTCAGGAACGAAACAAGTGGCTGTGTCTACACTACCAGTCAAAAATTTTTGAACAGTAAGATTTCTTCTCTTCTGCTCAAGTTTAACTTTTTAAAACACCTCACTCTAGATCTTGTGTTATTTTGCACTCTACTAACTTGCCTCTTACATTTAAATGCAAAAACATGTTCTGTGTGTGATATTGGTTTATGAATTATGATACAGGTTTTTACAACACAGTATTTTAGGATGTTATTGACTTTTGGCTCTATAAAATCATCTATGTAATATTAAACAGTGTAGTTCTAGGTCTATAAAAGAACATAGGCAGTTCAGTGATGCCAGAAGTCCTCATCATACGCACCATGACTGTCCCTTACGTGAACTTAAAGAGAAGACAGAGCAGTATTAGTCATGCTCCGTGGTCAATAACGCTCGATAGCTCACCTGAATCCCTCTCATGCAGAATCGACTCCTCCAGCTGCAAACCAGTGAAGCTTGTAAAGTAAGAGTGAATGTGCCCTATAAATAAACTTCAGCAAAATTTAAACATTGGTATACCTCAGAATGGCAGAACTGTATTTCAAAAAGAAATGCACTTTTGAAAGTCAGTCCTCCTAGGGCCATTCGTGAATGTTGTATTATAAAATCCATCTTATTTGCAGCCTCTGTGGTAATCTCTTATGATCCTTTACCATGCTTTACAAAATAAAGAAGTCTTATGCTCTGTAAGCTAATATTAAATTGCATTGTTGTTACTTACAGAACTTTTTAAACAGAGGCATATTTTTAAGAAGTTCACTTCCAGAATACATTTTCCTGATAATTTACTCACCCCCATGTCATCCAAGATGTTCATATCTTTCTTTCTTCAGTCCCAAAGAAATTAAGTTACAGTTTCAATGCAGCTCTACACGATCACAGCTGAGGAATAAGGGACAATCAGTCATTTTCTCAAAAAAATAAGTTTTATCTCACAAAAGTGAGTACACCCTTCACATTTCAGCAACCATTTTAGTATATCTTCTCAAGGGACAATACTATAGACATGAAACTTGGATATATTTTAGAGTAGTCAATGTGCAGCTTGTATAGCAGTATAGATTTACTGTTCCCTGAAAATTATTCAACATACAGCCATTATTGTGAAAATAGCTGGCAACAAAACTGAGTACACCCTAAGTGAACTTATCCAAAGTGTCAATATTTTGTGTTAGCACCATTGTTATCTGGCACTGCCTTAATCATCCTGGGCATGGAATTGATCAGAGCTGCACAGGTTTGTCTTCAGCAAAATATTTGTGGGCTTTCTTCTTCGTTGATTGACCCATGCAAGACCTGTTCCGAATGGAACCCATCTTGGTTTCAGGGTGTTACTGAACCTGTAATAGCCTTGGCCATCTTTGTGGAGAGCAACAATTCTAATTCTCAAATCCTCAAAGAGTTATTTGCCATGAGATGCCATGTTGAACATCCATTGGTCTGAGAGAATTGTACTTTAAGCACCAAAATTTAACTGCTCGAATACAAGATACACAACATTGTATGGTCCATAAACATAAACATGATGAATAGGACATGAGGCTTTGCATGGTAAAACAACATACTGCTGTTATCACTTAGGGTGTACTCAGTTTTGTTGCCAGCTATTTTGACAATAATGGCTGTATGTTGAGTCATTTTCAGGGGGCTTGTATACTGCTATATAAGCTGCACGTTGACTACTATAAAATATAAATGGTATTGTCCTTTAAAAAGATATACTAAAATGGTTTCTGAAATGTGAAGGGTGTACTTACTTTTGTGAGAAACTCTACTTTTAACCACAAGATGTCATGCAAGATGTCAAGAGAGTTTGGAAAAATTTAGGATGTTCAACTGTTTGGACTTTTATTCTTTTATGGCATCCATTCACTGCAGACAGTCAATTGGTGAGCAACTTATATAATGCTAAATTTCTTTAAATCTCCAAGGGTATGTACATTTTCAGCAAATTTAAATTTTGGGGCGAACTATTTCTTTACTTACTATTAAGTAATATTTATGCATAAAATTAGATGATATTCACTTTCCAGTAATGCATTTACAATTCAAGAAAAATAAATGTTTGTTTGTTTGTCAGACATCCAACATCTTAGATCCTACAAGCTTACTGTAAGACAAATTAAAAATGTAGACATTTTTATAGCTTACAGCCTTTAGTACGCAGAGAGTGAACCTCCCTATGGCTGTTTCTTTATCTACAGTTATTCTGTGCATGTACATAATAGCATGGCCCTGAGTTTAAAATCTATCCGCCTCTTACACCGTTTAACTTTCGCCTCTGGTACCAGAGCAGGAAATGAGGTCATGACTGGTGTGGCGTTGGCTCATGTGTGCTCCTGCTGTCTGTTCATCGACTGTCTGGACGTGTGTAAATCTGGCGTGTGTTTATTGATCCGTTACACCACCGTTAGCCCCTTTATCAGCCGTGAAATGGCCTTCTGTCTGCCTACCTGGCCATGTCTGGCAGTTTAATTCCTTTGGGTGGTAGAATAAGCTTGATTCATTAGTGCAATAAAACTGCTTTAGAACATAAAACACACAAAGCTAGCATAATAATAAATCAGGATGAGAAAACAAATGTTATGATAAAATTGTGTGTTTTTTGCATCAAGCAATTTATATAATGATTTTTAATATTATAAATTATTGAATTATTGTAATCGAATTAGGTGCAGTTACGTAAGATTTTTTAGTTGGTTTGTTTTTCTTTTTTTGTAAATGCAACAATGGGTTTCACTACGAAATAGCCAAACTGCATAATGTGGATGAAAAATGTGACCCTGGACCACAAAACCAGTCTTAAGTAGCATGGGTATATTTGTAGCAATAGCCAAAAATACACTGTATGAGTCACAAGTATCAATTTTTCTTTTATGCCAAAAATCATTAGGATATTAAGTAAATATCATGTTCCATGAAGATATTTTGTAAATTTCCTATCGTAAATATAACAAAACTTAATTTTTGATTAGTAATATGCATTGCTTATGCATTTTTGCACCCTTAAATTCCAGATTTTCAAACTTTGTATCAAGTTGTATCTTGGCCAAATATTGTTCTATACTAACAAACCATTCATCAATGGAAAGCTTATTTATTCATATTTATTCATTTATGTATAAATCTTAATTAAAAAAAAAAAAAACCCTTATGGCTGGTTTTGTAGTCCTGAGCTTCCTATACAGAAAAAAAGATTCTTGGTATTTTTTCATTATTGCATAAAATATATTTTGTAATCTAACATATTTCCTCAATGCTTTGGTTAAGTAATGAAGTAATGCCGGATAGACTATTCAACTGGATTAACATTTTCAGAAAGATTTTTTGCATTTTGGGATTGTATTGTCTCTCATGGCAATTCTTTTTTTTTTTTTTTTTTTTGAAATTTGGTGACAGTTTCATATGAATTTGTACAATCGCATGTCTATGTGTTTTTTTCTTTACGATCTGCTATGTCTGCAAGTCAAATTATAATCATTTGCCACCTACAGTATTTGCCAAAACTTGAAAAATATTTATCTTTTCTTTTTAAGATCAAATTATGCCTGAAGATGATATATATAATACTGCTCTAGATTTTCAGCCAAAATTAGGTCTCTTATAAAGCAAAATAATCTTTCAGGCTACATTTGGAACAGTCTTTGCATATGAAATGTCTTTGATGTCTAGGTATGCAGCTTAGTAGGATTTGAAACTGAGCCTGTATATCAATGTATAAAAACGCTATATGCTTTGACTGAAGTCTGAAGAAAGCCTTTAAACAGCAGGAGCGGGATTTTCTTTTTTCCTGAAGCATAATATCCCTCTTTGTTGAACCTGTTTAACACAAGCAATCTGTTCATTTAAACGGAGAGCTACAGACATTCCTGAGGCTTCAAGCTGCTCAAGAATAATTCCAATTTGAATCATGGTCAGAGGGAATACAAAAGAAGTCTTTTTGTCTTTTCGAAGCTGTGAGTTGTGGCTCATAGAGGAGTGGGGGTATCAAGTGTAATCAGTTCTTTGATTAAGAGTGATTTGGGGGGAGAATCACTTTGGGGTGCTACAGATGAAAAGGATGCAGAATTTAATTGTGCTCGCAGCAGTTGAACACTTTTCTGAAGTGTGTTAACTTTTCACGCCATTGAGAACAACTGGCCGTAGGGTTCTCATTATGCCATTATGTTTCATTTGCATCAGGGGTTTTATGAATAGCCTCAATAGAGAGCATGCATTTTTCTTTTCCTCACCCACTGCTGTTGTGCCAGCTGTGGTGTGAACTTTGGTGGAGGAGCTAATCAAATACCTTGACATGATGTTGTGATGAATAATGAATTGTCATAACGATAGAGCAGACATGCTGCCTTCACCGTTGTTTTCTGCTTTTTTCTTACTTAAGGTGTAAATTACTTTTCATATGACTGAATGTGCATACAGTTTCACCAAGTAATAAACAATATTATGACTACTGTATAGTGCATAAATGACATTTCTAAATTTTCAGCTTTCATTCAGGTCAGATTAACACAATACTACTAGTAAAAAATTCTTTTACTTGTTTGAACTAGTTTTTGGATGTCATTGTGCACTATTTGAGTTGCTTTTGGTTTTTGCATTTTTGATAAAATAAAATATTAACGAATGAAATTGTCAGTGAAATCAAAGGCAGAATGACTTTGGAGTTTAGGGAGTGGGACTATGAGTAGTTTTGATATTCTATGTTTGAAGCTTTTCTCATATGATAGAAGTTGCTAGAAACATTAACTTAAACCTCTGATAACCCTGATGTTTCTTTGGAGACACATTAGTTCAGATACACTGGGGGAAAAAAGAGTCTTAACTTGTTAAAAAATGTGTTTTCTTTACCTAAAATGACCATGTAAACTCAATTCAAATATGTTATGTAGCTGAAACCTAAATAAACTAGCCGTCGACTAAATGATGTCTAATATTAGCTATTGGTTGAAAAATTCTTAAATTTTACTCACCAGTGTGTCAGAGGCTAAGTTGGCTATACATTTAGTAGCCTACAGATATATTTTCACTCGCCGAACACTCTGACTGAGCGCTTCAGAGTTTCACTGTCCGTCAAGTGGTCTGTGCTATTTTTTTCTATTAATCTCAATAGATGCGCAGCATATCTGTATTTGACGTACTATAAACTCGACGCACGATTTGCCTTCACTTTGTAGAGAGCACTTTATCTCACACACATGCAAAGAAAGAGAGTGAGAGCAAGAGAATTGACGCTCTATGTGCATGTAGACGATATTCTTTATTGTATTTCCCTGTCAAAAGAACAACCATAAAGCCAACACAAGCTAAATTCAACACAGCTCCCACACAACTCTCTGTTGGAAATGAATGACTTTCAGTGTGTTGCTTGTCGGAGTTAGTGGAAAGGTGGCATTAGATACTGCCTGTTTCTCTGGGGGTGGGCAAAACTAATGCGCAAATGTCAATCTCATTGGCTGTTGCTATCGTCCCTGTTTGATTTCAGCAAATCAGTTCAAGCAAACGCAGACGTGATTAATATTCATTAGCCAGCCACTCATTAATCCTTAGTGCATTTTATATTGTTATTAGTACTAGATTTTTATATTATTCCATCTATACATCTTGGATGCCCTGGGGGTATGCAGATAAACATCAAATTTTCATTTTTGGGTGAACTATCCCTTTAAGCACCAGCACCAGTCTTAAGTTCAGTTAAAATGACAAATATGCATTCATACATATCAAGTTCTATCATTTAATAATGCTAGTTTAAATAATAATATCATATTAAAAAGGCTTCCGGCTTTGCTACTGTTCGGACGCTTTTGCTTACTGCTCCGCGCTTTGCTCCCTGCTTTTGAACTTTTCTCCGATTTTTCAAATATTTAACTTCAGCAGATGAGCACAGTGCTCATACAACACATTTTTGATACAAATATCACGAAAAAAGGAGATTTTTTGCCTCCCACTGCCAGCAGTTTACATTCCGGAGACGGGAAAACACAGCTGCCTACTTTCAACAGACAAGAAAGAAAATGCCTCCTCTGGAATCTACTTGCTGCACAAACTGCCACAGACTTCTACAAAGGATTGTGATTTTAGAAACAAAGTTACTTGCTGGACTTCCAAAACAGGCGGAACACACAGAAGATCATCATCACGGACCCCCTCAGCATACAGCCGGTGAGTCCTGTGAATCTAGTCAATATCGACAGTTTAGAAATGTAGAGGAACAAGCCAAAACTGATCGACACACAAATCGATGGCAAAAACAGGGAGCGAGACCCAAAGGCACTCGAGACATCAGACTGTCAAGAGTATCTCGTATTGCTGCGGTATCATCCTCTACCCCAGATATGGCTATGACAAGGCTTGCAAAAACTGTTGTTTTACCACCCCCTATACAGCTAGAAAACAGATTTGATGCATTAATAAATGTGGGTGAGGAATCCCCAAATGTGACTGAACATATATCATGTCAGCCAACTGCTAACATTGCTATAAACAGGCGCGCAAGGTCGAGCAGACAGCGGCACTCAGCTCAGAGCGCAGCCGAGCCCAGGACTCTGATAGTGGGGGACTCCATTATCAGAAATATCAGTAGCAGAACTACAACTACATGCTGTTGTCCTCAAGCAACCGTCTCTGATGTGAACAAAGAACTTCCGAACATTCTAATGAAGCACAAGACTGCAAATCGAATCATCATCCATGTGGGAAAGAACGATATTCGGAAAGAGCAGTCAGAACTCCTAAAGAAGGATTTCGGTGAACTCATTGAAACACTTCAAAGACTTGAAATTCAGTCGTTCATCAGTGGACCACTCCCAGCAAGGGGAACTAACATGTTTTCACGGTTGCTCGGACTGAATACCTGGCTACAAAGAACCTGCAGTCTAAAAGGAGTCAACTTCATTGACAACTTCAATCTTTTCTGGGGCCATAGACAACTGTTCAAACTGGACGGCCTTCACCCAAACAAACTTGGTGCGAGAGTGCTAAAGGACAATATCTATTTTTCACTCCGGCATCCCTCAGTAGAATGTGTGAGTCTACCCAACATGAATGGCACACACACACTTGGACAAAGTGACGACAGGACATCCTATCAGCTTCAGAGTCATCATGTGGCCAACACAACCAACAAGGACACTGACAACGCCACGCAGCCACAACAAGCACTGCTCATGGACACTTTCCTGGCTGAGCCCTGCGCACAGAGCTTATCACAGACAGACTCAACACCGAAGGACGACTTTCTGGTAAACAGTCAGAGAAGCCAGGACAACAACATTTTCCAGCCACCGGAAACTCCAGAGCCAGAGCTCCATTCACCAGACACATTATCCCTCTCTCCAGCATCTCCACTTCTAAGCTTCTCACAGAAAATGGAGGAACTGGTATATGCTGGAACCAGACTCTCCCACTCTTTTGCTGCAAGCCCCCAGCTATCAACTAAAAAACGGCAGGCGCCACAACCACCAAAACCTGTGGGCCCAGCTCACCCTCCTCCTCCTGTGAGAGCTCTCCGGCCGCTGCCACAACGCCAGGGCTCAAACCCTCCTGCATCTGCTGTGAGTGAACCAAAAACAACTGATAACAGCCCTCAGTGATATGTGACGGGTCCCCGCTACGGTAACAGCAACAATCAGGAATGTTTACAAAACAAGCGGGAACCCAGTGTGCCTGTAGCTTTCCCTATTTCTGTTTTAATATGTGATAGAAAGTCTAAGGCCCTCTCAAATCGTACAGTTCACACATCTAATCTGAGGCTTATTAGGCATCAAACTAAGATTGCTCTAGAGACAAAAAGTGATGCCATCAAGCTAGCATTTTTAAATGTTCGCTCACTAAAAAATAAATCACTTCTGATCAATGATTTTATAACCACAAACAACCTGGATTTTATGTTTTTAAATGAAACATGGTTAGAAGACAATTCCAGTGCGACAATCCTAAATGAAGCAATTCCTTCTAATTTCACTTACATGAATGTCTGCAGAGCTGTTAAAAGAGGTGGTGGTGTTGCTGCTCTATTTAAAGATGTCTATGAATGCAAACAAGTGTCATTTGGTCAGTACTTGTCTTTTGAATATCTAGGGATTCTGCTGAAAGGTGCTCGCATTCTGTTTATCATTATTTACAGGCCCCCAAAATACTCTCCAGCCTTTGTTGAAGAGTTCACAGAACTGCTATCAATGATTTGTTCAGAGTTTGACTGTTTTGCTATTGCAGGGGATTTTAATGTTCACATAGACAATGCAGAAAGCAAAACTACAAAAGAAATTATAACAGTTTTGAACACGTTTGACCTGATTCAGCATGTGCATGGGCCTACACACAATCGTGGACACACTCTTGATTTACTCATCAGTAAGGGTCTAAACATTTCATCCACTGTTATCAAGGATGTAACACTATCTGATCACTTCTGTATTTTCTTTGATATATTGATCTCTGCTACCACTGAATCTAGATCTGTCTCTGTCAGGAAGAGATGCATTAACGATAACACGAGTGTGCTATTTATGAAGGCTATATCTTCAATGCCAAGCATTTCTGCAGACTCTGTTGATTTTCTCCTGGACTCCTTTAACTCAAAAGTTAAGAATGTCATTGATGACATTGCACCTATAAAAAACAGAAAGATAATTGGACAGAAATCACCGTGGAGAAAATCAACAGCAGTACAGATAATAAAAAGACAATGCAGAAAAGCTGAGCGGATGTGGCGGAAGACAAAACTTGAAATTCACTATAGCATCTATAAAGACAGCCTTCATGCTTTCAATGTTGAACTAGGTAAAGCTAGACAAACATTCTTCTCAAACCTTATAAACAGCAACTTAAACAACACTCGCACTCTTTTTGCTACCGTTGAGAGACTAACAAACCCCCCTAGTCAGATCCCTAGTGAACTGCTCTCTGACAGCAAGTGCGATGAGTTTGCTTCCTTCTTTTCTGAGAAGATCAATAATATCAGAAAGACAATTAGCACATCCTCAAGTTATGCAGAGGTCAGACAGATTCGACCGCAATTTCAAAAAGAAGTCATTATGTCTACTTTTGAAGAAATAGATAGCAACATTTTGGAAGAAACAGTACAGCACCTCAAATCGTCAACCTGCCCCCTTGACACACTTCCTACATCTTTTTTCAAAAGTGTGCTTAGCTGTTTAGAAGCAGATCTTTTAAAAGTGGTGAACACCTCACTTCTTTCTGGGACTTTTCCAAACTCCCTGAAAACTGCAGCCGTTAAGCCCCTTCTGAAAAAGAAAAATCTTGATAACACCATATTGAGCAACTATAGACCAATATCAAATCTTCCTTTTATAGGAAAGATTATTGAAAAGGTTGTTTTCAATCAGCTGAATCACTACATAAACTCAAATGGATACCTGGACCACTTCCAATCTGGCTTCAGACAACATCATAGCACAGAGACAGCGCTCATAAAGATAATAAATGATATTCGCCTAAATTCAGATTCTGGCAAAATATCAGTGCTGGTATTACTAGATCTCAGTGCTGCGTTCGACACTGTCGATCACAACATTCTGCTAGATAGACTGGAAAACTGGGTCGGGCTTTCTGGGATGGTTCTAAATTGGTTCAGGTCATACTTAGAAGGGAGAGGCTATTATGTGAGTATAGGAGAGCATAAGTCTAAGTGGACGTCCATGACATGCGGAGTCCCACAAGGCTCAATTCTAGCGCCGCTGTTGTTCAGCCTGTATATGCTCCCACTAAGTCAAATAATGAGAAAGAACAAAATTGCATATCACAGCTATGCAGATGATACCCAGATTTACCTAGCCTTATCGCCAAATGACTACAGCCCCATTGACTCTCTCTGCCAATGCATTGATGAAATTAACAGTTGGATGTGCCAAAACTTTTTACAGTTAAACAAGGAGAAAACGGAAGTCATTGCATTTGGAAACAAAGATGAAGTTCATAAGGTAAATGCGTACCTTGACACTAGGGGTCAAAAAACAAAAAATCAAGTCAAGAATCTGGGTGTGATTCTGGAGTCAGACCTCAGTTTCAGTAGTCATGTTAAAGCAGTAACTAAATCAGCATACTATCATCTTAAAAACATTGCAAGAATTAGATGTTTTGTTTCCCGTCAAGATTTGGAGAAACTTGTTCATGCCTTTATCACCAGCAGGGTAGACTATTGTAATGGTCTCCTCACCGGCCTTCCCAAGAAGACCATTAGACAGCTGCAGCTCATACAGAACGCTGCTGCCAGGATTCTGACTAGAACCAAAAAATCAGAGCATATTACACCAGTCCTTAGGTCCTTACACTGGCTTCCAGTTATGTTTAGGATAGATTTTAAAGTACTTTTACTTGTTTATAAAGCACTCAATGGCCTAG
Organism: Garra rufa; assembly: GCF_049309525.1. Taxonomy (NCBI): domain Eukaryota; kingdom Metazoa; phylum Chordata; class Actinopteri; order Cypriniformes; family Cyprinidae; genus Garra; species Garra rufa. The sequence goes on along the minus strand of NC_133368.1, from coordinate 25,225,062 downwards.
GACCTACATACATTGCAGATATGCTCACTGAATATAAACCTAACAGACAACTCAGATCACTAGGATCGAGTCAGTTAGTAATATCAAGGGTTCACACAAAACAAGGGGAATCCGCTTTTAGCTATTATGCCGCCCGCAGTTGGAATCAGCTTCCAGAAGAGATCAGATGTGCTAATACATTAGCCACATTTAAATGCAGACTCAAAACTCACCTGTTTAGTTGTGCATTTATTGAATGAGCACTGTGCTACGTCCGAACAGATTGCATTATTTTATGCATAATCATTTTACTGTATTAATTAATTTGAAATCATTTTCTTTTCTTTTTTTTAAATCATCTTAAATGTTCTTAATTTTGTTTTTATTGTTGTGATTATTTTAAATTTTTATGCTATTGTGATTTTAATTCCTTTTTATGTACAGCACTTTGAATTACCATTGTGTATGAAATGTGCTATATAAATAAACTTGCCTTGCCTTGCCTTTAAAATGCTTGACTCGCTGATGTCAAGAGTGTACTTTCAAATATTTAAAAAGCTGTGCAATTTTACGATGTACAAGAGGCGTCATTGTGGAGAAAAATATTTCTCAGCTTTTATTTACATTTGAACAAAAAGTGGCATGTTAAAAATTATCCATACCCTTTGCAAACTGTCACAGTCTATGGGAAAATCCAAAGTTATATACCATTCCAAATAGTCCAAGCTGTTCTAAAGCATCCTAATTACCCTGATTCATTGGGAACAGCTGTTTTAATCAACTCAATGGGTAAAAAAAACCAGAAGCTCTCTGCTGTTGGTTTGTGGACAGTCATGGCTAAGAAAAAGGAGCTCACTGAGGACCTGCGGACGCGCATTGTGGCTGCTCACAAGTCAGGAAAGGGCTATAAGACCATTTCTAAATGTTTTGAGGTTCCAGTGGCTACAGTGCAAAGTATTATTAAGTACAAGACGTTCTGTACTGCGAAAAATCTCAGAGGACGTGGTCGGAAGCCAAAACTGACACATTTGGACACACAGTGGACATTTCAGCACGACAACGACCTAAAACACACAGAAAAAAACATTAACGTTTTCCAGTGGCCCAGCCAGAGTCCTGACTTAAATCCAATTGAGAACCTGTGGAGGGAGCTAAAGATCAGGGTGATGGCAAGGAGACCCTCCAACCTGAAAGAGTTGGAGCTCGTCGCTAAAGATGAATGGGCAAAAATACCAGTGGAGACATGCAAAAAGCTGGTCAGCAATTATAGAAAGTGTTTGATTGCTGTAATAGCCAATAAAGGCTTTTCTATTGATTATTGAGAAGGGTGTGAATAATTTTGGACATGCCACTTTTTGTTTAAATGTAAATAAAAGATGAGAAAAAAAAAACTTGCTGTTGAATAAAAGTAACTTTAAGTCAGAATTTACCAGGGGTATGAATAATTTCGGCCTTGACTGTATATTACATTATATTACTCTTCCCATCCAGTTCCATGCAAAGGATGTTAGGAACTACAGTTCCCTTGCCCAGTTTCAGTTAATGCCAACAAATATGATTCATGTATTCCCAACACAAATGGATTAAGTAAACATCTATTTAACAAACTGAACTGGATTGCACACAATTAAATTAAGTTTAGGAATTGTGTTGTATTAGCTCATTTGAATTCAATTAAACCGTGAGCCAAAATTATTTTTGTACAGTTTTTTTTTTCCTTTTCTTAAAGCTTCTCCTGTCTTATTTATCTGAGTGAATAATTCATTCAGGCACCGAATTTTTAGAGATAAACAAGTAATACAAAACCCAATGTTTGTTTCAAATGCTTCAGTCCAAAATGTGGATACCATTCTGTGCTGTTTCTATGGTTACACCTGCACAAAGTGTAATGCCACGATTGTTTAGTTATTATAATGAGGCTTTACACAAAATCATGCATATGGAGTGTCAAAACCATATCTATAAACAGCTTTGGTGCTCATATTTTATAAGGCAAATCTAAATGTGAGCTCAAGAATCAGGTCAAGGTGATGCGGAAAACAACTTTGATGATCAAACCAGCCCAAATTATTCCCAGCATTGCAGGGACAGCTGAAGAATCTGCATGTGCTGAAATACTATGGCTTTTAAGTCCCAAACATCTAGAATCTGTACAGTGGTGTACAGAATTAAATGTCATGTCTAATGTCAGTCTAAAACGTTTGAAGGTTATCTGATGAGAAATCAGATTTCAGCAGGATAAAAACTTTTAGAAGTGCTCTAGAAAATGCTCTCTGCTTCTAACCCTTACACCCATTATAAGACCCCTGGTTTTAGACACGATTGATTAGATGAATCACCCTCCTGCAGGGGCTAGACACACTTAGCACACTATGATCTGAGGTGATGTTAAACGATTAGCATCTACTGAAGGGTGGGTCGCCCTTGGGGCATGAATGAATGATTTAAGCAGGTTATTAGCCAGTTCTGTAGATGCATATTAGAGGTCTGGAGAAAAGTCAATACAGCTTTTCTGTCACAATGCAGATACACAATTGCCTAGTCTAAGCATTGTAATAATTGTTGTCATTATCTTACAATTTGAAGACACTGTTTAGTAGTAGATATATAAAAAAAAACTGAGCCATCTGTTCGTTTATTTTTTGCTCTTTGTTTCCTTTGTCACCTTTTAACAATTTCACAAATGATGATTATATATTTATGGCAACACATTTAGACACATCATTTGTATTCAGCGTCTGATGGCAATCCATCTGTATGTGGCATAATTGGTCTGAAATGCCCCATACTGTCAATGCCAAATGCCAGTTGCTCTGGCCCTTCATGTATATGCTACATTACAGATGGCTTGTCAGCAGTGGGGTTATTGTTTGACTGTCATGCCTTCTGGTTTCAAGCATGACTTCCTGCATTCTGGACCATCCATGTCTGACCTTTCCACCAAAAATATCTAAGCCTTTGTTGGGTTACATGCCATTCTTTCTATTTAGGATAGTTATGTTGATGTTGTGCTACAAATATCTGCCATGAGGACAGATAAGCAGGTTAAACAATGATACACTGGCAAGATATAACTATACGCTACCATTTTTTTTTAAATAATTAAAATATTTATTTAGAAAGAATGCATTAAAACATAATGTCTGTATACTTAGAAAAATGTAGCATTTAACATTTAAAATTTTCTACTTCAAACAAATACTGTTCTTTTGAACTTTCCAGTCATTCGTAAAAAATAAAAAAATAAATAAAATTATCACGGTTTCCACAAAAATATCAACCAGCACTGTTTTCAATATTGATGATAATAAGAATAATTTATTTAGCAAATCAGCATATAAGAATGATTTCTAAAGGACCATGTGACACTGAAGATTAGAGTAATAGCTGCTGAAAATTCAGCTTTGTCATCACAGGAAGGAATTACATTTAAAGTATATTTAAATTGAAAATTGTTATTTTAAAGTCCCCATGAAATCAACATTAAAGTTTTATGAAAATGTTAGCCTTAAGGTTATCTATAAGCTAGTGTGTTTCAAAACAGTCACAAAATTTGCATTTACAAGATATAAGCATTCAAAATTTACAGTCTCCAACGTCCGCCAACATGGATTAACGATTCTGATGACATCATCCTGCACTTCAGCTTCTCATCAAACTTTCTGTCCAATCAAATGCTATTAGAAACCAAAGGGTCCCGCCCCCTATATTATAAATTCTGTGAACACTTGTTCACAGAATTAGTATTTTCTGTACGGTGAATGGGATGTAGTGCACTATATAGGGGATAGGGAATGATTCAGACAGTATAAATATGCATTCGTTTGGGGCGAATGAAGTCTGGTTTCATTTTGTCTGCTCTGGTCCAAAGACACAATGGCAGGGAGCGGATCATATGCGCGAGTCAGCGCAGATCATAAAATGTATCGAACCCAATTGAATTCTACACAGAATGGTATATTTTATAGTGATATGGATGAGATTGTGGCTGTCATACGCCATCAAATACAGCTTTACTGAGCTCAATGGCTCTAACCAAAGCTGTGATAAACAAAACGCTACTGGCTATTTAAAAAAGGGGGCGAGACTGCTTGATATGTCCAAAGCAGTTCAGTGGACCTTTATAGGGTTACTCCACACCAAAATGAAAGTTTTGTCATTAATTACTTACCCCTTGTTATTCCAAACCCGTCAAAGCTTCAGAACACAAATTAAGATATTTTTGATGCATTCTGACAGCTCTCTGACCCTCCCATGGACAGCAATGTAATTAACACGATCAACGTCCAGAAACATAGGAAGGAGATCTGTAAATAATCCAGGGGTTCAACCGTAATTTTACGAAGCTAAGAGAATACTATTTGCACACAAAGAAAACTAACAACTTTATTCAACAATTCGTCTCCTCAGCGTCACCCTAGCGCCATTTTGGAGAGTATCCAATGAATGCAAACAGCGTATGTTGTTCTTTGTCATCCGCACCACACAGACATGTTGTTTCTGTTAAAATCAAAGTGTAAATAAATGTAGAAAACGTATCCGCATAGTGCAACTGACACAAAACAGCATACACTGTTTGCGTTCAGTGGATACTCTCCAAAATGGCACTACACTCTTAAAAATAAAGGTTCTTTATTGGCATCAATGGTTTTATGAAGAACCTTGAACACCCATGGAACCTTTCAAATGCAGAAAAGGTTCTTTATAGTTGAAAAAGGTTCTATAGATTTTTAAAATGTTCTTTAAATGGTTCTTTTAGGAACTGCTCACTGAAAGGTTCTTTGAGTGTAGGGTGATGCAGAGGAGACGAATTGTTGAATAAAGTCGTTATTTTTGTTTTCTTTGCGTAAAAAAAAAAAGTATTCTTGTAGCTTTGTAAAATTACGGTTGTCACATTAATTATTTTACCGATCTCCTTGCTACGTTTTTGGACGTTGATTGTGTTAATTACATTGCTGTCTATGGGAGGGCCAGAGAGCTGTCAGAATGCATCAAACATATCTTAATTTGTGTTCCGAAGACGAACAAAGCTTTTACGGGTTTGAACCAACATGAGGGTAACTGATAAATGACAAAGTGTTCATTCTGGGGTGGAGTAACCCTTTAACTTGTAATAATATTTCAGTTTTTACTGTATCTTTGATCAAATAATTAAAGCCTTGGTAAGCATAACAGACTTCTTTTAAAATATTACAAAGTATGCTGGTTAACCAGCAGTGGCATGATATTTTGTTTTTTAAGGCTGAATGTTTTTAATGATGTTCGGGGTACATTCAAATATACTAGCTGATATAGCTGAGCACAAAATTCAAGCTCACCCTCTGCCTCCCGGTGTTTCTCAGGGCCCCATGACAGTGCCAACACCGCTGTTATGACAAGACCTCATAAATCACCTCATCTCCTGCTGGTAGCAGTCACAATTGTGTCCTTCTCACAACGTTGTGTGTTTTGTGTGTGTTTGAATGAGAGGAAAAGGTTGCCCTTATAGACAAACCTGTTTAGAGGGGTGTCATCTCAACCTTTCCCTCAAATATCTTAAAGGGACAGTTCTCACAAAATGTAAAGTTTTAGCAACCTCATGTCATGCCAGATCTGTTCTTCGCCACAATTAAAACCCTAACAGTGACATTTACTAAATGTAACAGGTTCATTTCACTCAAATATAACTGAAAGTTGCGAACTCAACTGATTATGTTATGCAGAACTCTAAATAAGTTATAATATTTTACTTATTTCATTTACATTGTAGCTACACGATAGCTGGGTTTCCATCCAAAGTTGCAAATTTAACTTATGTGCAAAACTGGAATATCGCATAAAACATTTGCGAAAAACGTCTCAGGTTACGTAGGTAACCCTAGTTCCCTGAGGACAGGGAACGAGACGCTGCGTCCTGGTTCAGGACACTATGGGAACCGCCTTCAGCGTGACCGGTTCTGAAACGAGGTATAGAACAACGACAGTGAACTTATGTAGGGATATCAGCGCGAATCAAACAATTTGGGAGAGTCGATTAAAAGTAAAAACACTACAGACTCACATTCCACAAGAGGCCCGTCATAAATCTGACGTTTGATAGCCTGGCGCCAGACCGCCAGCCTGAAGCCAACCTAACTAACTAAGAACTCGCAAAATTAACACAAAGACACTTCTTCATAATCAAATCCTTCGAATAAGGAGATTGTCAAATTTGGAGCAAGTAACCAAGATTAATGGTCAAAGAGATGCAGATCTTGAACATCACATGAGTAAAGTCATTAGCGATATGGTTGGTTTTCCCCCACACACAGGACACAACGGAAATTCCTTCCCTAAACTTTTGACCTCCCAGCTTAGAGAACAGACCCTCACAGAAGGGCACAGAAAACTGTCTATTGATGTACATATGCGCCTAAAATGTGCTAAAGAACTAAGGAGCAACTCCTCATTTCTATGTATAACTTCCTATCATATATGTAACCCACACATTTGTCTATTATGTTTTAATCACTCATTGTGTATGTCCCTTTTGATAACTATTGAATAGTTTATTGGTTTATATTGATGTTTGATATGCACGGTCTGGAAATCGCATTCTCAAAATGTTCCTGTAATTCAATTATTTGCGAAATGTATTATTGTCTTGTTATAGAAATCATGTCCAAATTTATCTCTGCAAAGAGCGGGAATTTGGGATCACGGGACTAATAAGATAACATGGTGATTTATGGTTTGGAAGGTGGAACCAGCAGCCCACCGGAGTTCAGCCAATGTTCTAATTGGTCAAGACATCATTTTGGGAGGTGTCCAAAAGCTGAGTTTAAATACCAAGGACACCCTCAAATCTCTCTCTTATCTCTTCACTATAAGCTCTCTTACGTCTCTCACGCTGCGTCTTGACGTTGCCTGGCCTGTGTGCCAGACGCTCCTCTAAAGGAAACATGAGGAGACCATTCCACTGCTGTCTTTTACTTTAATACTTTTTATTTCTTTCCGTTGAGAGTTTCGTGTCTAGTTAAGTTTGTGCAAGCCGCGACCGACTTAAACGTCTTCGCGGACCTGAACTTTAACAGCGCACGCACAACTCTCATATCCAGCCAACGCCCAAGAAGACATCACATTGACCGACCACCAACCAATCAGCAACCTCGGGAAAACCCTTTCTGGAACGAGCGACGAAAGGAATTCCCTTCACAGACAAAGGCAACGCAAGTAACTTCCAGGTTCTAACTGAACTGGTGCATTTGATAAAGTTTAATAACCTCTTTGAGAGACTCAATACGAAGGTTAATTAAGTGATTGATGGTTGTTCAGGTCTAAGCAATTGCACATATTGCTATAACTTGGGACTTCATATTTTCATTCCTTTAAACTCATTCTTTCCTCATTTTCTCTTTCTGCAACCTGTGTGAATGCGTGTGTTTATGTTAGATTAGTTTGTATGTGTTAGGTTTATCCAATAAATTCATATTTTTATTAAGTATCTTGTGCTTCGTGCTTACAAATTAATGTCTTAAACTGCTGATTTTGCTACTGTGCTTATATATAGTGTTTTCACTATATTCTGGATAGTAATATCCATTGCAGAGTTTCTGTTAGACGACTTGTGAATGAATCGCGCGTCGACTCTGAAACAGCCGTAAAACAGCGATTCTGTTCAAATTCCCTATTGAATCATATTCGATTCCCTTTGAGCTAAATTATAAATTATTATGTAATTAATCCCTTTTACAATCTTACATATATTGGTGGAGAATGCGGGCAGTTTAATCTAAGTTGTAAGCACAAACGAGTTATTTAATATTTTCTATTTCTGTGGATGAGAGCGTCTGAGTCTAGACTGTATGTGCGTGTGTGTGTGTGACGTAAGCAGCGCGCCCGCTTGAATGAACGCTTGAATGAATGAAAGCTTGAGCGAATGCAGAGGACGGTAACTCGAGAACGTCTCTCTACTTTTTAAACTGTAGTAAGTGAGTTTAAAGTTAAGGTCTGAGATCGTACAATAAGGTCGAAATTGAGCGTGTCCCTCATTTTCTGTAATGCCTTATTTATAGTTGAATTAATGTCATTGCGTGTTCCAGTGCCATTCAATTGCTATATCTCAGCCACCGTTAGCTGAACGGAACTAAACTGCAGTCATTAAAAGGGAAAATAAATCGACGAATAAAGGATAGTTTGAGCGTGTCCCTCAATCTATTTAAAGGCCTTATTATTCATAGTTTAATTGTCAATGCGTGTTCCATTGTCAAAGCAACTATGTAATTTGACTCCCCTGGTTAAACATTAGAAATAATGCTTGCCTGTTTGTGTCTGTTCACTAAGTGAAACAGTGCGATTTTAACGGGAGTGTTTTTTTTTTTAAATCTTGATCAAGTAAAGTTAACTCTAAACAACAGCGAATAAAATCTGTTGTGTCTACGTGCTCAGAGAAACTGGCACGGAGATTTAATTACGATCCGCCGAGATCAGTTATTATTTTTGTTTCCTCATTTGCAGCGCCAAGCTGCCACTTAAATAAAGTTTAAATCCGACTCTGAACGAACAAAGAGTTTAAAGCGCCACATCGCAAAACCAACTAGAAGTGATGTTGTTATGTATATAGTGTTGAAATGCGCTGCCATTTCATGTAACATGCTTAACTGAACTTGCAATGTAATGTTCCATGTGCGTAGCCCACTATTGTTTGTTTTGGTTGCCGTAGCTACGATGGTGACTCGGAAGTCTTAACCTACTTCCGGAGCAACTCTGAACTGCACGCGCAGCACATTGACGTCATACTATAAACAAACTCTACGGTGTTGCTATTGCTAAGCTAACGAAACTGTTGCTTTTACATTGAAGTCTATGCTAAAGATTAGCCTCAAAGGTTAGCAGTTAGCATTAACATCCAGTGGTTGAATACAGTGTGTGTGGGCAAAGCTAAAGTGATTTAACCCTTTAAACCTCTGAACTAATACACCTGTTGGTCTATTTTTCTGTCCTATTTCTCAATTTTCTAACTTTACCACTTTATATGCATTTTACTAGAAAGGGGAATATTACTTCACAATTATTAATTGTGACAAATTCAAATTTAATTCAAACATTAAATTTATTTGGACTCATTGGAATTTCCTCATCTGGTCATTTCATATGATCATTATTTCTAGTACTCTCTCTTTTAGGTCAATAATTTTAGGTACTAATAAGCCTTGAACTTTGAAAGTTAAGGTTAAATTATTTGTACCTAATTGATTTGTTACCCCTATCAACAGATTCTATTCAGAATCACACTTACTCATTTCTTTAATTGCGTTTTTACCCCTATTGCTTCCTTTCTTGGTTATACAATTAACCTCCATTTTTATTTTATTTTATTTGTTTATTTATTTTGTGTTTTTCCTCATGCACTTAATTTCATTTTGATTATTTTGCCATTTATTATTTTTAATTTCATTCTACTTTACCTTTCTCCTTTACCTCCTTGTATCCTAGCTTGGGAACGACATACCTGAGCTTTAATAGGAGACATTGTTATCCCTCGCTACGAGTTCAAATAAATTAGAAAGACAACTCTCTTTCACTCAAATTTTATCGGTGTTTCATTAGTTGTGCAGCAACTATAAACAACACGCTACTCGTAGTCGGCTATAACAGCCACGCAGCCTGTGAGTGGACCCGATCCACTCAATTTACTGAGTCTCCTTCCCTTCCCTTCTACCCAAGTCTCTCCTGCTTTCTTCTTTCTTTACTCCTCACATTCGCAGGGACCTGTAAGAACCATCAATCGATTCTAAGTGAATGAAATGCAAAATCTTGTCAAAGAACAGTAATCATCCTTATGAATTCGATTGTAATCAAACCCTCCTTCGTTCTTCCTAACCTCCCTGAATTTGAAAACGCATTCCAAATTTTTGCATCTCATCCCATACTGAGATCAATTGTTAGAGTTAAGTGTTGAACACCAGTCGCTTTCGAAGCCTCCTTGGTAAGCGATCCAACTGTAAGGTGTTCGGTGTCAATCCTGTCAGACTAAGAAAAAGAGATACCAGCACTATTATTATATTCTCACGTCTCGAACAGAGATATAATAATATTGTTTACCTTTTTAACAGAATCTTGGTCAAATTCCTCTTATTGGAAAAGGGAATTGTTTTATTTCACTGACCTGTTTTCACTTTTTCTCTTTTTTTATTCTTCCTCATTAGAGTGACGAAGTCTTCACATCCCTAGTCTACCTAGACACCCTGAGACCAACACTATCATCGCCACACTTCATTAGGGGTTCACAATCACTGACACAACACTTAGTTGTCCCACCACACATAGGTTTCTACCTCACACAGATCTGTGTCAGTCTCCCTTCTCCTCAGCGTGCAAACATGCCACAGACTGCAGACCCCCTTGCCCACGGGGAAGATGTGAACACTTGGCTGAGAGGCATGACGGACAGCCTCACCCCCAAGACCTTTGAACTGTTAATATTCTTAATGAGAAGGTTCCTGACACAAGATTCAAGCCAGAACAACAACCACGAGGAGCTAGTCAAAATCACCAGCTCCCTAAGCGATGCCTTCACAACCCAGCTGAAACTGAGCGACAAGCACATCACCCATCTCCAAGAGGAGCTGTCACGTGCTCAACGCCGCATAGACAAGCTGGAAGTTAAAGTTCAAGATCAACTCAAAGCACCCAACGAGAGGGAGCAGGAAACAACGGAACAAGTTAAAAAGCTTCAAGCAGCCCTGGCAACAGCTCAACTTGACCAGCAACAAGCAAAAGCTGCCCAGAGAGACCTGGTAAATAGACTCCAGTATGCCGAACAGCTACTAGATAAAGCCAAGAACGACATCAGCAACAAGAATGCTGAAATCAGTGCCTTAGAAAACCACCTTGAAAGGTACAGCGCTGAAATAGACAATCTGACCCAACATCTAGACAATGCCAACAATGAGCTCTACGTGGTCAGAAAAGAGTTAAAATATGCTTATGAGCTGGAACAAGAGCCAAGAAGAGCGAAGCATATCTCAGCCTCACCACTGCTGAGCAGAGCTAAGTCTCACATCCAAGAACTGACATCCAACGAAGGAAGTGAAGCGCCACCTCCCGAAACATCACTAGCCTTCGCCACACAGCTCTTTCCTGCCACTGAAAGCAGAAACCCCATCCAAGCAGACCTTGGAACTGCACCTGGGTTGACCATCAAAGACCTCAACAAGCTGTCTAAAAGCATCAGCCAGTTTGACCCGAACTCCAAAGAGGGCCACGACATCCAGGCCCACCTGCAAGATATTAATTTTCATTTAGAAATGAGACCTCATGTGACTGACAGAGACAGGTTGTACCTCCTAAGAGCAACGTCAAGTGTCGAGATACGAAACTTCATAGATCGACAACTCAGTCACACAAACTCAAACTACCAGCTACTTTGTGAGGTCCTGATCAAAGAGTTTACAGACCCTGAGTCTGAATATGGACTGTTAACTGCCTTGGAGACCAAACAAGGTCGACAAGAGACGCCACAAGCCTACTACAACCGGCTCCGAAAAGCCTACTTCGGTGCACACAACAAACCTGACCTTGAAGAAGAGGTGAGCTTCAAAAGCCTTTTCCTGAAAAATCTGCACCCTGGAGTCAGTCGTCATCTCGGTGTCATGGCCTGTCCGCGCTCCATGACCATCCAACAGTTGCGTGACCTAACACAGAAGGCCTACACCAAGCAAAAGTTGACCTCAAAGAAAGGGAACAAAACCTCCACACTCTTGAACTCTGTCACCAAAGACTCAAGCCTTGCACTGGACGACACCCAGTGGCATCACAACACCGGAGTCTTCCATCAAGAGCAAAGAGAACGTGAGCCCCCTGTCCACAACAGCTATCAGCACAACCGCTGGGAAAAGCCATGGGACCAGCCACACTTCTCAAGAAACCCAAAAGAAAGGATCAGCTGGAAACCTAACTGGACGTGCAAAGCCAAACGACCAGCTTGTCCAACAACAACTAGAGTGGGTAAGCAAAGACAGAACCCACATCAGCACCACTTAGACACCCACAGTGCTAAGTCTACACAAGAACAAGACTGTTCACCCTCAGAAGACATGGAACAAGTCATGAAACAACTGAAAGAGTTCCTTGAAAACCAGCTAGACACGAATGACTAGAAACAGAAGTCATGCTCGCTGTGACCAGCGACAGAACGGAAGGCCGACGATCACCTGGTACACCACCGCATCAGAGATGACAAGCACCTGTTCAACAACCACCCAGAACAAACAAGTCTCTCACGGCCAACCGCTGACGAAAAACTCTGAGGTACCAAAAGAACATCACCTCAGTCACCCATCACTTACAAAGAAACTGTCAAATGAACTTCAACTTTACGAACCACATTCATGTCTGTGCAACAGCAACCACTAAAGCACAGAAGGTCAGAAAGTCTGCCACAACCAGAAGGCATCACAAGTGAAATGCAACATAGGAGACAAAGTTTTGCACCCCAGCTTCACACAGCCATGCCAAACTACCTCCGACTGTCTGCTAAAGAACTTCCTGCCTTGCTGGACTGACCCCCATCTGAACACACCCTCATCCAAGCCAAGGATGCAGAGAGCATCTTCACCGACCTACAAGAAAAGGGGGAGCCAAAACAGACTGAAACAGATCTGACCATACATACACTACACAATTAACATTCACAACCCAGAGGTAACCACACCTACTGATAACACCTTTGACAACCATATTCTTCCCACGAGTAGAATATTCAAATCTCAGCTTAACATAGTTTTACATCCACCAGGAAGGAATATGCAACTATTCTCACCCCAGATAGAACACCTGACACTATGTTAAGGTACATGACACATCAGCTGCACCTGCCATCCTAGCTCAATAGTACTCGCAACCCTGACTAGGAAAACCCGCAGCTAATTTTCTTTGGTTTTTTTTTTGTTTTTTTCCTCTTGCCTATCGCTTTCCTTCCCCTCTTGCTTTAGCAGGTGAAACTCCTAGCCACCCTACAAGGGTCAAAGGTCTGATATTAGGATTGACTTGCCACACCTAATATCCGCAAACCATTCTAAACTGAATGGGAGCCAGAGAGCTCCATGCAAGATAGGTCAAATCATTCTACCACAGATGATGTCACCATAAACTAAGGTGAACGTCTCTAAATTTAATACCTAAAATAAACAAACAAACTTAATCACAAAATTTGATCAAAGGATCATCATACGAAAACAAATTTGAACAACAATTTCTAGGTGAATTCGACCATTTTCCAGGTACTACATGTGCCCGAATAACGTAATGCCCTGCACCAGTGCGGTAAATGTCCTGGAAGTGTTGTCTTGTTGTTTGCTGTGTTTGTGTCTGCTTCTTCTGCCTTTGTTTCTCCAGCGCTCGTCGATGTCTTCTGCCAACAACACATCACCGAGCGAAAGGGGGATATGTAGGGATATCAGCGCGAATCAAACAATTTGGGAGAGTCGATTAAAAGTAAAAACACTACAGACTCACATTCCACAAGAGGCCCGTCATAAATCTGACGTTTGATAGCCTGGCGCCAGACCGCCAGCCTGAAGCCAACCTAACTAACTAAGAACTCGCAAAATTAACACAAAGACACTTCTTCATAATCAAATCCTTCGAATAAGGAGATTGTCAAATTTGGAGCAAGTAACCAAGATTAATGGTCAAAGAGATGCAGATCTTGAACATCACATGAGTAAAGTCATTAGCGATATGGTTGGTTTTCCCCCACACACAGGACACAACGGAAATTCCTTCCCTAAACTTTTGACCTCCCAGTTTAGAGAACAGACCCTCACAGAAGGGCACAGAAAACTGTCTATTGATGTACATATGCGCCTAAAATGTGCTAAAGAACTAAGGAGCAACTCCTCATTTCTATGTATAACTTCCTATCATATATGTAACCCACACATTTGTCTATTATGTTTTAATCACTCATTGTGTATGTCCCTTTTGATAACTATTGAATAGTTTAATGGTTTATATTGATGTTTGATATGCACGGTCTGGAAATCGCATTCTCAAAATGTTCCTGTAATTCAATTCTTTGCGAAATGTATTATTGTCTTGTTATAGAAATCATGTCCAAATTTATCTCTGCAAAGAGCGGGAATTTGGGATCACGGGACTAATAAGATAACATGGTGATTTATGGTTTGGAAGGTGGAACCAGCAGCCCACCGGAGTTCAGCCAATGTTCTAATTGGTCAAGACATCATTTTGGGAGGTGTCCAAAAGCTGAGTTTAAATACCAAGGACACCCTCAAATCTCTCTCTTATCTCTTCACTATAAGCTCTCTTACGTCTCTCATGCCGCGTCTTGACGCTGCCTGGCCTGTGTGCCAGACGCTCCTCTAAAGGAAACATGAGGAGACCATTCCACTGCTGTCTTTTACTTTAATACTTTTTATTTCTTTCCGTTGAGAGTTTCGTGTCTAGTTAAGTTTGTGCAAGCCGCGACCGACTTAAACGTCTTCGCGGACCTGAACTTTAACAGCGCACGCACAACTCTCATATCCAGCCAACGCCCAAGAAGACATCACATTGACCGACCACCAACCAATCAGCAACCTCGGGAAAACCCTTTCTGGAACAAGCGACGAAAGGAATTCCCTTCACAGACAAAGGCAACGCAAGTAACTTCCAGGTTCTAACTGAACTGGTGCATTTGATAAAGTTTAATAACCTCTTTGAGAGACTCAATACGAAGGTTAATTAAGTGATTGATGGTTGTTCAGGTCTAAGCAATTGCACATATTGCTATAACTTGGGACTTCATATTTTCATTCCTTTAAACTCATTCTTTCCTCATTTTCTCTTTCTGCAAACTGTGTGAATGCGTGTGTTTATGTTAGATTAGTTTGTATGTGTTAGGTTTATCCAATAAATTCATATTTTTATTAAGTATCTTGTGCTTCGTGCTTACAAATTAATGTCTTAAACTGCTGATTTTGCTACTGTGCTTATATATAGTGTTTTCACTATATTCTGGATAGTAATATCCATTGCAGAGTTTCTGTTAGACGACTTGTGAATGAATCGCGCGTCGACTCTGAAACAGCCGTAAAACAGCGATTCTGTTCAAATTCCCTATTGAATCATATTCGATTCCCTTTGAGCTAAATTATAAATTATTATGTAATTAATCCCTTTTACAATCTTACACTTGACACTGGCCGGCGCCAGCCCGTGACGTCATCAGCAGGTGCCTATAAAAGCAGGTGCCTGAGAGCACAACACCATCTTTTTGTCGGACGGAGGTCTGTGCAGGGCCCGAGGCATGGCCCTGAGACGCAGCGTCTCGTTCCCTGTCCTCAGGGAACTAGGGTTACCTACGTAACCTGAGACGTTCCCTTCCGGAGGGAACTCTACGCTGCGTCCTGGTTCAGGACACTATGGGAACGCTTATACCAACGTCGCCATGCCGAGGGATAGGTGATCAAACTGACTGCATGAGGAGTCAAGAAGGAAATCACCCCTGCATCAGCGAGAGTCGCTGGGGCCCAGTGACCTGCCACGGCTAGCCCGGCTACCTGTGCACACAACTCTCAAGCGTGGAGGCCTAGAGGAAGCCTACTACACTTAGCTCTCTAAGTGAAGGAGCTCATAAACTCCCTGACCATAAGGGGCGGAGTTTAGGGAATGGAGGTCCCAGCAGAGCGAATGTCTGCTCTAGGGACCTGAAGCGTTCAGTGCTAACAGGTATAGGGGAAGCGGAGCTTCTGGAGAATGGAGGCTTCATAAAAGACTCTCTAAAAAGAGAGGAAACCTGACAACATTCCATCCACTAGCTCTTTAGGAGTGGGGGTCTCAAAATAACCCTCCAGTGAGGGGAGACCTGGCTACACTCACGCTTGAAAGTACTGAAAGCGGAGCTTCTGGAGAACGGAGGCTTCATAAAAGACTCTCTAAAAAGAGAGGAAACCTGACAACATTCCATCCACTAGCTCTTAGGAGTGGAGGTCTCAAATAACCCTGCCGTGAGGGGAGACCTGGCTACACTCACGCCTAGAAGTACTGGAGGCGGAGCCTCTGGAGAACGGAGGCTTCACAGAAGACTCTCTAAAAAGAGAGGAAACCTGACAACGTTCAGTCCACCAGCTCTTAGGAGTGGAGATCACTAGTCCTTCAGTGAGGGGAGACCTGGCTACACTCACGCCCGGAGAAAAAGCCTATACTCGACACTGGGGGTATTCAGTGAGGCTGAATAGCCTATGCAACCCGACCTACCCGAGTGGAGCTCCCGCTCAGAGGGTATCTACAGAGTGGAGGTCCCATGACCTAACTACACTTGACACTGACGATGGCCTGTGAGGCTGAATAGCCTGTGCAGCAGGCCTGTCTAAGTGGAGATCTCTGGAGGCTTAGCTGAAAGGAAGCCTGGAAACACTCTGTGCCTTCCAGGGTGCAACTCTAAGAATGGAGGTGCCGTGGCGCCTCTACACTCAAAATCTGGGGGTAGTCAGTGAGGCTAAATAGCCTGTGCAGCAGAACTACCTGCAGGGAGTTCAGAGGAGTGACTGCTTCAAAGGAAGCCAGAAAAACACTCTGCGTCTGCAAAGGAAAACTCTAAAAGTGGGGGTCTCGTGACCCACTCCACTTTCAACACTGAGGGTAGTCAGCGAGGCTGAATAGCCTGTGCAGCAGAACTACCTGAGTGGAGTTTCTGCAAAGTGGCGGCTTTGGTAAGAAAGAAGCCTGGTACCACTCTGCACCCAGCAGAGGATGACTCTGAGGATGGAGGTCCGTGACCTATCTACACCCAACACCAGAGGTGGTCCGCGAGGCTGAATAGCCTGTGCAGTCGGACCGCCTATTTCTAGTGAATCTCTGGAGGCAACGAAGGACCCTGAGTGAGGCTGGCAATGTTCTGCGAGCAGCAGAAGGACTCTAAGAGTGGAGGTCCCATGACCTACTACACTTCAACACTGCAGGCGTTCATCGAAGCTGAACAGCCTAAACGACAGTACTGCCTGAGTGGAGTCTGGAGAGTGGAGGCTTTCTAAAGAGGGAGCCTAACACACCTCCGTGCTTAGCAAGGAAGAACTCTGAGAGTGGAGGTCTCATGACCTAGCTACACTCTAGCCTTGAAGGTCATCCATGAGGCTGACTAGCCTGTGCGACAGAAATACCTTCATTTGGAGCTCTTCTGGAGAGTGAGGCCTGAAGAGGCCCGACACTCAATCCTGCTAGCAGCGCTATCTGGATTGGAGCTGGAAAACTAAAAGGTTTTTGAGAAAAAACAGCTCAGAGGATGGACACGGAGGAACCCTGCGTGGTCCATGGGAGAAAGGAACCTGCCTTTACGGGAGGGACCTTACCATGAGTATGGATTTTAGTGAAGTGCCTGAATAGTGCACTTACCACTCACGTGGATTTTAGAGAATGCCCAAAGACTTCGCGTGAGCAAACACCACAAATGTGGTTTGAGTAGGTGTCCTAAGCATAGCGAGGATCACCAGATTTGCAGTCTCTAGGCGATAGCGGAGCCTGAAAGCGGAGCTTCTGGAGAGGGGAGGCTTCAGCAGAAAGACTCTCTAAGCGAGAGGAGGCCTACGACGCTCTCCCTAGGGAAACTCTTCAGAGTGGAGGCCTCAGGTAAAGCGCTCTAGGCGAGGGGAGGCCTGACTACACTCGACGCTCAAGAAAGGCAGATACTCACAGTCAGAGCCAATAATGAAAAATTCTCATTTATCATCTAGCTCTGTGTAGTGGAGGCTCCGAGACTACATCTCCAAGGAGAGAAGCCTACAACACTAGTTTTTGGTGAGTGGAAGACTGCACTCCCCCAAAAAATAGTCAGCGAGGCACTCATGGGCCTGCCAGCTGCTATAACTGTGAGAGTGAAGGTCTCAGTACTGTTGGCTGTGACAGAGGGAGACCTATTACACCGTGCTATCACTTAGCTTGTATTAACCCGGGTGATAGCAGAACCCGGAAGCGGAGCTTTCAGTGAGGGAGGCTTTAACTGGTTTACAAGCTTCACGAATAAGCCTGACGCCGCTCAACTGAGGAAGCTCTATCGAGTGGAGGCCTTGGAATACACGCCCTCTCATGGAAGGGAGGCCTACTTTGTTTTACACTCAACGCTTGTAGTGACAGATCCACGGAAAGAGTCCACAAGCTGCCTTAACCTTGTGTTTTCCCGGCCTGTATTTCCGGGAAGTGGAGGCTTAACAGAAACACCTCACATAGAGGGAGCCTAGCAACACTCGACCCAGTAAAAAAGCTCTCCTGAATGGAGGTCTGAAAATGACCTGGCTACATTCAGCGCTAAGAAGTATTATAGTTTCACTTCAAGCGGGGCTTTTTTTTTTTTTTTTTTTTTATAGAGAGCGGAGGCTTTCAGAAAAACATCTCTCTCTCAGAGAGGGAGCCTTGACGACGCTCTATTCACCCTAGCACACAAACTCCTGGGAGTGGAGGTCTCACGTATGTGCATATGAAAATACACAGGGAAGGTACCTGACAACACTCATACAAAAAAGAGTATTACTCTTAGCAGGGTCTGAGTGAGCGGAGGCTTCAGCAAAGCGATTTTTTTTTTTTTTAGCTTGAAGCAGCTTGACAACACTCAAGAGGGGTTTTTTTTTTATGTTCTCGTATGTGTATGTATGTCTGTACCCAGCTCACTCTTTTAGCGGAGGTTTCTCATTTATAAAACCTGACAACGCTTAACCCAAGAGGGGTTTTCCCCGAGTGGAGGTCTCTTAACCCTGTTCTCTTTTTTTTTTGGAACGAGGGGAGACCTGACTACACTCGGACGCTTGGTGGCAGCAGAGCCCGCTTTTTAGAGGAGCTCGAATACTGCAGCATTAAAAATCACCCAAGCGGGGCTGGTAGAAAAAAAGGAAACACACACATACGTATTGAACATTCTTTTATTTATTAAAGTGTCTTTATAGTTCACCTGCCGGGCCATCAGATTGAAATCTCATCATTGGCCCAGCCCCAGAGTCTTTGCGGGGGGGAAGGAAGGGCAGGTGGCCGAACGAACGCGAGGGGAACCGGAGAAGAGTTTCTAGGTGCCCGCCCCAGGCCTGCCGCCACGGCGGCGCTGGAACTTCTCCCTCAGATCTTCTCTCCTCCGACTCCTCCCGGGGGGAGGGCCCCGAGTGGCCACACTGGCGACCTGGCCTCGTCTCCGGTCACCCCTGGACCAGGACGGGCCCGGTATTCCCCGGTGTTCAGGTAGGGAGCGTGGATGTGGACCGGCGAGGAATGCAAGATCTAAACGCCGCCGAGCGCGCCTTCGCCTCTCTGAATTTCTCGACCACCGCCTCGACGGATGTGCCGAACAACTCAGAGGGCGAAACCGGGGCATCGAGGAGAAATCGCTTTTCTTTCTCCCCGATGTCCGCCAGGTTCACCCACAGGTGTCTCTCCGTGGCCACCATGGCTGACATGGACCTGCCCACCGCGGTCGCTGTCTGCTTAGTGGCCCGCAGAGAGAGGTCCGTGGTGCGGCGCAGCTCGGCCACTTCCTCCGGGGAAAGCCCCAGACCACGGTCCAAATCCCTCAGCAGGTCGGCCTGGTATGCCTGCAACACCGCTACAGTGTGCAGAGCAGCACCGGCCTGACCCGCTGCCGCATATGCCCTGCCATTCAGCCGTGATGTTTCGCGGAGCGGCTTGGACGGCAGGGTCGGAGCCTTCAGCGTCGATGTCCCTCCCCCTGAGAGATAGTTGGCGAATGTCTGCTCAATGGGGGGCATCGACGCATATCCGCGCCCCCGCATTCCCTCGACATCAGCATAGTTCACATGCTGATGTCGGTAAATGCGGGCGGAAAAGGGTTTGTCCCATGCCTTCTCGAGCTCATTATGGAGATCGGGAAGGAATGGGAGGCTCACGGGAGCTGGCTTGTCATGGCCCGGAAGAAACCGCTCGTCTAGTCTGCCGAGAGCGGCTTCTTCCCTCGCGGGCTTCCACTGCAGATCCAAACGGGCAGCCGCGCGGTCCATGACAGACATCAGCTCCTCATATGCGGGGCAAGGAGGCTGTATGGATTCAGCAATATCATCTTGCTCCATCTCAGCCTCCTGCTCGCCCTGGCTTGAAGCCAACAGAGCACTCGCTGCAGGGTCGGAAGATGTAAGTGATAACACATCTTCCGCTAGCAGCGCGTCCTCATCTCCGGCTGACGGGCGCGAGAGACTAACTCCTCTCTCAAACTCGTCAGCCAGTTCCACCTGGGATCCCCAGGACCTCAGCCGCCGAGCAGCCTCAGCTGCCGCGGGGCCAGAGCCACGTGGGGCAGATGGACGGCCCGATTCCCTCGAGAAAAGGG
>NC_133368.1:25106434-25204302 GCF_049309525.1 Garra rufa | reverse complement strand
ATATATATATATATATATATATATATATATATATATATATATATATATATATATATATATATATATATATATATATATATATATATATATATATATATATATATATATATATATATATTATATATATATATATTATATATATATATATATATATATATATATATATATATATATATATGTTTATTTATTTTTTAACTCAGATATAAGTTCACAGTACTCCTAAATAGTTTAATTTTTCTAACCTAATTGATTAAGGCAGTTTAATTAACATGCACAAAAGAAGAAGGTTTAGAACAATATTGGACCCCATTTTCTTTTATTGTAAAAAAAACTATTTATACACATATATTATACATTATAAATAATATACTGATGGCAGACTATACATTTTTACATGCACTACAGTTTAAGGCACAAAAAAGTCCTCATTAACTCATTCTCAGACCTCCTAAAAAAAACCTAGCATTGCTCCTAGTTACCTCACACTGCTCACAATTTAGTCCTGTTAACAAAAAACCAATCACATCAAGCATCCTAATGCTTAAAGAGTTACGTTCCAGACAAAAGAAAATAACTCAATGTGCTTGTATGTGTAAAAATCATTTTCCCATTGCCATTTCCCATTGTCTGCAAATGATTGTTCCTCAAACATTTCAGAAGCAGAGAAATTACAGGTAGAATTTCAATTTCCCACTAAATACAACAAAACACTAATCAAGCCTATTCAATGAACGGCACACTGCATTGCCAGCGAATGACAGAACTGAGAGTGTATAACACTAAGAGATAACAAAGCAGTACGGTTAGACCGACAGTCTCTGGGCTTCCCGCACACGCGTCTGGCACAAACATATACGGCGCTCTTCATGTACATGTATTGTATTAAAGGCATAACTCACGGCAGTCAGGCCTATAGTATCACAGCTTGGCAGATTGACAGGTTTATTGGGCACAAAGAGGCAAATATGTTTTGCCTTTATCTGTGAAGCAGCAGGGTAATTTGGAAGGCAATAATGGAGATTTCCTTTCAGCAGCTGGAGGTGAGGAGGAACCTGTCACACTCTTTTGTGTGGTAATGAAAGGTGTAAAATGGAGCGTCTCCCTGCAGCGAGGGAATAGCATCTGCTGAGCGCATACAATGAGATGTGCCTCGAGCTCTCCTGTATCTTTCCTTTGTCACGGGAAGTTTTTCTAGGTGAAATTGATGGATATATGTTTAAAGTTAGGATGAAATTATACTGCTACTGTTTAACAAACACATAGACACATATGATGGGACGTCTATATTCCTTAATGCAGTGATGCTTGCAAGATGCAGATGGAGGGAGCTAGGAAGGAAATAAAGAGAACAAATTACACTCATTTACAAATATATATTCAAATGTAAATTTACTGCTACATAAAAACACTTTAGACTGACAATACTCCATGCAATGTTGTCCAAACCAGCCTGTAACAGACTTGTCTGAACAAGCAGTTTCATATTGATCAATGTTCTTGATTTGTAAAGGGTTTATAAGCTCCCAGAATGCATTGCAGCATAAATAAATTATGTGGTTATGGTTGTACTGTATAAGTATTGTTTTGCTGTTTGTTGACTTTATTTGTTTTTTTATTTGTTGTGTGGTAGTGTGTTTTATTTTATTTTTATTTTTCTTTTTAAGGTCTCTGTGGTAAAACCAACCCGATTTCATGAGAACACTTTCAAAACTGTTTTATGTTTTTGAGCTAATAGTAAATTCATATGAATTTGTACAACTTGAGTTGTGCTAAAACACACATTTAAAGACGAACCTTCAGGTTGTATGAAAACTTACATGAGATGTATGTATTCACCACCAAAACTTAAAATATTGTCAAATAAGAATGTTCACTGCCAGTCAGATTTTTTTTAAGTCTCTTCTCACCAAGCCTGCCTTTATTTGATCCAAAGTACAGCAAAAACTATTTAAAATAAAGGTTTTCTATTTGAATATATTTTAAAATGTCATTTATTCCTGTGATTTCAAAGCTAAATTTTAAAAATCATTACTCCAGTCATATGATCCTTCAGAAATAATTATTATATTCTGATTTGCTGCTCAAACTACATTTATTATTAATATTATGTTGAAAACAGCTGAGTAGAATTTTTCAAGGTTTCTTTGATGAATGGCTGTTGGTTAAAACTGTACTTTACTGTACATGATATTTTTGTTTTACAAGGTCTCTTTTTAACAACACATGACAACATTTTATTTCCATACTAAGTTTAAATATGTTGTATTGTTTTGAAAACAACCTCATAATAGGCTTTTTTTAATAAGTTCTGAATTCTTCAGAGTTCACGAGTTATGAGAAATGGAAACAATAGTGATAATTTGAGCTCCTGGCTAATAATTTGTTGAACAAGAAATATTTGATTGTCTTGACGAGAATTTATTGACTGAGGGAGACATTTTGTATTCAGTGAACAAACAAACTTAAATTGGGTAAACATAGCAGTGTTACTGCGGATTATTAAGACAGTTGTTGATAGAACACAAAAGTAAACTTTTCTCAACTAAATTTTCATTTTAGCAGAACAGGTTGTTAAAAATTGGTACTGATGCATGCAAATAAGGAAAACCCAGACAGACCGATATTGAGGAGAAGAAAAGCCTCAGTGAATGAAAGAACCTAGAGGATGTTCTCATGAATTTTATCTCTTCGTTGTGCTGTGCCAGGCTTTAATCTTGTTAAAAGGAGATTAGGAACAACATGAAAAGAAAACATAATATTTCCAGATACTCCAGAGGTGATTATATATGAGTTTGGGAGAGGCTTTGGTTAACTTTGTTTTGCTGTTGATAATGACTGCAACATTTTCACCAGCTATCTTCATGCAGATAAGTCTGGCTGATGGGATAAGTGCTCTTATCACCTCTGTACTGGTCAATGACATTACTGCCAAGCTTATTGCAGTAGGGCTTATGAAACTTCCATTGGATCCATCTGTATGATCTTCTAACTGAATGCACATCAAGACTTTTTAACTTAACTAAAAAAAGCACATAAGGGATTTGTGACATTCAGCAGCCTATGAAATCATATGATGGCTATCAAAATATCATATGAGAAAATTAATGTGCCCCCCCTCATAACTGTACCACTGGAGATCAAAGGATCAGGATGGAAGAGAAGTGATGGGGAATAAATTCATAATGATCACATGATCGCCCATCTAATCCAATTAACCGAGAAGTGGCTGTCATGGTACAGACAGCACTAACACGCCACGGGTTATCTGGCACTGAAATGTATTTGGACACTTTTTTTTTTTCGGCAGGGTTGCATAAAATTGATCAAAAGTGGCAGTAAGGATACTTATAATGATTTCTGTTTCAAATAAGTACTGTTCTTTTAAATTTTCTACTTATCAAATATTTCCCCCAAAAAATGTATCATATTAATATATCATGATTTTCACAAAAATATTAAGGAGAACAGTTTTCTTGAAACAGAATGTTTCTTGAGCAGCAAATCAGCATATTAGAATGATTTCTAAGGGATCATGTGACACTGAAGACTTAAGGCCCGTTCACACCAAGAGCAATAACGATAACTATAAATACAACGATAATTATATTTGCGTCCACACCAGCGAACAATAACCTGTTTGTTTTTGTTGCATTTACACGACTTCAACCAGTAGATGTCCTCAGCACGCACGTTTTGAGCACGTCTACACTGTGAATCTATTGTAAACTATCTGATCTCTAACATAGCCACTGTAGTGGAATAAAAACAATACAGACTCTTAATAAGATTAGGAACTACATTCCCATTCCGGCGTAATAGTCAAGGAAGTTTGCTGCCGTAACATGGCCGAAGCAGATGCAGTAATATCACGCAGCACATGTGGAAATGCTTTACATTTTCCGCCCATCTTAGTACACGATATAACTACAGAAGAGTCAAGTTTTAAATAGGACAAATATCGTAACTCGTTGGTCATTTTTAAACGCGATTATATATTGGTCTCATAAGATTCAATGATCTATGCTAAGCTATGCTAAAAGTGATATCGCCAGAACTGGAGAAGGGCTAAATGGATTTCAAAACAGTAAAACTCAAATTATTAACTCGGGGGGAGTTGGAGAATGAGCCTATTTCCAAAAAAAGTGGAGTGTTCTTTTAAAGGTCCACTGAGACCAAAATTTTCGTATTTGTCAAAATTTGTATTTGTCATGCACAGAACATCACAAAATTGTCGAAAACACCTCTCAAAATGCTTGCTAAGGATGTGAAAAACGCAGAATTGAACTGGATCCTAATTTTTTATGACCGAGGAAAGTTTCAGAGGCAGTGTGTAAACATGAGTGGCACAACATGAGGTCTTATTTATTTTTTAACGTTTTGGACAAGAATTTCAGTGTGAAAGGACCGTAATACTGTGCACACCAAACACAAATCAAATATTCTCATTGTGTTATGGTTCTAGATTACTCACAGGATGTTTTTCGTGTCATTTGCGCAAATAAAATCATTGGGTAATTCCCTCTAGTTTCTGATACAACCAGACGTGTCAAACCAACTCGATCTCATGGCAATTCTTACTTCTTTTTTTTTCGGCGTTTTTGCCTTTATTATGATAGGACAGATCAGACATGACGAAGCGAAGTGGGAGAGAGATGGGGGCGGGATCGGGAAAGGTCCTCGAGTCGGGATTCTAACACGGGACGACCGGAGCGCAACGGCGCTGTATGTCGACGCACTGCCCAGAAGGCTATTGGCGCCGACAATTCTTACATATTTTACGAGGTGGCTAATCTGTACAAATTTGTACAACCTCACTAATTTTTTGCTGAATTTTAACATATTTTACCAGTTCCACAATTCATATGAATACGTATGAATTGCCCTGCGTTCCTTTCGGAAGGGCTCATCCCTATCCCCAAGGATTCATGGGAGTCTGAAGTGTCAACAGTTGTACCTACTGCAACTGTGCGTTCCAAACGGAATATATATCACCCTCCAAAGGGCACTTTGGAGTGAAAACAATCATGGCCGCCATATTGAAGTGTCGTTTCAAACCAAAGTGCTCAAAACTAGCCACTTCAAAGGGACCTTCGGAATAAAGGATTTCGAAGGGTACAACTGATGGGCACTTTGGGCTCCCATGAGCTTCCTTTTGCGCTTCCATAAGGGCACGGGATGATGACGCAGAAGGGCACTTCAAGAAACAGTTGTTTGGTCCCCTACACCCTTCAACCCTTCGAAGCTCTCACTCCGGAGGGTAAACCCTTTTAAGGTATTAGGGCATAGGGATGAGCCCTTCGGAATGGAACGCAGAGTCTGTTGTAAGATAGCATTGGTCAAACTGGACATGCCAATAAGTTCTTCGCTGATTGGCTTGAATTGTTCAACTTGCATGGAAGACGCAATATCGCACGTTCAAGACAATTATGTCGCCTGTTGCAAATTTGCATCCATTTGTGTCTTTGCATTGACTTTGTATGTAATGTAAATAATTAAATTCGCTTTTGCTGTGCACACACCATAAAACTGAAAATCCAGCTTTGCCATCACAGGAATAAATTGCATTTTAAAATAAATTAAAATAGAAAACCAGTATTTTAAACAATTAAAAAAGTATTACAATAGTATTTTTAATCAAATAAATGCAGCCTTGGTGCTTTCATAAAATATATATTTTTAAAAAACAGAAAAATCTTACAGACCCCAGACTCTATCTATTATTTTATCACTTGATAAAAGCTTATTTTGTGAAATATTTAGCTCGAAAGTGTGTGTATGCTATCGTTCTTTAAAATGAATTCCTCTTGATCTTTTTTTCTATAATATAGTTGCGTATTTAGACATTTTTAAGGTTGTATGCTGTTGCTGTGCCTGAGAATGAAATGTTACCAGTGTATTGAGTTGACAGTTGCAGCATTATGTGATGTAAATTATATTTATGAAACAAATGTATATAAAACAAACACCTTCAGGCGGCAGCGTAATCTGACAGGAAACATGGCTCGTATTGCGATATGGCATTATTTCCTGACAAGATAAAATACTTTGAACTGAAAGGGAAAATAATATGAGACTTGTCTTTTTAGTGTATTTGTGTATTCTCTCTCTCTCTCTCTCTCTCTCTCTCTCTCTCTCTCTCTCTCTCTCTCTCTCTCTCTCTCTCTCTCTCTCACTATCTCTTTATTTCTCTTTTTTTGTCTTCCTCTCCCACCTCACCTTGTGTCTGGACACCTGTCGGCCACCTCTCCTGCCCCGTTCCCAGCAGGCCTTGCTCTGACAGCTGACCCCGTCTGGTTGTAGAGTCGCATGGCTGCTTTCGTCCTCTCTGAGACATGTGTCCTCTCGTCCTTCCCTGTCCCCCCACAAGGCAGCGTGACCGTCTCTGTCGGCCTGATGTCCCCCATGGGGTCCACCTACTGTCTCCCTTCCCTTCGTTTCTCTGCTTTAGTTGATGACCCTGTTCATCCTCTTTTACTTTATGTTTTTTCTCTTACTTTTGGCCTTTTTACAGAGCTCATTTCCAGCAGGGTGGTTCTTGCCTTCATCTGATGCCTTCTTTTGACAATACCTCATGCATGTACCTGCACACACACACACACACACACACACACACACACACACACACACACACACACACACACACAGGGGCCAATTAAAATGTTGTTATGCAGCCCTGGGGATTAACAGGAAGGCTAAATCTGAATAGGCACAAATTTGAACGTGAATTTACATGCTCCATGACATTCACAACTGTAATGCATTTCTTAAGGCATTAAGCAGCCACATGGGGGCATTGTATCTTGGACTGTTTTGTACTTGGTGCTGTGACTTCCTGTTTCCTGTTACTGTTTTGGTAAATGTGCTCACCTGATGGTTAGTCTGTGTACAACCTTAGATCCTTAATGTAGTTTTTAAGTGATAGGTTGTTGGTGGTCACTGTGAGTATTTGCTGATTTACGCTGTATCAGCAGAATGTTAATGAATGAATTTGTTTGTAATACTACAATTTTAAAAATTTCATCAGCCATTTTTCAAGTCTTCAGTTTCACATGATCCTTCAGATATCATTCTAATATGCTGACTTTGTGCTCAGGAAACATTTCTTATTATGAGCAGTTTAATATTTTTGTAAACATGGTGATATGTTTTTTTTTTCAGAATCTCAGCATTTGATGTAGAAATCTTGTGTAACAGTGTAACTTTTGATCAGTTTGAAGTGTTGTCTTCAAATTTCTTTGATTTAAAAAAACTATTTAAAAAAAGAAAGGAAAAGAAATCCTACTGACCCCATACATGAATTGCAGTGTTTTTTGTCTAATATATTCAAGATATTAGTGAGGTAAGGTTTTTAAACAGTTTTCTGTACAATAATATTTTAAATGTATAGAAATGTTTGTTTATATATATATATATATATATATAAATTTTATTTAGCAAGGATGCTTTAAATTGATATTTAATTTTAATTTTTTATTCATTAAAGAAACCTGAAAATCTACTAAACATAATAATAACAATAAATGTTTTTTTGAGCAGCAAATCAGAATATTAGAATGATTTCTGAAGGATCATGTGACTGGAGTAATGATTCGAAAAATTCAGCTTTGAAATCACAGGGGAAAAAAATACATTTAAAAATATATTAAAATAGAAAACCGTTATTCTAAATAGTAAAAATATTTTTAATTTTTACTGTTTTTGCTGTACTTTGGATCAAATAAATGCAGGCTTGGTGGGCAGAAGAGACTTCTTTAAAAAAAAAAAATTAACAATCTTACTGTTCACATTTAAATGGTACTGTATAATTATAAAGTCTTTCTTTACATGTGAAAATGTATACTGCAGTTCCATATTTTAGGAAGATTAAAGGGATCATCATATTTGGAGATCTAATTTGAATCTGCTTTTAAAAAAACTGCTTTATGTAAAAAATTTAATGGGATTCACAAATATTGTATCACTGAACTGTTTTTGTAATTTAGGTCACAGCGTGGGCTTTTTTGAAAATAAACCTGTTGAACAGAATTGACCCGTAGGCCCTGTTTCTTTCTCTCAGTCAATACAATAGTTATAATGAGAAATGTGAATAACAGTTTTCCAGTGGTATGGAAACCTGCGATGATGTAATTGTGCATTTGCATACGAGCGCTCTAAATTTAATTCCTATCATCAAAGCCTGAGTCTTTCACTCCCGAAGCTCACCTGGGCCACCCATGGAGCACAGCTGGCACCATTCCAAAAGATACAGCAGAGCACGAAGTGACCTTTTGATATAAAGCCACAAATACAAAATTCAAAGAAGGAGAGAAAGAAAAAGGCCAAAACGAATCCACCCCCTCTATGTTTTTGTCCTTGTCTTTGGTGCAAGCCAGCAGTCGTGCAAGCTAACCTTTCTCTAATTGATGTTTGTGCCGAACAGGCTCACCAGGCAGCCATTTTGTGGCGGGAAGGAGAGCAGCCCAAAGCGCAGTGGGGATCTTTAATGCAGCATGGCTGTTTGAGTTTCCACGGAGATTGCCGCCTTCCTCTGAGTAAGCAAAGCACAACTCAATATACAAATGATTCCCTTTATTTATTTATTTTTATCCTGCTTTTATGCACAGGGTTTGAATAGCCTTTTGCAAAATTATGACCATAACGCTTTTGGCTTTGGCAGGAGCAGTCTTTATGCTTCCTAGCAAATTTGAACTTGCAATCAGCTTACAAGGTACATAAGAGCACTTAAGCATTCCAAAAAGCCACATAAATCAGCAATATGAACTGAAAAGTAACTGTGGAACTGCTTACTCTGAGTATCAACTGTGAAAAAGCATACTTAGATCTGATACTTGAAAGTCTCATATGATTAATGTCACATTCAATTGTGCATTTACTCATACACTGTCAAACTACTTTTCCTTAGACTTACATTGAGTCTTACACTGTAAAAAATATTTTGTATATGCTGAAAATTTTCTCTAATTGTTCTGATAGTTATTTGTAGTAACCCCCCCCCCCCCCCCCTGTTTTTCAAACTGTAAAAAATACTAGAAAAGGTATTTTGCTTCATATTTCATTTGATTTCTAAATACTTGTTGGTAATCATGGTTAATCATATTTTTTTATAGCCATAGGTTACTATTTCTCTACAACTGTACTGGTGTATTTTGTACTTGTATTTATTTATTTATTTCCGCCCCTCATAGTTATAAAGAAATTGAGCTCTCCAAGGTCCTGAAACCTTGTACTGGGACATGGGAAAAATCTGATGCAAGTGACTGCAAATTTTAAGACTCTTTGAAACAACTGTATGTAGTTTTGTGTATATTTGCGACTTTGGAGCTCTCTACAGTTAAGTGAGTAAAATTCAGTGTTGTAAATATATGCTTGTCATTAGTCTCACGAATCTAGACCTTCAGACTGACAGTAGAAGGTTTGGGAGCCTTGGCTGCTTTGAATAGCCAAGGACTGCCCAAGAGGCCATATGACTGACATGTAAAGCAACCAATCATGTTTTATTTTATGGTGCATCATGTTTAGAGCGTGGAAATGTCCTCTCAATAACAGACTGGTGTGTAAAACTCATGGACATATTTTAAAGAAGAAGTTCACTTCCAGAACAAAATTTTCCAGATAACGTACTCACTCCCTTATCATCCAAGATGTTTATGTCTTTCTTTTTTAGTGGTAAAGAAATTATGTTTTCTGAGTAAAACATTTCAGGAATTTTCTTCATATAGGGAACTTCTATTGTCCCCACGAGTTTGGACTTCCAAAATGCAGTTCAAATACGGCTTCAAACGATCCCAAATGTGGTTGTAAACGATCCCAGCCAAGGAAGAAGGGGCTTATCTACCGAAATGATTACTTTTTTTAAAAAATGTTATTACAATTTATATACTTTTTAACCTCAAACACTCATCTTGTCTTGCTCTGCCTGAACAGTTTTTTTCTGGTTTAAGACAGGGTATGTCGAAAAACTCTCCCTTAACTTCAAAATTGTCCTACATTGCTGTTTTACATTTTTCGTTAAGGGTTTTGTTTGATCTTCTTTGCATGTTCACTTTGCAAACACTGGGTCGGTACTTCTGCAGCGATGTAGGATGATTTTGAAATGATTTTTGAAGTTGAAGGAGAAAATAAGATGGAAGTACCCTTACTGTTTTGAACCAGAGATACACAGACTACTCATGCACATCGCAGAGAGAGACATTTGAGGTTGAAAAGTATATAAGTTGTAAAAAATAAATAAATAATAAAATACGATAAGACCCTTTTTCATTGGCTGGTATTCTTTACAGACGCATTTGGAATCGTTTGAAGCCGCATTTAAACTGCATTTTGGAAGTACTATAGAAGTCCACTATATGGATAAAAATCCTAAAATTTTCTCAAAAGACTAATTTCTTTACGACTGAAGAAAGAAAGACATTAACATCTTGGATAACAAGGGGGTGAGTACATTTTTGTTCTGGAAGTGAACCTCTCCTTTAAGACTATTTTTTACATATATTTAAGACTAAACTTTACATATTTCACATACTTTTGAAAATTCAGCATTTAGTATATGATAAGCGCTCATTGTTACAGTTGTAAACACAACGGGTTTATTCTTCCATGAGGAGGTTTGGTGTAATGGCATCTTTGTTTCCAGGCAGAACGTTAAAGAACACAACACACACGTCTCCTGAAAATCCTGTACATTTCATTTCCAATGAAAGTGTTTCCAATTTTGTGTGCCATATGCATCAGATGTTCAGCCAACGGTCTGTGGGCGTGACGTCTGAGGCTGAGACTAACTCGTTGTAAATACAGTGGATAGCTGTAGGCTACATGTGCATTTGTCAACCTGATCTCATGACGAAAACGTACCTCTGGGAACAAGATGCGAAATACAGACCGCCATGTACGTTTCACAACATTTTCAATGTGAAATGTCCTCTGAGTGTCGCTAAAAGAGTGTTCAGTTTTTCCCTCGGAACAGATGAATGTGCATATGGTACAATGTTCAATGTGAAATGTTCATTGAGTGGCGCTATAACTGTGACGCTCAATGACGTTTTAAAATAATGTACCATCTGCACTACATCTAAACCTACCCGATAGTATGAACAAAAGAGAATATGATGTAAAATTGCAATCACAAACATGCCGTTTTAGCTTGTTTTTTAAAATCTCATCTTTCAGCTCTGTCTTCGTGAGTCATGTTTTTGACAGGGTTCAATTCCGTGCCAGCTGAGCTACTGAGCAACCTTGTTACGTCTGGAAGGCGAAACATATGGAGCTGTAATCATAACTGTGTATGAAAACAGTTATAAGTGCTCACTGTTTTACCGTCTTTAGTGTTAATTCCTGTTGAAAACTGCAGTAATATGTAGTTCCCAGAGGTATGTTTTCGTCATGAGACCAGGTAGGCATTTGTTGCTGCTGTTAAGCAGTTTGCCCTTTACACAAAATTTCGTACCTGCTCACCAAACTTATATACTGAACAGACATTTGGTGGAGAATGTGGAAAAGAAACTGAAGCCAATCGCTTTATTAGATGTCAATGTACCATCAGAATGATTTTGAAACTGATATTTAAATTTAAAAAAAATCTTTTTAAGCATTGTATTCCAAATGTTTAGTATATAGCTGTTTATCGACTGTTTGTTCCACAGTTATTCTCTCCCCCATACTGCTGCTGGTCAGCCTCAATTTCCCAGCATCGCTTGAAATACCTACAATCAGATAGGAAGGATGTGTTGCCCTCCAACAGTGCGTTTGATACCACACAACAGGTTTTCTGAACGTCCAGACTCGAAGGCAAATTGCATGTAATAGTCCCTTAACCCCCTGTAGATTCTTCCAGCATTTTAGGACATTTCTGATGGCTGTGAATTCACCATTGCAACCTCTTCCTCAACACCCTCCAAGTTAAGTTGCTCCTTTATCTGGCTTGAGTGCACCTACTGCAAGGTCATTGATTTGTTCTGAGCTATTGCTTTGCTTCATGACGACCAAACACCTGGTTAACAACAACAAAAAAAATAAACTCATGGGACCAAAAAGCATTGCCTATTTTTTTTTATTTTTTTTTTTTCAATGAAAGCCGCAGGCAACTACTGAGGGAAGACGCAAACTCAAAGCTGTAATACCTCACTTACAATAGAGACCTGTATTCCCTGTGAGGCCTGCAGGGCTGGTTTGTGTTGACAGATGGATGCAGAGAGGAAAAGAAAGATTCTTTGGCATTTTGATCATGTATCATTCATGTTGTAAAATGCCTTACTTGGAGCACTACATGCTGCCTCAAGACAATTTCCCTTTTTTTTTTTTTGGCCTTGTGGTAACTCAAGCTATTTATATCTCTCCATCTATAAAATATATAAATATGTGGATAATTTTGTTGGTAGCTAACTCAAGGATCCCATAATAATGGTTACAGAATGATGATTAAATAATTGGTTTGTAGCTGACCAGCAAAATACACTGTGGACTTTTTCCCTTCTCTTTCTAGTGAGAAACATAGGGGCATTCTTGCTGCCAACCAGTGACATGGACAGGCTAAAATGCCCAGTTCTTGGTGTCATGTGACTTTGGCTGGGGAGCAAATAAGGTTAAAGGAGAGGGGAATAGAGGATCAGTCTCTCTCAATGGCAGGTGCCCTCCAGGAGAGTTTTGTCCTTCGAGGGACCAGAGGAAATGTCATAGATCAGAGCTGGGTTAATCCTGCACTGATGGCTGACCTTCTGTCTAAAAACACAAGTAAAAGGACTTTTTTGTCTCTCAAACTAGAAATATCTGCAGTGACTGGTTTTAAATCAACAAAAACTTTTATTTGGCTTCATAAGAAGGACATAATGAATTTCAATTCTGTGAAAATATGTGGACTTTTTTCCAAGTAATTTACATTTACTAAACACTACCAGTCAAAAGTTTTTGAACAGTAAGATTTTGTATTTTTTTTTTATAGCTCTGTTCTGCTCACCAAGCCTGACATATTCAAATATATTTTAAAATGTAATTTATTCCTGTGATCAAAGCAAAATTTTCAGCATCATTACTGCAGTCTTTCGTGTCACATGATCCTTAGAAATCATTTTAATATGCTGATTTCCTGAAATAAATTATGGAAATTAATACTTCTATTTAGCAAGGATGCTTAAAATTGATCAAAAGTTCTAAACTTTCTATTCATCAAAGAAACCTGAAAAAAAATCTACTCATCTGTTTTCAGCATAATAATAATAAATGTTTTTTAAGCAGCAAATCAGAATATTTGAATGATTTCTGAAAGAACATGTGACTGGAGTAATAATGCTCCAGAGTAATCCAGCTTTTTACTACAAAATAATTCATTTTTAGCTGTTTTGCTGTACTTTGGATAAAATAAATGCAGGCTGGGTGAGCAGAAGAGACTTCTTTAAAAAAACAAAAACAAAAACGTACTGTTCAAAAACTTTTGACAAGTAGTGTACATTTTATTTATATACTACTATTTAAAATTTGGGATGCATGGGTAAGATTTTTAAAAATCTTTTTAATCACTAAGCTGCATTTATTTGATAAAAAAATGTAAAAACAATGACACTGTAAACTATTTATACAATTTAAAAAGAAATGTTTTATATTGTAATATATTTTATAATGTAATTTATTCTTGTGATGGTAGCTGAATTTTTTGTAGCCATTAGGCTACTCCAGTCCTCAGTGTGACATGATACTTGTGAAATCATTTTAATATGCTTTTTTGGTGATTTACTTGATTTACTCATTTGAATTTGCTGAAGAACGATTATGTAATTTTGCATCATTCATCATTATACTATTTTTTTTTTGCACTGAACTGAAAAAGTGACTCAGCTGCATGGTAATTGCAATGGACTGAGTAAAACCTTATTAGTTAAGTGGCAAAAATTACATAGTAATTGTTAAAACCCATTTTCCTATTATGAGGCTATTTTCATATGGTTCATTGTGCCATGTTTTTTTCTTCCAGAACATTAATTCTTTACATAGTGTGCGTGTTTGCGCATACTGATTGTGTACACACATTTTATATTCATGAAACATAATTATATCGTTTTTTTTTTTTTTTTTTAGATGAACAGTTTTATTTCTTGCGCACACAAGTACTATAAAACAAGAAACAGACACAAATCATTTTACTGACATTCAACTCCAACAGCCAAGATCTCCAGAGGTACACACATATGCTTCATTGCATACATGATCACACACACACACAGACGCGCACACGCTCCCTTCCTCTCAGGTGGAACAGACCCAACAGCATGCATATTCATTATGCCGCAGAGAGAGAAAAAAAGATCATCTGGAGATGCATAACGACAAGTGCCAGTGAGTGGGCATAGAATAGCTTTGTTTAATGAACAGCGTTTCTCTGCCTGCAGCCTTACCCAACACGCACTGATGTTTCAGGCAGATGTGGGATGTAGATCCAAAGGCGGGGAGATGCGTGACAGAAGGAGAAATGTGAAGAAACAAGCTGACTCTTTAGTTGGCAACTTTTTTTTTTTAGCCGATCTCCTCAAGGCAGGATTTTTCCTTTCTTCCTTCTCTCCACCTCCCTTTCCACCTCTAAATGTTAAGTGAGCCACAGGGAACAAGTGGGCAAGAAAGGAAGAGACTTTTCGCTTTGTTTTGCTTTGTGAACAGTGCATAAATAGGCATGCATGCTTCTCATTTTAGGTTATGATTCATATTTGCAGCTAGTTTATGGAAAACGATTTCACAGATTCATAACTGAAACTTGGAGATGATGCCTTAATATGCAATTACTTGGGAAGAAGCATTACTCTGAATAGCTTTCAGTGTAGCATCTGGGTATTACATATGCAAACACAGCACATCATCGTAAAGTGCGTTCTCAGCAGCATGGTTAATCTTTTATTATGCAATGCCTTATACATTAGCTTTTTGGCAGTGATTTAAATTCATTTACTCCTCCAGAAACAAACAAAAAGAGCTTCTACTTGAGAAAGCAAAAAGCCCTGTGAATTAATACGCATACTTCCTGAACAAATCCTAGTTATGTTTCAGAAATACAGCTGGGTGAAGTGGACTAACATTAGCAGGCACTGTGCTTGGACGATATACTCAAAGTGTGTTCTGCCTCTGGCAAACTAAGACTGTTAATTGTGAATTGTGCATTGAAACCCCAAATGTTTTTCGAACTAATGTTTATGGAGAGTTGCTCATGATAATGGTGATGCCGATATTGTAGTACAATTGCCCATTCCGTTCTGTTCTTGTTTCAGAAATATTCCTGCTGAACAAACAAAGCAACGGTCAGGTTCTTTTTGCAATGACAGGTCTTTATATCTTTGGCTATAACCCAAGATTTACAAATCCACCTTGAGCGGTTATTGATTTTAAAGGCCTTTAATGTTGCCTCTGAGACAGAAAGTGACAGCCAGCAGAGCAACATGGCTCAAGGAGAAATGACCGTTGATCGAAGGAAAAAGACCTCTGATTGCCTCTTAGTCTTCCAATCAGCTGGCTTGAAATCATCACCTCTCTGACATGAGAGCAAGGCAGCAATGTACTTGGTTCTCCATTAGAGCAATAAAGGTTCAATTCCAGATACATTAGTAGACGATCAATTCACAATATTTCATTTTTTTCCCCACAATTCAGTATCTTTGCACACAGAGATGTCCTGCACATGGCCAGTTGCGTCATGCTGCCACAACATGAAGTTTTTTTACATTCAATGGAATGGTGCTCAAGTTCCTTAGCCCAAAGTATACACTCTTTCTTACCTTTTTTATAATCTGAAGAACCTTCTTTCACCACAAAGAACTAGGGATGCACGATATTTATCGGACAGATAAATTAGAAATTGCATCATTTTTATTGCTCCGATAAATAAATGAAACCCGATCCGATAAAGTACTCTTGCTGGTAAATCAATCAATCAGTCTGGTTTATCTGAGATTCATCTGCTTTCTGAGTGCAAGTGACTGCAGCTGTAAACTGCAGTGACTCTCGGAGTTTGTCGCGTTTAATACGTCATCATCTGTGTCGTCATCATCGCCTTCGCAGGTCTGGAAGTTTTTCACGTGACAGAGGAGGACAATGCTACTGCTATTTGCAACACGTTTAGCAAGGATTCCGAGAGGAGGTAAAAAGCTGTTAAGTTTTAACAATCTTATATCTCACTTCAGAGATCGTCATCGCGGTGAATCTGTTTTAGGGGCCGTTCACATGTCGCGTCTAAAAACGCGTGGAAAACGCTGAAGCGCCGCCTTCTCTTTCTTTCCAAACCCAAAGTCTTTGCCAAACCGCTCTGTAGTTTGAGCTTCAGTGGCGTCTGCCGATGCTAAGCAGCCATGACATGCGCTCTCCATAAAGACGCGGAAGTTTCAGCAAAGAATAAATAGATTTTCAGCATTAAAAATCGCTTGCAGTAGCTCTGTTATCAAATTTATTTAAAAATCTTTATTCCTGTACAGCTTTGATAAGCTGTTTCTCCACCTTGCCAGTGCTTTCAGTGTTATTAAGGGAAAGGATGAAGCTGATTGGTTGGTTCATGTCACATGACCTGCGTTGCGTTTGCAGCATTCTGAAGAGTTGAGATGTTTTTATCTCGATTCTGATGTTTTATTCCCCGCCTTGTACGATTTGGCTGCTGCACACATTCATAATATGATCAATAAGAATGGACTACATGTAAGCTTTACCACAGACATTTGGACATCTGACTTTACTCCATGATGCACTTTTCATTTTTTCCAGGTTGACAAAATGTCAAAGCATTTTATTTTATTTAGAATTGTGGTGCCTTACACAAAAAAATAAAAACATTTTTGAAGCGTCATGACTGTTTGCTATGATTGTTAGACCCAGATATATAATATAAATTTCATTAGTTTATCTTAGATTTTGTATTCTCCTGTGTGCACAAAATTATCATATAAAAATATGAATGTATTGGTTATCGGTATCGGTATCGTTATCGGTATCGGTATCGGCATCGGCCAAAAGAAGGACTTAATTATCGGCTATCGGTATCGGTTAGAATTTTTCATATCGTGCATCCCTACAAAGAACCTTTTGTGAAACAGAAAGGCTCTACCAAAATAACATGGTGCACGTACAGTACAAGTGTACTATTTTGGTGATGAAATTTGTGTCACACGCACTGTGCGCAGGTCAGCAGAAGTATAGACCAATTCGGTGTGATGACGAAACAGTGATGATGTTTTTGTGGGTGCAGCCTATCTTGTGGCAGAAAATTGGCAGTTTTTATAGAGGTCTATGGGAGCCATGGAATAAAAAAATAAAACAAGGTAAATTTAAGTTTATATTTCAAAATACTGACTCTAGCAAATCCAAGAATATTTCTCACAACTCAGATAAGAAAAATCAACTCGTCATTCTTTCTCTTTCCCCTCGGCTCAGAATCATGAGTTTATATCCTATGCTTCTGGCTATTTTTATTTTTTTCTCAGAATTGACAAACTCACTATTGTTGTGTTAAATCAAGTTATAAAGTCTGAAATATAACATATTAAGTCAGAATTGTGAGATAAATTAGTTAAATGTAAAATGTTATTGCTTTAAATAGTATTTCATGCTGTAACTGTAGGACTAATATAATATGTCCCCTATGAACTGCCTATGTGAATATTATATAGGCCTTTTGTTTAAATCATAGCAGGTTTCATCCATTAGCCTGTCCATTTAAATGTCTGCGTTTAGCTTCAAATGGTGTCTTTGACAACAGTGTTCTATAAAAATGATTTGCATTTAGATTCTGACATCCAAAGGCACAATAATGCATTTTTCTCTTATTCCATGGATTTTACCCGTTTCCTTCTACTTGTTACCAGGGTTTTTCTGCCACCACAATGCGCGTGCAGCTGGAAGTGACATAACTGTGACGTCTACTCCAAATTGGACTATACTTTAGCCTTTATAATCAAGTCAATAAGAAGAACTCCATTGTAACATTGGTGAATGCAAGCAGACATTTTAGCATCACAACTACCATTATAGATCAACCTTGTTCTCTCCCACCGGATTATTAAAAAAAACACACACACAACACAACAATACAAAAACAAGTTATTTGAGAGCTTTGGCATATGGAAATAAGTAGTTTAGAAGATGCATCTATAATTTAAAGTCAGTTACCATTTGGTAGAGTCCTTAGAAGATCAGATGATAGACTGTTCTGAATTCAAAAGACTGTTTAAAATATTTTAGATTTGTGTATAAATGAGTATTTGTGTTTATAAAGGAAAGTAAACAACTTAAATGATGCGATTTCTATAGATACCTTAAGGTGAGACATTATTTTGATTGGAATATTAGGTTGTATTTCAAAATCCCTTGATCCTTTGACATATAAGAGGTCATTGTACTATAAAAACATCCTGTAAGTTTCAGAACTCAGATCTTTCTCGTTACTCTAAAAACAGCTTATATTGAAGCCAATCTGTCAAAACGTGGAATGTGCAACAGAAGTCAGTATAAAGGTTTGTTTATGCATCTTTGCAAATGGCCTTTCTTAATAATGTGCTAGTTTGCAAATTTCGCAGCTAAACGCGGCTAAATGTGGCTAAAGTAAACATTACGGCTCCTCATCCCACGGCAGAGAGGGGCGGGGCGAGCAGAACTCATTAGCATTTAAAGGAACATGCAACAAAATAGCTTGCTCTAAATAGGGCTGATTTTGACAAGGTAGTGTTTTTACACTACCATTGAGAAATTTTAACCAAAGTATGTTATAGACTTCTCATTAAAACCCTAAAGAATCATATCAACTTGTGGAAAATGGGCATCCGATGACCCTTTTAAACAAAATAATGGATTTTTTCCAAACTGTACCTCCTACAATATATGTTAAACAAAAAAGGGTAAACGAACCACACCATTAGAGGCACTAAACAGCATTGGACAAATAACAAATCCAGTGTTTCTATACAGGCTTCCCAAACATACCATTTTGTCATTGTTCAGCAAACAGGTAGTCCTGCCCCAAGACTAAAAAAATGATAGTGCCTTTGACAAACCATTTGGCAAATACTGACCTGCTGTGCCTGAACTGCTGACTTACTGTTCTGATCGTCTCATATCTCACATTCTCTTTTTTGAAGTTATGTTGTGAGAATCTA
Organism: Garra rufa; assembly: GCF_049309525.1. Classification (NCBI taxonomy): domain Eukaryota; kingdom Metazoa; phylum Chordata; class Actinopteri; order Cypriniformes; family Cyprinidae; genus Garra; species Garra rufa. Next base: position 25,185,196 of record NC_133368.1, on the reverse strand, counting down.
AATTGACCACTTCCAGATTCACATTAAAGAACTGTTTGTATCTCGTCAAATGTCAGGTTGCTAGGCAACATGTCATTTACTGTCATACTCCACTTGCATGTGAATAGGAGAGAAAGCACATGCAGAAAGCATTGTGCTGATGCTCAGAAACATTAAATGCTCCTCCATGCTCTCACTATTTAATACTGAAGGTATAGATCTTTTTAAATGCCAAGTTCACATACCCTTGAACTACACTGAAAAAAGGTGTAAAAACAAATGGTAACACTTTATAATAACTACACACTATAAGTAATTAGTTAAGCATTGTTAAATAGTTAATTAATCATTTATAAAGCATTATTCCTACATTAATAGACATTTGTAAGCAGTTCATAAATACAGCTATAAATGCTTTATTCTTGTTTTATAAGCATCTGTATAATATGCTTAATAATTGTATGTTCATACTTTATTAAGGATCAGTAAATAATATTTAAATTACGCATTACATTATTTACAAACCGGTTAGTTAGTAGTTGTAAGTGGTTCAGGAGATCATTTAGAAAGTGTTAATAAACTATTTGAATGCACATTTATACATCTTATTATTCAGACATATATTAACAGTTAGTCAGTGTGTTAATACATGCTTTGATAACACATATTCCTACTGTAACTCATAATTAATTCAGGGAGTTATAAAGCATTTACTAGCTGTCAGATAATGGTTTTTTGTGAGCTCATCTAAAGTGAGGACTATTTATGCCTTGTAAAGTGTTTACAAAAGTCATTCTCCTGTTCTGGCAATATCACTTTTAGCATAGCTTAGCATAGATCATTGAATCTTATGAGACCAGTATAGCATAGGAGAACGGCTGAATGGATTTCAAAACGGTAAAACTCAACTTATCAACACTTTACAAAGCATAAATAGTCCTCACTTTAGATGAGCTCACAAAAACCATTAACTGACAGCTAGTAAATGTTTTATAACTGCCTGAATTAATTATGAGTTACAGTAGGAATATGTGTTATTAAAGCATTTATTAACACACTAACTGTTAATGTATGTCTGAATAATAAGATGTATAAATGTGCATTCAAATGGTTTATGAATCATTTACCAACACTTTCTAAATGATCTCATGAACCACTTACAAATACTAACTAACCAGTTTGTAAATAATGTAATGCTTAATTTAGAAATTATTAACTGATCCTTAATAAAGTTTGAAAATACAATTATTAAGCATATTATACAGATGCTTATAAAACAAGAATAGAGCATTTATAGCTGTATTTATGAACTGCTTACAAATGTCTATTAATGTAGGAATAATGCTTTATAAATGATTAATTAACTATTTACCAATGCTTAACTAATGACTCATAGTGTGTAGTTATTATAAAGTGTTACCTAATAAACCAAGTAACACATCAAGTTAAATGTAAGATTTTAAAGTAGAAAAAAATGAAGTAGTATTTTCTTATAAAAACATACTCCAATAATACTATTTTATTTACAATAAATTATGATAATTTGTAAAAAATTGATTATTTAAAACTGGAAAGATACTGGAGTAGCTGTAGGAAAAATACTGAGTGTTTTAAGTTATTATACTGTAGAAGTAGTAACTGTTAAGCACAAGGCTATACAGATTTAAGCAAAACAAAAACAAACTGACCGTTTCTTTCTGTAAACATGATGCATTTAAAACCATTTATTATTCATGATGTAAATCACTCTCTGTTTGTCAGGAGCATCGTGCTAGCTGTCACTTCGTGCTCTTAAATGACACAGAACAATGACAGGGGCGTGATGGATATTTTCTTGGCTTGTCAGCGACTGAGGTTGTTTAATGGCAAAAGGCACTGATATCATGCCAGCATCTCTAGGCACAAACAAACTGACATGCATACGGCTGACATTTAGCTGTTGCCCTCTGCCACAGATGGCACATTGCAAAGTGGGCATCTCATAATGACAAACACCAGGCCATCACAACATATTATTAGTGCTTTTCCGAGTAATGGCTGTAATGACACCATCATGAGTTTCTTTGCAGAAAACAGATGTATTTAGCTGTGTGGCATCATATGAAAATTACATGTAATTTGGTTTAATTGGTAATAGCAAATTAGTCGGAAAACCGAGACGACGTGCCTACAGGCCTCCCAGAGTTAATGCACTCAAATATAATGCACATTGTACATATCTGAAAATAATATATTATTTTTTTATCTATAAAAAATAATAACTATGCTGTTTTTTGGGGGGTGATCCTTGAAAAGTTTGCTTTTATTCTTGGGTTGCACTAAGATAGTAGTTTAGTAACTAAAATTTTAACCCCCCCTTCCAAAAATAGCGTTTTCATAGGCCACATTTCCACAGTTTTTGACCAATTCAGTATGACTATTAAAAAATTATTATTGTGAATTTTGTGGTATAATGAAATACAAATGAAAACAAAATAGGAAATACCAGTCAAAAGTTTTTGAACAGTAAGATTTTGAATGCTTTTTAAAGAAGTCTCTTCTGCTCTCCAAGCCTGCATTTATTTGATCCAAGCAAAAACTGTAACATTTTGATATATTTTTACTATTTAAAATAACTGTTTTCTATTTGAATATATTTTAAAAAGTAATTTATTTCTTCAATTTCAAAGCTGGATTTTTATCATTATTACTCCAGTCACACTGTCCTTCAAAAATCATTCTAATATTCTGATTTGCTGCTCAAAAAAAAAAAAAAAATTACTATTATTATCATTGTGTTAAAAACAGCTAAGTAGATTTTTTTCAGGTTTCTTGACTGAATAGAAAGTTCAGAAAAACAGCATTTATCTGAAATAGAAATCATTTGTAACATTATAAACGTCTTTTGATCAATTTAAAGCATCCTTGTTAAATAAAAGTTTTATTGTCCATATATAAAAACACACACAAAAAAGATCAAATAAAATATAATATAAATAAAAATGATACTGACTCTAAGCTTTTGACTGGTATAGTGTAAAATGTTACAAAATAAATTTATTTCAGATCTTTGTATCTTTCTGTTCATCAATTAATCCTGAAAACTGTTTTAAATATTGATAATAATAATCTAAAAAGTTAAATTTAGTTAAAAATTCAGCTTTGAAATCACAGGAATAAATTACATTTTAAAATGTATTCAAATAGAGCAGTTATTTTAGAAAGCAGCATGCTTTTGCTGTATTTTGGATCAAATAAACAGGCTTGGTGAGCAGAAGAAACGTCTTTAAAAAACAAAATAAATACAGGGACTAATAACAAGCTGAAAACTGGATTTCATCATGATGAAATTAATGTACACAAATGATTCGAAACATATTGTAGCATAAGAAATCACAATTTTAAAGCCCAAGTTTGCTTTAAAATTGCAATGCTGCAGTCCTCTTGCTGTTGCAGTCTATGTTGTTATAGTATGAATGTGAAATGGAGGTCCTGTAATTCCATCACATCATCTTCTGATTTGACTGGAGAAAATCAGGTGGCACGCTTCAGCAGCTAAAGCTTATCTGTCAGGGCTGCCTTACTGAGAGATGCACCTGCTGTCTGGGCTTACCAGACAAGGCATAAAGCATGAATGAGAAACAGGCATGAGCAACCGCACACAGATGTTCCTCTCCCCCAGGTGCCTGCTTTCTTATTTGGCCTTTTTCACTTGGGAGGCACTTGATAGGATGCTGCATGTTGCTATGATGGGTGGAAGACTAGAGGGGGAGAAAACAAAGTCAGAATTGGTTTCAGAGGGGATCCAGCCCAAAAACAGAGTGGACACATTTCCAGATGGTGTTCTCCGTTGATGTATGACCACAAAGCAAGCTTGAAATAGAAGACAGGAGTGTCAAAGCAATGTCACCCCTTCAGCACAAGGTAGAACACAAGCTGAAGTTACAGGATGAGGGAATATTCCTATTGCTCAAGCTGTTAAGTATGAATCCTTCCAATTCCTTTTGATAAACAACAAAAAGACTCTCTTTTGTGTATTTACAATAGCTTCTCTACTATAGAGGTTTACTCTTGAAATTTAGCATTGTGAATATGTTACATTATAAACCAAATGGTTGATTTAGGTGCAAATGACTGCAGACTTGAGTAAATTGGATAGTACTGTAAAACACAGTTCATATTAGGGATCTGACTGGAGGAAATTTAAGGCCTGTTTACACCAAGAATGATAACTACAACAATAACTATTAGTGTAATGTATATTATAAGCACATACTGCAGTTGTCTGCCACTTTAAATGCTTGAGCTTTTTGAAGTAGGATGGATTCTGATTGGCTTTCAATGTTTTTTATCACTCATCAGCTGGGAAAAAAATATTCTGAAAGTGATTCCAATGATGTGGTTCTTCTGTCATTATCGTTATAGTTGTAGATTTCCCTATTCTCATAGAATTAGAATGATTATTAAAATGTAATAGCTATAGTTATCATTATAGTTAACGTCCTTTGTGTGAACGGGCCATTATGATAGTCTTCAGACTCTAGACTGCAGAGGATTTTGTGGCAGCCTGAAGACTGCTGGTTTAGTAACTTAAATGTTGTAAAGATCAATCAGACTCATTCATGAAACTTGCATAAATATATGAGTAAATTCTGAGTAATTTGCACATAAAAACAGACCTAAACTCTCCAGTGGATTCACAAACGGTTTGTAAATAGATTTCACAGTTAAACATGTGTATGGTAATAAATTCCAATCATTCGTAAATAGATCGCTCGTGCACACACATTCACAATTACCATAATCCCCGTCTATGAATATGTGGAATATTCTGGACTCCCCATTAAAGTTTGGCTCCAGTATATTGTATAAATGCAAAAAAGACTAAGAGGTCAAATGCCTAACAGTAAATATTCAATGAATGGCTGCATCTGAAAATCTAGGCAGCTGACTTGTTGCCTCGCTGCCATATCCGGCAATGACTTCGCAGGCAGCGTTTGCACACAAAGGCACCTCAGGAAACTGATTTCGGATATGCTTCTGAGGCACGGTTTAAAGATCTACAACAAAATAGAATGAGCTTTGGTGATAACTAAGCAAATATTTTATTACTATAATACAGATTTATCACTAGAAATAACATCAAAAGTGCAAAAAGTTAGTCAGAAACATATATTTTCACACAAACTGACACCAAACATAACTTTCAGACGCCAGCTTTATTTTTTTGCTCGACCATCATGGAATGGAACGCACAAGATTGTGGGATATCAAAGGCAGCAAAGAATACATATATGCTGCCTTCAAAAATCTACCAGATTAAGTTATCTCAGGAGGCAGGAAATTAAGCTAACATTGGTTTCAAACGTGCCTTGATGCCTTCCTACCTTGAACCGTGTCCTCCAAAGGCAGCATTTTCCAGTTTTCGGATGCAGCCAACGTGTGTCCACCAAAGCATTTTTAGCAAGCTGAAAAAATGCCAGGTGCTAACAGCCAGCTGTTGGCGCTTGAGAACTTTGGTTGAGAACTTTGGTTTCACAGCATTTTTTTTCCAACTGAGACATTTTGGTTGCTACGATCAGGGGTGGATTTCATAGTTTATAGTTTGTTTATCCCTTTACAATCAGTAATTAGTCAACCTGATGCTGTTCTAAAGCCATATTAAGCTACTTAATTTTTTTTCGATGATAAAAAATGCTAATAAATTTTAAATCTTTTAAGGCTGTTAACATGAAATTATCCCATGCAGCTCATTCCATATTCCAAGTGTTCAAACCCATACAGTAAAGTTTGCTGGGAAATCGAAAATGTAACCTATTTTTAAGCGAAAATCTCCAGTCATCGCATTTGTGCATTTATACATGCATTTATTGCTACAAGTGTGCGGCAGTTCACGCGCTTAGGAAAAGCACACAAGAGAGTCAGTTAGAAACATCAAGACAAATAAAATTATGACTTGAAACGCAATACTTTATTTACTAAGATAAATATCTCTGTTCTGAGACAGTAATATATAGCCTAGAATGTGCGCAAAGAGCACTCCCTCATATAATCACTAAAAGCTGTCACTTATTTTCACTTCGATCTCACTTCGATTTCTCTCTTATAATAAGAGGATTCCCAAGCTTGCCGAACTCTGCAAACTCTGAATTTTGAACGGTGAGTGGATTGTAACTTAAACACTTCTGGTCATTGCATTCAAGAAATCAACAGATATGTCTGTGATTGGCTGCATTGTTCAACGATGCAAATATGTTTCGGCAATATCAGATCAGTGGCCGCTTACTTCGCCTATTGCCTATTAAAAATTGAGTAACTAACAATATTAACTTCTCCATTGTTGTTCAGTCATTGTACAAGTAGGATAGTTGGTCAGTGTCGTATTTGTCCCGCCCCTTCTCCACTGATTGGATGGCTGGGTAAAAAGTGACAGTGAGAAGTGCTGCGTTTTACCCAAGGTTGTACATTTACCAAAAAAAAAAAAAAAAAAACATTTACACATGGTAGGGAGCAGGTGTTGCCAGAGGTTGTCTTACTCTTGGGAGATGAAAGGGTCTGTATTACTTACTATTGGACAAAGCATAACGATCAACTTTGATCATGTGTGCCTTGATAACCAATCACATTACAGCCTTGATGTCACTGAATTGTTGTGCAACACTTAATTGTCATTTACCATAAGAATAAATGAGAAGTGCCGTAAGCTAAATCCCACTTGTCGCAAAAAGTCAGTGACGTCTCTTAAATTATAAACTGTTTCCTCTAAAAAGCTGTTTATTTAGCGTAGTGAAGCCTTTCCTTCACTGACATCCATTCAAAGAAATTGGCCCCTGGTCTCCTTTCCCAAACTGGAAGCATTAGCTATAGCCGTTACACTTTTTTGGCTAAAGGTTGCAGGCTTGCCTTCTATTGGCTTTGTTGTAGCCTATACAACTAATGTTTTGATAATACAACAGTTTACAACGGAAGGCTTTAGCGATTTACACAAAAATTTGTTCTTCTCATGTTTCATGAATGAGGCCCAATGTGTTTATAGTCATATTAATTCATAGTGATCAAGTGATAAAACATATGTGACCCTGGACCACAAAACCAGTCATAAGATTTATACATCATCTAAAAAATAAGCTTTCCATTGATTTATGGTTTGTTAGGATGGGACAATATTTGGCCGAGATACAATTTGAAAATGTGTAATCAGAGGGTGCAAAAACATTCAAAATATTGAGAAAATCACCTTTAAAGTTGTCCAGATGAAGTTCATAGGAATGCATATTACTAATCAAAAATTATTATTTTTTTATTTTTATGGTAGGAAATTTACTAAATATCTTCATAAAACATGATCTATATCCTAATGATTTTGGCATAAAAGAAAAATTGATCATTTTGACCCATACATTTTATTTTTTTGGCTATTGCTACAAATATATCCATGCTACTTAGGGTTAGGGTTAGGGTTAGGTTTTTGTGGTCATTGACAGGTCATATATTGCAGATGTCTTAATTGTTTTTTGGTTTCTTTGAGACAGTCTGGTTTGTACTGTATGTACAGAAGAGTTAATGATATTCTATGTCAGTATGAATTAGTGTCTTCGACTGATCTTCATTTAGGAGATTTTGCCGCAAATGTTGATGATGTGATTAATTGTGATTAATTTAATTAATTAATCGGCATATCATGTAATTAATATGATTCACACTTCAGCCCTCGAGTGAACTTTAGAATCACATCCAACCTACTTACATTCTTCTTCGCCTCTGCCTCAGTGCTTATCATAAATACACATGAGTGTGTCTTTACTTGTCCTGTAATAGTTTCCTCTTTCAGCTTGCATGGTTTATAAGATGGCATGTCATGCAGCTCCGCAAGGACCATAATGGAGTTATGATGTCTCGGCAGCCATTGAGAAAGAGGCCTGTTATTTATGCTGAGCGTCAGTCTCACAGAGGAGAGGCAAAGCACATTTAATTTCTCTCTAGATCACAAAGACAAATTCTATTTACTGCTCCCAGACAGGGACACGAGGAGAGAGTGAGAAAGAAGAGAAGAGGCAACGGGTGATGGAAGGATTTAATAGGTCATTCTGACAAACCTCATTAAGCGCTCTCGTGCGAGTCCTGGGGAAACCCTGTTCAAAATGGCCAGTGTTCACCATTTTACTGCCTTATTCTTCTCTGTTGGAAGCAATAAGACAGTATATCAGTCAACTGGAAATAGAGCTGGCAGTTCGAAATGAGTTGACAGTAAACAATATATAACAATATACGCGATACATATCAGGCGGCTTATTGAATGATGAAAAGTGAAATATTCATATTGTTATGGCATAAGGGTAGTACTGAAGAAATATCAGTAAAGCGGCACTAACTAAACGAATTCACATGCTTCGCTAGAGCGTGAATATACAGCATTGAGTATGTCATTTTGTTATCTTCAGATGTCGTATGCTGTCTGCTGTTAAAGCATATCATACAAATGCAATCAACTTGCTCTGTGTTTATAGAAAAAAGATGGTTTGTATACACACACTTGATCTGTTTTTTTGAAAACATGCTAGAATGTACAAAACTAAAGCGAACGGAAATTGATTGACCTTCATCGATTCCTCTCTGAGGAGAAAACAAAAGCCGTTCCTTGTTACTTAGGCATAATTAACACTGATCGACCGTGCTTGCTCTTTTTCTCTGTTCTGATGCAGTGATGGCCGTCCACTGAGGAAAAACATTAACTTGGCCAATGATGACGTGCCGAGAACTCTGAGTGACTGTGAGCAGAAACTGGCATATGAAAACAGCAGTGGCAGCTTATGCATAATATTGGCAGGTGTAATTTGGATATCAATGTATTTCTCTGCTGTACTGACCTTATATCACTTATATCACTGTCAATCACTGCGTTTGCAACTGAATCACCGCTTGATGTGACAGTGACAATGTTTGTGCCAGCAACAGCAAGAATACCTTGTGAGAACCAGTTTTTAAAAGATAGAAATTTTCATACCTTCATGCTGTTCCAAACCTGAAGAAAGAACGTCCTACTGGTTTGGAAGGACATGAGTGAACTAACACTGTAAGCTTTTAAAGTTCACCCAAAAATGAAAATTCTGGTTTTAATTACTCACTTTCATGTTGTTCCAAAACTGTAAGACCTTCGTTTATCCTCGGGACACAAAGTAACATATTTTTGATGAAATCTGAATGCTTTCTGACCCTTCATAGACAGCAACGGTAGGCTACTACCACATCCAAGGCCCAGAAAGGAAGTTAAGTTCATATGACATCAGTGGTTCAACCTCAATTTTAGTAAGCTACGAGAATACTTTTTGTGCACAAAGAAAACAAAAATGACTTTATTCATTAATTTAGGAGAGTACCACGAAGCATGTGTGTTGTGCTGCTGAAACAGGAGCTATTGTTCTAACGCAGAACCCAGTTCCACTTCACCTTTGTTACAAACATGTCTGACGATTTTGAATATAAAGAATATAAAGACGATGAACTAAGAGAGATGAACGCACTTCAAAGACTAACACAGAAAAGAAAGGAACTGTTTTGTTTTCTTTGCGCACAAAAATTATTATCATAGCTTCATAAAATTACGATTGAACCAGATGTCACATGGACTAGTTTAACAATGTCTTTACTACCTTTCTAGGCCTTGAACATTTTAGTTTCGTTGATGTCTATGCAGGGTCAGAAAGCTCTCAGATTTCATCAAAAATATCTTAATTTGTGTTCCAAAGATAAATGAAGGTCTTACAGGTTTAGAACGAAATGAGGGTGAGTAATTAATGACAGCTTTTTCATTTTTGGGTGAACTATGCCTTCTTCAGTTTCCTCTCAGCACCTTTAAAAGGATAGCTCACCCAAAAATGAAAATTTGATGTTTATCTGCTTCCCCGCAGGGCATACGATATGTAGGTGACTTTGTTTCTTCAGTAGAACACAAATGAAGATTTTTAACTCAAACCGTTGCAGTCTGTCAGTCATATATTGGCAGCCAATGGGCTCCACGGCTTTGAGAGTTAAAAAAAAACATACACAGACAAAACCAAATTAAACCATGTGGTTCGTGGCAATACATTGAGGTCTTAAGACACCAAACAATTGGTCTGTGCAAGAAACTGAACAGTATTTATATAATTTTTTGACCTCTGATCCAGTGCAATGTCCAACTGCCCTGAGCACGTTCACAACAGCCGGCGCGTGACGAAGAGCAAGCAACCATAACTTCAGTTGATTAGGCTCAGAAGTTGGGAGTTGCTAAAAAGTTAACACTCCCAGATGAGTTTGCGCAAGCAAAATCTTTTAGTTTTTAATTGGTTGCAACAGGCAGGTGCTCTGGCATTGTAGACGCACACACGGAAGTGATCTGTCGCACTTATGTTACTCATTGTGTACACAGTGCAGAGAGATTGTGTATACAATGGCTACTCAAAATGGTAATTACTTGTGCTTAAAAGATTAACTAAAAGATTAAGTTTGCTTGCACAAACTCATCTGGGAGTGTTAACTTTTTACCAACTCCCAACTTTTGAGCCTAATCAACTGAAGTTATGGTTGCTTGGTCTTCGTCACGCACCGGCTGTTGTGAACGTGTTTAGGACAGTTGGACATTGCGGTGGATCAGAGGTAAAAAAAAATTATATAAATACTGTTCAGTTTCTTGCACAGACCGATTGTTTGATGTCTTAAGACCTCAAATTATCGCCATGAGCCGCAGGGTTTCATTTGGTTTTGTCTGTGTATGTTTTTTGAATCTCAAAGCCGTGGAGACCATTCACTGCCATTGTATGACTGACAGACTGCAATGGTTTGAGTTAAAAATCTTGCTTTGTGTTCTACTGAAGAAACAAAATCACCTCCATCTCATATGCCCTGGGGGTAAGCAGATAAACATCAAATTTTCATTTTTGGGTGAACTATCCCTTTAAATTATGCTTTTGAAACAATATGTAAAGTCTTTTGCCAAGCAAGATAGAAGAGATAGCATCTGAATTTAGATTCCAGTCACAATCAGAGGAACATTTAGCAGTTGAAGAACATTTAGAGTTGATGGAGGGCCCTTATTAAAATGCATCTAACGTTCAGCAGTTAGTTTCTCTCCGGCTAACAGTGAATATGAAGCGTTTGAGATGTATTAAGCTACATTAATAGTATAAATAATTTATTTCTTTTTTTATTCCATAATGTTTAGATGATTCTTAAACTTATAAAGCATAAAATTGACCACAAAAGTAGATTATTACCAACAATAAATGCACTGTTTCATGCAAAATAATCTCTGAAACTAATTTCCCGCTGTTGTTGGCAGAACGGTCAGTAGTTTTTCCGCTCATAATTTCATGGTTTGTAATGTGTAGAGCAATAAACCTGCTGAGGTCCCATTCAGCAGGGTAAACTTGTGCAGTGTTTGATCTCTGTTTGTGTATTTTAGACATAATTGTAGCTCAGATGTTTTATTCCACAAAGAACATGCAGAAAGTATTTAATTAGAGACCCCTTTATGAGTAAGAACCACCTCACCATGGAGTAGCTCTGACGGTTTTCCAGCAGATGTTTCCCCCGGAGAGCTTTCCTCATTGGATCAGAGCTCCAGCTGATTTATTTCTTTGCCTGGATGTCCTTCAGTGCTTTTCTGTATTCTGTAATACCAAAAATCGATCCTTGTGCACAAATACAGCACTAAATACTGGATACATTGTGAAGACTTCAAATTAGTGTTTCTTTTATTCTTCTAAATACACAAATCCTAAAAAATGTCTTTCTCATCCTATTACAGCTTGGAAACAGCCATGAACAACATGATATTAGGCAATCAGAGAGCAATGGGAAGTGGAATGTATCTTCGTTTATTTATATACACAAATAACATCCTGGTGTATTGCTGTTTACTTCAATTACTGTCTCATTTGAGATAACCCAGCCATGAAATTATGCCATTTGCTTTGCCATTATTTTGAATCAGTAGATAACAGCGAAGATTCAGTTCACAATCTGACTCACCTGAAAAAGTGGAAAAGTAAAGCTCTCTTCTGACCTCAGTTTCTATCAGGCCTGTCTTCTTTTAGACTGCAGGTAGGCATATAAATACATTTTTTTCCAATGATGAATATTTTAAGATGAGGTTTGTGGTAAGTCTTTTGTAAGGTTTGATAGAGTGAACTTTCACATTGATGGGCTATCATTTTAAATGCCCGAACAGTGATTTTTTTCCTTTAGATTTTGCAGAATATGAAAAGGTTATGCAATGCAACTTCAACAGGAAAAGTTTTTGAAACCTATGCAGATTTCGATGAATGCAGAGGAGAAAAGATTTGCCTTTTGATTACATATGCATTCAGCCGATAAGAAACGTACAGTTTATGGCTGTGAGTCAGCAAATCAGGCTCTGTATTGAAGGGCTTCCTCTGGGGTCTCAGCAGGGGCTTATGGACAGGGGCCAAAGTCCAATAAAACTTTCTGAATCAAATTCTCTCTTCTCCCCCACCTCCTACTGCAGCCCTCATATACCTTGCTGCTCTTTCTGACTCACATAAACCATTCATCTGTCAGAAGTTAAGCATTCACACAGGAACGTTCCCACACACTCCCTTATTGCTGAACGATTTTTCTGGGGAATTGCTGTTTTTGTGTGATACTACATGTAATTGCATGTAACAAACATGTAATGATACCTCTATATCTGGGTTTATCATTATTGTATTTACAGTGACCTCTGTGTACATGTATAGGAGAATGATCACTCACATACACTTCTATGACAGCGCAATAAGTAGTGGTTCAACGAATCACAACGGTTCCGATCATATTACGGAGTCACGAATCAAACTGTTGTAACAAAACATTGCTTGAGTGTGTAAACACCTACCTGATCTCATGCCGAAAACGTATATATGGGAACTTTTTCGCCAGAAGCGAAATACATACCAATAAGTACATATTACTGCAGTTTACAACAGAAATGAACACTAGAGGCAGTAAAACAGTGAGCACTTGTAATCGTTTTCATACACAGTTAGGATTTCAGTTCCATATCTTTTGCTTTCTGGATGAGCTTTCTCGGTAGCTCAGCCGGCACGGAACTGGACTTGGAACTGGAATCCTGGGGTAAAAATTCTGTAAAAAACATGACTTACGAAGAAAGAGCTGAAAGATGAGAGATTGAAAAACAAGCTAAAGCGGCATGCTTGAAATTGTGTTTTTATGTCACATTCGCTTTTGTTCATACTATCGGGTAGGTTTAGGTGAAGTGCAAATGATCGACGGACATTTCGAGTCAGAACTGCGGTGACACGTACAAAACCAACGTCATATAAAATGTACCACTGTATGGATTAATTTGTTCAGAGGGAAAAAAAAAAAGACTTTTTTAGCAACACTCAGTGGACATTTCACATTGAATATGTCATGAAACATACATGGCGGTACATATTTTGCGTCTTTTGAAAAAACTTCCCACAGGTACGTTTTCATCATGAGATCAGGTTAGTAAACACATACAAATGATAAACTTTTACTTTATTATGATTAAATTCTGCAATCCGCAGATCCCATGCATGTCGAACCATGGGCCTAGTCTGGACAGATCATGGATCAACTACAATCCCTTCAACCCCTAGCAATAAGACAACATCAAAACCACTGACAGGTGAAGTGAATAACATTGATTAAATCTTTACAATGGCACTTGTCAAGAGGAAGGATACATAAGGCAACAAGTGAACAGACAGTTCTTGAATTTCATGTGTTGGAAGCAGGAAAAATGTGCACGCGAAAAGATCTTGAGTGACTTTGACGAGGGCCAGTAGTGATGGCTAGACATCTGGGGTCGAGCATCTTCAAAATGGCAAGTCTTGTGAAAAAGTTAATGCTGGCTGTGATAGAAACACATAGTACATTGTTGTTTGCTGCATTTGGGGCTGCAAAGCTGCAGACTGGTGTGAGTGCCCATGATGGCTCCTTTCCACCATTGAAAATGCCTGGTCCATGGAACAATGGAAGAAGGATATGTGGTCTGATAATTCACATTTTCTTTTAGATCAGGTGGATGGCTAGGTGTGTTCGTTGTTTAACTAGGGAAAAGATGGCGGTAAGATGCACTAAAGAAAGAAGCCAGCCAGGCAGGCTTTGACTTTCATAAACCAACCTAAAGAATGTTGCAGACCATATCAATCCCTTCATGCCATTGCTGTTCTCTGATGGCAGTGGCCTCTTTCAGCAAGATAATGCACCCGACCACTCTGCAACAAATGTTCAGGAATGGTTTGAGAAACATTAAAAAGAGTTTGGCCAAATTGGCCAAATCTCAATCTGACTGAGCATCAATGGGATGAGCTAGACCGACAAATTCAATCCATGTAGGCCCCAACTCGCAACTTGCAGGACTTAAAGGATCTGCTGCTAATTTCTCGGCGCCAGACACCACAGTACATGTTCAGAGGTCTTGCGAAGTCCGTACTTCAATGCATCAGAGTAGTTTGGGCAGCACAAGGGGGACCTACATGATATTAGGCAGGTGGTTTTAATGTTGTGGCTGATCATTGTATACTTTTAAAACCCTCCCCTGACTTACTTCGGTTCTGCAATTTCTTCATTCGTGTAACAGTGTAATTTTTTTTAAACGATCACTGATGATTGCCTCTGTACAAAGCCTGATTGTACTTAAGGTTCCAAAAACAAGTTTAATTCGTCCCCATTGCGATCTAAATCAGGGAGATTGATTGATTTTGATGCCGCAGGTCACAAATGGATCTAAATTGCCGTGACCAAATCGGTTACATTTTCGAAACAGCGGACAGGTCCTGACAGATTGCGGGTCGTGCCGTGGGCAGCTGCGGTGCTCCAGATGTGCTTTCTGGGATGACGGGATCAAAGTTAAACACTAGCAGATGTTTCCCCGCCCTCCTGGGCAGGCACAGCAGGAGGAAGGAAAGGTTGTCCTCCTACATCCACCCATTCCAAGGGGAGCGAGAAACACGGAACCCTGGACTGCTTTGTGGTTCTCATGTCAGCGTGCTCCCTAAACATTTAAATCACTTGCATTTTAAATTCCCTCTGAAAGCCGGAGAGATGGATGTGGAGAGGGTCGGGAGCAGGGTGAGATATGGGTTAGTGCACTGGAGAGGAGGATGAAGAATGAAAAGGAAATGAGAGATATACTGTAAAAGCTGTAGAAAGAAAAGAATAAGGGAGAGGTTCGGGGAAGGTGAGGTAGCGAATATAGAACGGCGAGAAAGAAAGGAAGGGAAACAGAAAGGCTTAGGTGAAGGATAGCATTTACCTTTTCTCCTGGAGAGATAATGGGCTCTCTGGGGCGCTATAAAAGTTTCATTCTGTCCCACCTCCTGGCAGCCAAGAGTAATGACAGTGGTGTTTGGGTCAACGGGGTCACGGCACTGAAAAGTTGCAGTGCTGTAACCACCAGAGAGAGAGGCTTGATGACGAATGTTTTGACAATGTTTTTACAATGTCCTCACAGAGTCCAGTGTGTATAAATTCACTGACAGTATGAGTTGTGTTGGTAAAATCTCCCCTGGCGCAAACCATTCACCTATAGCAGAAACCACAGCCCTCAAATGATACACCAATCAAATGAGAGAAAGAATGACTGAATGGTATGAAACCTCTTTGAAATTAAGAATGATGGTGTCAAGATGTTCCTCACATATGAGAGCTCAGCTCATTTGAACTGCTGTCTATTTACTGTCAGGATTTTAAATAGAGAGGCTCAATCTAACATGAGGGCGAGTAATTAATGACAGAATTTTCATTTTTGGGTGAACTATGCCTTTAATGCTGGTCAAAATCTGTATAAATGCATTTTCACAGCAATTACAACTGTATACTTTGATATTAGGATTAAGGTGAGTCAGAGCAGGCTTAATTTAGTCTGTCTTAGATGCAACATTGTGTCTTTACACTGAATTTTGAGCAGGCACAGAGCAACCTTTACCTGGCAGTGTAAAATTAGTTGGTTCAGATTTGAATGATACAATTCTCAAGTTCAACTCACTTACAGTGCAGAAGTTAAAAGCTCACTCGCGTGAATAATTTTCTGGGAATAATTTAAATGTACAGCTTCCCCCACACAAGATACCATATATGACATATAAAACTGTGCCACTTATAAAATGTTATGGTGTTTTTGCACCCTTTTAAAGCTTTAAAGCATTTCTTCAATTAAGTGACCAGTGACCAGTTATTTTAAATCATCTTATTATGTTTTAATTGGAAGAAAGACAAATTTAGAACAACATGAGGGTGAGTAATACACCTTAATTATAACTTCTGAGTTAACTATTAATTTGCATGTTCAAAGCATCAATACCAGACCAAAATGCAAGTTGGCAAGTAAATGTTTCATGCTGAGAAATTTCAGGTAGAATATTTTCAGACTTTTTTATGTCCTCTTGCACAGTTCTCTCTCGTTCTCTCTCTCTCTTTCTCTCTCGGAGGAAAAGAAAAATGTCTAGAAATGTCTCTGGACTCAAGCTCATGCATGGCCAGCACAAAAGCACCTGCGATAATTCTTACACATTATCAGAACATATGGTGAAGTTGAGTAGCTATTGATTTTTGAGGGACAAAAAAATCACAATCTGAGCTCTCAAAGCTCTGACAAGAACTAAAATAGAGACACACAATAGCTGCTGTCTGAGGGGAACTGGCTTCCAGTGAGGTAGATACAGTGTGTGTGTGTGTGTGTGTGTGTGTGTGTGTGTGTGTGTGTGTGTGTGTGTGTGTGTGTGTGTGTGTGTGTGTGTGTGTGTGTGTGTGTGTGTGTGTCACAAAGATCATCTATGAACCTATTTGTAGTTTAGTTCTGTTTGGAGTGGCCCGCTGAGGGCTTCTCTTCTTGATTGTCAGTGCATGTACTGTATGTTCAATGAAGCAGCGAGTGCTGTGAAACTTTTTGGGGAGGGAGAGGGAGAATAACACCATTGTTTGGTGGGTCTATTTGAAAAATGCATTATTCAAACTGTTTACAAAACTGTGCTGACCTGCATTATTTGTGCTCCAGAAGGAAAAACAATACATTAAGAGCCAGGGGTGTAAACTTTTAAACATTGTGTACATTTTTCTTATTTTGCCTAAATATCATATTTTTTTCATTTAGTACTGGCCTTCAGAAGCTACAGAACAAACTTACATGTTTCCTAGAAGACAAAATAAGTTAAATTTACCCTGATCTTCAAATTCAAAAGTTTTCACCCCTTGGCTCTTAATGCTTCATTTTTCCTTTTGAAGCATCAGTGAGCATTTGAACTGTTTGTAATCATTGCATATGAGTCCCTCAGTTTCCCTGGAAAGGGTTCAAATAAACAAAAATGCTGAAAAACCAAAGAATTTGTGGGACCTGAAGGATTTTTCTGAAGAACAGTGGGAGATTTAACTGTTCAGGACAAACAAGGAACTCATGAACAACTGTCACTAAACAAAAAAACTTTTGAATGGGATCGTTTTTATGAATTATTACTGAACTATTATTTTTTTTTACTTGTGGACTATATGTAAACATCTTTTATATGAAATATCTTATTCAGGTCGGTACTAAATAAAAAATAACATGCATTTTGCATGATCCCTCTTGGTAAAATAATTAATAATTTGCAGATTCCGCAAGGTGTATGTAAACTTTTGACTTCAACTGTATGTTCAATTATGGGCACCAAGTTGGTTGGTCAGACTGTGTCTGCTAAGAAAATGCATATGAATAAATATGCAAAGAAAAGCTAAAATGTCTGTTGTTTCCATATCTAATGACATTGTTTAACTGGTAAGAGTAGACAAACAGATATTTTTAGAAATTAGCTTTTATTTTGAGCTTCTCTGGAGCACTCAGTCAGCAGCACAAGTTGGTGGTCTTACCGGGGAAAAAAAATTTAGTCGATCATTTGATCTGCGCTTTAGGCCACAACTAAGATAAAGGATGCTGTCTTTATGGGGTTCACAATTTGTGTGCCGCTAGCAGTGTAATTAGGATGATAACTGCTTTTGTGGGATCATCTGTTGCCGTGATACAGTCTAATTAACCTATTTCTAGCTGGCCCGGTGCATTTATGGCCCTAATGAGCACTTCCAATGACAACAGAGGAAAAATCATTGACAAAGCCCAATCCCCAGTGGCCTGATTTAACAGATATAGTGGGGTGATGTTTCATGCTCACCATCCACTATAAGAGAGAAAAGATGGCTAATGAGGAAATTTGGTCATTTCAGTACCACCTTCATCTCGTTATATGGTCCCAAATGCACACGGTTATTGTAACCTGCGATGTGTCCCAGAGCCAGTGCAGATTGAAAAAAAAATGGATGTGTGACAGAAGCAACAGAGAAAAGAGCAACACACAGCAAATGCACCGCTAATGAGACCATGAAGGCACCAGATAGAGCATGTGGTATTTATAAATGTTTTTATCCCTCTTACAGCATGTCAATGTGTGAATGCAAATATAGATTTGAGAATCAAAAGATCCAATGTCTTATTATGTGAGGAATTTACCCCGTTACTTCTTTTTCTCTTTTTTTTTTTTTTTCTATTTTTCCTGGACTGGTAAGCAAAGCAGAGTTTTCCACTTTTAATGTTGTATTGATGATTCTCTAATTGGCACTTTTAATGAGAGGAGATGAAGTGAGGTATTTTAAACCAAAGCTAATTTGCTCAGCCACTGAGTCATTTCAATGACTGGAGACATGATCATCTCTTTACTTTCCAGTGGTGTAAAGTATTTGAGTAAATGGACTTCGTTACTGTACTTAAGTATTTTTTTGGCTACTTTTTACTTGTACTGAGTATCAAAAATATAAGCAACTTTTACTCTCTACTCGACTACATTTTTTATGTAATATATGTACTCTTTACTCCACTACATTTGAACGTACACTTACCGTTACTCATTACATTGTGATTGTGCGCGACAAGTCGGCATCTTTTTCTGCTATGGGTAATTTCTTGAGCGGAAGAGGCGATATGGCCATCTGCAGGGTGCTGAAGGTACTGGATGCTATTTACCTATGTGCTAAATGAGACTACTCCACATGAACGTGAACGGAATCTCTGTGCGGAATTCAAAATCCCCATGTGAGTAATGTTATAATGTACAGTAATGATGCTATGCGTTTTCTTTTAAAGTTTCTTTCAGAGACTTTATGCCCTTTTCCATCAGCAAAAGTGAATATTTGTATGCCATCAAGGCATCGTGAATTGTCAGATGAAATAATGGATTTTACTTTTTTTTTTGTCCATTGTTGACTGAAAATACCTTACTTGTGCCTTTTTTGAACATTTGAGTTTGACTGAGACTGACTTGTTCTGCCATTTTGAAACATTAAGGTGTTCAATTTCATTTCTATATTAGGATATAAATAAATTCTCACAAATAAATGGTTTCTCGTTATACACATTTCTTTGTGTTCTTTGAGCCTACGTTCAGTACGAGTAAAATACTTAAGTTCTTTTAAAATCGGATACTTTAAGACTTTTACTCAAGTCTTATTGGAATTGGTGACTTGTAACTTGTAACGGAGTAATTTTTACTGTAAGGTATCTGTACTTTTACTCAAGTATGGTTTTCGGGTACTCTTTACACCTCTGTTACTTTCTGCTTTTTTATTTATTAATTGTATAAATGAATCCATATTCACCAGCGTCCAACATTTAGAGCAGTGACACTGTGGCCAATTTGGTCTCATTTTAGCCATTTTGTGATACTAAATGCTGGGTGTGACACTAAAAGTCTTTGGTAAGTCTTTAAAGTAGATGCATTAACAGTTTTTAACTCAAGGTTATGACCTAGAATATAAAACCATATCTGCAATACTGATATGTAATTAAGCAAAAAGATGACTAAAAGGGTCATGAATTGCCTTTTTTATTATTTTGTACTGTTCTATGGGGTCCACTTATAATGTTATGAACATTTTACATCAAAAACATAATTTAGAAGTAACAGGCTATTTTCTGTCCTGTTTTTACCCACCTCATTGGAACGCTGTGCTTGAATAGACGTGGTGGATTGTAGACTCTGAAGTAAATGTCCACTGCTATGATTGACTAACACTTGTGTATGTTTGACAGCCTACATCCTTCACAGATGGACGCTGTTGTGATTTAGGTTAAAAACACATAAATACTCAGTACATATTAACTGATCTGTAATAAAAAACAGTTACTCACACTTGTGTGGTGAGACATTACTGTCAGATCCAATATTGGAGGCACAGCATCATCTTTAATTTTCAATCTTTCTGAAAATACTTGGTCAAATTTTGTCTTGTTGCTAAACAAATCTGTGGTTAAAATAAAGTGATCAAAAGACCAAGTTCTTACTGAAGCAGTCTGGAAATTCTTTAAAAATTAAGTTCATCCACTCTTTTCTAATACTGGGATCAGAAGGAAGGCAATGCAAATTGTGTTTTTCCACAACTTAGCACTGCACAGCGTCTTGTTGTATTCAGAGCCATCTTTTTCAGTTGGTTTCTGTGTGGCCTAATGGTTAAAAAGTTGGACTTGTAAGCGAAAGGTCATGGGATCGAGCCTTGGTACTGGCAGGGATTGTACTGTAGGTAAGCGTAGTGAATGACCAGCACTCTCTTCCAACATTTAGTTGCTATTAAACAGTTGTTTAAAATGGTGTTTAAAAAAAGAGAGAATTACTGGAGGAAATAAAAGTGACACTGTAATTCTCAAATCTTAAACCCTGTTTGACCCATATATAGGCTGTTTATTGTGCATTGACAAATAAGTTTATGCTATAAACAGTATAAAGCTATTTAGGTCACCAGTAATGTTCTTATATTGAAAAATAACCTAATTGTAACATGACTAGAGCCCTCGGTGGCTTATTAAGAGCTACAGCATTTATAGACTATATTGTGAGCTTGATGAAGCAGCTATTAGAGACATTGACCAACAACAAGAACAAAGTAAACGGCGTACAAAAGAATATGAGAAGCACAGATTTGTGTGAGCCAGTGTCGGGAAAGTGAAGCACAAATGTTTTCTTTCATCTGTTCAGTCTGTCAGTTGCATTATTAAGGGACCAAAGCAATGCATTGTGTCTCTCCTGATTGTCCAGTCAGGGTTGTCATTTAGGTCAAATGGCTCTTTTGTCGAGCTCTTTTAGACGGCTTTATACTTTTGTCCGTTGCTGAAGTAAATAAATAGAGATGATAATGAGAGGCCAAGGTCTGTGTTACAGAATTGTGTGAGTGAAGAAATTGATGAGCTTATCTCTTGTTCTGTCAAAACCATCAACAACTAAAGCGAGCGTGAGCAAAGGTGAGAGATATTAAAGCTAAATCTTATTACTCCTTTTCTCTGTCAGATCATTTTTACATTGACAGCCTGAAATGACACTGTCTGGGAAGGAATTTAGATGTAAAATGTTCAACATTTCAACAAGACCTACAGTAGAAAGTATTGCATTAAAATGATTTACTGGTTTCCAGTAACATTATGTATATATTTTGAAGTCTTAATACTCACAAGCCTCCTAATTTCTCTGGGTAATTCTAACTTTATCTTATGTACAAAAAGAAGGCATTACTGTTAAATAAATATTTTTTATCTATACAGATATTCACAGCACCTTACAGTATTTAATATCTGAATAACATTAGTTTTTCCTTTAGTGATTCCTCTTAAACAGGTGCATCTTAATTAGAATGTTGTGGAAAAGTTCATTTATTTCAGTAATTCAACTCAAATTGTGAAACTCGTATATTAACTAAATTCAATACACACAGACTGAAGTAGTTTAAGTCTTTGGTTCTTTTATTTGTGATGATTTGGCTCACATTTAACAAAAACCCACCAATTGACCAATTGACCAATTCTAATCTCAAGAAATTAGAATATGGTGACATTCCAATCAGCTAGTCAATTCAAAACACCTGCAAAGGTTTTCTGAGCCTTCAAAATGGTCTCTCAGTTTAGTTCACTAGGCTACACAATCATGAGGAAGTCTGCTGATCTGACAGTTGTCCAGAAGACAATCATTGACACCCTTCACAAGGAGGGTAAGCCACAAACATTCATTGCCAAAAGAGCTGGCTGTTCACAGAGTGCTGTATCAAAGCATGTTAACAGAAAGTTGAGTTGAAGGAAAAAGTGTGGAAGAAAAAGATGCACAATCAACTGAGAGAACCGCAGCCTTAAGAGGCTTGTCAAGCAAAATCGATTCAAGAATTTGGGTGAACTTCACAATGAATGGACTGAGGTTGGGGTCAAGGCATCAAAAGCCACCAAAGAATTTGGCAACAGCTGTTGTATTCCTCTTGTTAAGCCACTCCTGAACCACAGACAACATCAGAGGCGTCTTACCTGGGCTAAGGAGAAGAAGAAATCGACTGTTGCCCAGTGGTCCAAAGTCCTGTGTTCAGATGAGAGCAAGTTTTCATTTGGAAACCAAGGTCCTAGAGTCTGGAGAAAGTGTGGAGAAGCTCATAGCCCAAGTTGCTTGAAGTCCAGTGTTAAGTTTCCACAGTCTGTGATGATTTGGGTTGCAATGTCATCTGCTGGTGTTGGTCCACTGTGTTTTTTTGAAAACCAAAGTCTCTGCACCCGTTTACCAAGAAATCTTAGAGCACTTCATGCTTCCTTCTGCTGACCAGCTGTTTAAAGATGCTGATTTCAGTTTCCAGCAAGATTTGGCACCTGTCCACACTGCCAAAAGCACCAAAAGTTGGTTAAATAACCATGGTGTTGGTGTACTTGACTGGCCAGCAAACTCACCAGACCTGAACCCCATAGAGAAACTATGGGAAAATTAGAAACAAGAGACCAAAAAAATGCAGATGAACTGAAGGCTCTTATGAAGTATTCTAATTTTGAGATTTTTTTAGTCGAAAAGCAACTTTTTTAAGGAAAACTTTACAGGATTTTTCTCCATAATGCATGAAGTGGCGGCTGCACATCCCAGACCTAGTGCAAGACGAGCATTCATGGTTAAAAAGTATATACTTTTGTTTTTTCTAAAAATTGGCTAATCGTTTGACTAGATGAGACCCTTATTCCTCAGTTGGGATTGTGTAGAGCCCTTTGAAGCTGCATTAAAACTGCAATTTAGATCTTCAACTCATTGGCTCCCATTGACATCCACTATATGGAATGCTTTCCTCCATTTCTTTTCGACTAAAGAAAGACTTGAACATCTTGGATGACATATTGGTGAGTAAATTATCAGGAAATATTTATTCTGGAAGTGAACTAATCCTTTAAGAAAGTTTCTATAGTTTAAAAAGTGATTTAATTCTAAATCATAAATGTAGGCAATACTAGTTGATGTTGCATATGTAACACTTATAGTTTCATTTACATTACAGATAAACTTTGCTCCAGATCTCAGCTGACGTCTCCCTTCTGCAGGGACTTCCAGCGGAAAGTAGTTGGTTGTTGTTTTCCTCTATATGATAAACAGGCCCCGAAAGCTTTCAGGCAGCATCATTAACAATGTACAACGATGCTCATGCCCCTCAAACTGCACAAATTAATCATTTTAATCTAATCCTATCGTCCTAATCAAAGGCCCCGGCTTCTGTTTTATTTATTGCGCCCTTAACCTTAGTAATTAACTTATGCATGAATTTATTATTCGAGATTCTCTCTGAATGGGCCTATTTAACCAGATGCAAATAATCATTTGGGCGTCAGATTTTGTGTTCGTTCAGTCTTGGGGGGGGAGAGACTCCTTCTAGTGACACTTGAGGGTGACACTTCTAGTCGTACTGTCTGAATTCATTCCCTTACATTTAAAAAAACATAGCCAGAGGCATCTGTGTTTGTCTACATTATGCAGATATTATTCTTTAGGATTTTTTTTTTTTAGGATGTTTTTTTATTTTTATTAAAGGCATGTTTACATAGCTTTACAATAACAATGAATACAGAAGGGTTTCTAAGCATGAAAATTAAAGTTCACTTTTAATCAACTAGGTTAGTAAAACCAACCTTTTCTACAAACAGATTGGCCCAGTTTATACTTGACATATTTTCAGTTATTATTTGATTTGTATCTACATTTATCTGTTTCTGTTTTGTACATACAATATATGCCTGTAATTTATTTAATAGTATAGTTCACCAAAAATGAAAATTCTGTCATTAATTACTGACTCTCATGTTGTTCCAAATCTGTAATACTGTTTACCTTTAACTTTCATATTTATGGTTTCAATGTAAAGGTGAAAAGGCATTATGTTATGTATTTTTTATTTGACATACTGCAATATCCTGCTATGAAACCTTTACTTTGCTGTTTTGATAATTACATTAAATTTGCAGCAATGCCATAATCAAACATAAGTGTCTCATATATATATATATATATATATATATATATATATATATACACACACCAACAAAAAACACATTGGAAAAATGCTGCTGAAAGGTTTGTTAATTATAGTCTGCAGCAATATATCCTGTTTACTTTTATATCCAGCTGTGTTTTACACCACAGAACTGCGTTTTTCATAATAATATAGCAGAATTACATTGGCACTGTCTATATGTGACCAAAATATGCTGGAATTTGCTATCACCATTCCATGCTCCATGTATAGTTTTGAAGATTTCATTATTATCGATACTACTTTTTTCTATCATTAATTTTTTTTTTTTTTTTTTTTAGTTTTTGACCACTACTGCTCTCCGCATCTTAATTGCCTGAGAAAATGTCATCAGCAGTCAGCAGGGCTGAGCTCTGTCAGTCTGACAGGACAGTGTCACCCCGGGGCAGAATATGTCCTCTCTTCTGATAATAGAGGGGACTCTGGAATGTGAGATGGCACTCAAGGGAAGAACTGCAGAGGGTCACTTAGAAATGACTCCTGCCTTTTCCTTCTGTCCGTGCTATCTCTAGGAACTCTTTTTTTATTGACAGCTCTCTATTCTATCTTGCCTTAAAGGTAATGATTTTGTGAACCAATAAGGAATGACTTTTATGATGAGATATAGAGCAAAGACAGTTCAAGTGCCTTATGTAAGTGATGCTTGAAATGGAAGAGATATATATGAAGTATAAACAGATTCTCACTTGTTCCTATGAAGTTATTACAGCTGACTTTGTTGACTTTATCAAGGTTGTTGAGACGCCCTTTCATTTGTATTGTGCTGCTGTGCTGTAGGAATCTGTGCCTGAATTAATAAGTTTGTTGCTGCTCTTAGACTGAAGAGCTTTTGTCTTAATTTTTTTTTTTTTTTTGCACATCTTGAGACTTACACGGCACTCTGGAATACGTTTTTGATAGGTCAGTTGCTCCATTTTACGCTTAATAAAGTTTGAGGTCAGTAAGAAATGAATACCTTTTTTAGCATAGATGCATTAAATTGATAAAAAGTAAAAGTAATTTTTATCATGACAACTCTCTGAAGATTTTAGCATGGTAATGGATATGACCATGTTAATGTATTTGGTCTTGGTGGAATAGATCTGCTACGCTGCTAAATTGTTGCTGCTGGTTATTGCTGCTGCAAAGCAAGTACAGGAACTTGCTACTGCCAATACATATGTCAATACAGTGCTCTGAGTATTTAAGACTAAGTATTTAAGTATTTATACTGCTGCAGAAGTATATAATAACCTGTAGGAGATCTAAACAGGTGGAGCTGGGGAGGTGGAGGGTTTCAGAGTAACTCTGAAAGCATACTGTGAAATGCTTTAGTGAATGCTAACCAGCCATTTAAATGTAAAACAGCAAAATCATTAGCTGTGTATACAACATAAACCAATCAGCTTGTGCCAAGTAGTTTAACGTCATGTACAACTTGGCATTTATAATTACTTCTATTTCAAAAAACAAATATTAATCTGCAAAACTATTTTTCTGCATTGATAATAATAATAAATGCAGTCTTAAGCACCAAATCAGCATATTATAATGATTTCTAAAGGATTGTGTTACTGTCTGACTGAATTGTCTGTCTGACTTGATTTTTGATCAAATAAATGCAGAACTGGTTGAGCATAAGATACTTCTTTCAAAACTATTAACAAATCTAACTGACCTCAAACTTTTGAACAGTGTGTTTTCTTGAAAAGACAAAACAAAACAAAAAATGTAAAAAGGAACACTGCCTGGAGTTTATTTTGTAGTAATGACATCCCAGCATGCTTCTCTCTATTTTGGTATGTATGATTTTTCTTTTGCTCTGAAGTGCCAAATGATTGTATTTCTTTTAAACATTGTCAACATGTTTACTGTAGTTCACCTAAGTGAACAATTTACTTGCTGATTTCATCCAAATGTTTGTGTCTTCTCACTGAAGATCTCTTGATCTTTGACTTCCCTTTCCTTCAGTGCACAAGCTCTCTCGTCGTTATGCATTCAGGTGAGGTTTTCCCTCCTCGGTGCAGCTTTGCGGCAAGAGGCTCTCACATTTAAAAAGCTTTTTGAAGTTGTTGGGAACTGCCGGCACTTCCTTTTAGAGTCGCTTTCCCAGAACAGCACACCTTGCTTTCCATCTAATAATAAGGCAATGCATTTGCTCTAAACACACTCACCATGAATTAATTCGACAGTGTTATGACCCTGAAGGGCCGTTCAGAAAAATCTGCTTTTGAATTTGCCCAGGCCCCCTCGTAATGTACCGGCCCCCACCGTATCTTCTCAGAGCGGCCATTTTCAATTAATCCCACTGCATAATGCATGACTACATTTAACAATCCAATGAACCGATATGGAGTCTTTGGCTGCAGAGGAACTCTGTTAATGGTTGTAAAATAGAGTTATACCACTCCGAATGAATTCATTAGATTACTTAGTGACTCTGAAGGTATGATGCTTGTTGGGTCCTGGGCAGCTTTTGGCAGTCGCTTGATAATGTTTATTTTGTTTTCTGTAGAGAATTATAATGAGGCATGCCGCTTTTTCCGCCACTTGCGGAGGGAACGTTTGAGATAATTAGAGGATATTTTCGAGCACACCATTAACCCCTGTAGTGTGATATGGTTTAAGAACATAGTAAATATTTTTTTTAAATCTAAATACAAGTTCATTTACTCTAAACATGAAAATATGAAGAAAGAAAAAAATTGTGGGGTCTGGGTTGATTGCTTTCCATTTAATTCCAAATGTTAATGAATTACGTCGGGAACCGTTTTAGTTTTAAAAAATGATAGTGAGAGGTGGTTTGGGAATACAGTCAATATTTTAAAAACATCTACAAGTTGATTTAGTCTGAATACATAAATAGGAAAGAAGGAAGAAAGGAAACCATGGGATGGGGCTGAATGCTTTTCAATTAATTCCAGATATGAATGCGTTACATAAGCTTTAACAAATCCTAGTAAAATATGGTTTGGGGATATAATCAATATTTAAAAAAATATCTCATTTAGTCCAAATATAAAATTAGGAAAGAGTAAATAGGCAGTATTTACTCTTTCAAGTTCAAATAGCAATGGATTCTATTCACAGTATGTTAAAATAGCAGGAGTTTCTGCTATTTATTCTACTTATTGCAAATGGTGGCCGTAGTACTGTAGTACATTATAAAACAGTATGCAATTATAATGTATTGACTGTAAATTATAATTTTAATTCAGATTATTAAATGGATGACACCTTATAAGGACAATATAAGCCCTTTCTACACCTACCCTAACCCTAGCCGATCAACTTATCAACTGTCAGATTATTTCCTTCATATTTATTGAAAATAAATGCCTTTTCGATGTGATATGAGATTTGAAAAGGGAGAAAACAATTAGGCAAAAGGCAGATTCAAACCTGTGGGACCAGGTTTAATGATTTCCAGTTCATTTAATATGTGAATGAATTCTGTTGAGAACTGATTGAGTTAATTCTGTACATTTTTGGATTTAACAAATGATAATGAGATACAATATGGTTTAATGATACAGTAAGTATTTTTTAAAAAAAAACTATGTATACATTAATTTACTCCTAATACAAAATAAGAAAGGGAAAAGGAAATCACATAACTCTTTTGAACATTTACTGTGATCCCAACAGATGTAATAATTAAACAGATAAATTATCTTAAGATTTTGTTTGGGGATGCACTCAATATTTCTAAAAATATCTAAATATAAGTTAATATGCTCCAAATATGAAATCAGCAATGAAGGAAGGATGAAAATCGTGGGACTGGGTTGAATGCTTTCCAATTAATTCCAGATGGGAATGAATGACGTCGAGAACCGTTTTAGCTTTAACATGTAGGTTCTTGGTAGAGATGGATAGACGGATCCGGAGAGATGGAGTGCTGGTTCCTCTCCCCTCGGGCCATCAGAGTGACACACTTTTCTGGTCTTCTCTCTGCTCTCATTATTTTTCCTTCTCTCCACAGACTAACATTTCCTCAGCTCCAATAAAAGCCAATTTCGCAGCGCACCTGTCAAGAGAGCATCTTTCCCCTGCAGTCATGCAACTGCACACTAACTAAACACCCTCACTGGTGACTATGACCACTGTAGATCTACAGAGACCATTGTCACACTCCACCAACTAGACGTTTGTGACACTGGGGGGTTTTCTTTCTCCATAGGATGTTAAACTACTCCTCACCAAACCTGGAAAATGGTAGGAGAGGCAACGCTCGAGTTGAGTGTTCAGAAACAGCCACCATCACACGCACAGATGCTCACAAACTCGCCGTCTTATAGCTTACATATATTTCACAAGCAGCCTGAGGGCATCAAAAGCTGCAGATCATGGAGGTGAAACATGAGCAGCCAGTAATGAGCAGGATTTGAGGCATTTTCAAGTGGGACAGGCAATTTTTCAAAGTTTTGTGAAATGGACCTCAAGTTCAGATGCAGGTCAAGCGTGCTGCACAATTTTGCTCCTCGTATAAACGTCCATCAGCAGATCATATCAGTCACAGCGTTTGGCAGCGTTTTATAGTAGATGCAGTGAAATCTGAGGTTTTCATTAGTATATATTACCAGCTGTATGTCGGCCAGCCAAGTGAATCTATTAATAAACTGAATCAGTGTACTCACTAGCTGTAGAAAAAAAAAGTTTTGACTTCAGCTGTGCTAGATGTTCACAGAGCGGCCATCGCCGTCGTTTTTCCATTTTTAGTTCGACTTCCGGCTGAGCTGTCCATCATTTTAATGACCTGTCTGTATGTGTCAGAGCAATCCATCTTCTGTGACACAGTGAGACTCGCTTGCTTTGAGTTGATTCAAGTGCTGGAATGAGATAATGTTCTGATAGACATCCAGACCTGTTGTTGGGACTGTCTTGATTTGTCATGGTCTACTAAATAAGAGAGTACTTTGAAGTAATTTATGTAATACACTATATAACAAGCATTTAAAAAAAAAAAACATTCATCATGTTGATAACTGTTTCATTTTACTCTTATTCCATTTTATTTTTTTAACAGGTTTTTTTTTTTTTTTTTTTTTGGTCTGTGAATCTGATTGGCTAATAAGAGTGTGATATTAGAGTCCAACAGAACTCCAACAGCTGTTTCACCATTTGTTATTGTATTACTCTGCTTGCGGTACTTCTCACAGCAAATGTCATGGCGGACACTCAAATCCACTATAATTTACAAAATATTACGGTTTTTGTGTCACGGAATGTAGTTTTAAGAGGTTTTCAGGTGGGAATGTACTTGTTTATAGTTTAAATATGGAGTTTGTTCATAAAGATAACGTCTATTTGAAGATGTGAGCTCCAGGGCATCCGTGGCCTTTCAGCGATTATGAACCTGCCCAGTGCAGTCTCAACTCGGCAAGATCTTCTGGAATTTATAGCTGGCTCTCATGTCTCTATAGTGGTAAACGTGATATAATTCATTTTAGGTAAATCTAATGGGCAGTCTTTGGTCTCATTAATCTGTTATCTGTTCTTTTGTACTTTTGACTGAATTGCCTAGCAACTTTTATGATGGTTGTTGTTGTAGTTATTGTTTATTAAATATTATTTTTCAATCAATAATATTTTGTATAAATAATAGTAATATTTAATAATAGTGTTTAGTATTGAGAAATTGTGTTTGTCATGGTGATTTTAGTTACATTGTTCCGCCATTAGACAGTGACAAGAGACTGTTTTATGAGCTATCAGTAAAGACTTTTACATTGAAAAATAAACGCTGTTATGAACGGAAGTTATTTTTACTTTCAACAACACCTTGTAAGACGCAGCTAATAAATGCACTGAGCAGCGCTGTCATCTGAAATAACCCTTAACAGATGAAAGGAATTAATGTTATGACAAAGATAACGCTTTCTTCAGTGGACATTCAAACTAACGGTTTATTGTGAAGAATGAATGTTATATCAGATGCAGGTAATCACACTCACTTAGTCCATCTCTCTCTCATAATACTCTACATAATACAGTGAGCTTTTAATACAGTTATATAATAAGCTTTTAATGAACCAACTCAACGGTCCTTCGTTACTAGTTTTAAAATGACATTTTCATATTAGTAACAGAGGCTTGGGCTGAGCTGTTCATGGCGGAAGGAAGTAATTCTCCACAAAAGAGGGTTTTTAAAGACACTCTGTTATTGTTTTAATGTATTTAAACACTCATGCCATCAAACTGTTATATAAACGCAATATCACACGAGTAGACGTGAAATATGGCTGAACAAAAGCACGGCTGTTCTTATATACGGCCATATCTCACGTCTACTTGTATGATATTGCTCATTTGTTATACATTTTTTGTGATTACGTGTTAGATTGTCAAGCGAAAGTATAACCGTTTCTTCAAAGAATAAAAAGGTAACACTTTAGTAGAGGGACTAATTTTTACTACTAACTAGTTGCTTATTGGCATGCCTATTATTAACATACTGGTGGTTTATTAGTACTTATAAAACTATTAATAAGTAGCAAATTTAGGAATTTATTGAGGCAAAAGCTGAGATAATAGTTTTGTTAATGGTGGAAATTGGACCTTAAAATAAAGTGTGACCAATAAAAAAATAAAAAAAATACCCAGTAAAAAAAAACCTATGCTATAGTTGAATTAAAATACATTTATTTCATAGAAGGACATTTTAGAATTGGATCAGAATCAGATAGAGCTTTATTGCCAAGTATGCTTACGCATACAAGGAATTTGTTTAAGTGTCATTAGCTTCCAGTACACAGAGACAACAACAACACACAGACAAGCAGAAGTTTAGCACAATGACATATAATTCAGTATATCTTTAGTTAAAATAAATGTATTTAAAATACATTTCAGTATTTTTTCCACTAGGGTATATACAATAATTTTAAATATAATATATTCTTAATTTTTTTTCTTTAATATTCTTAATTATTTTTTTTTTTTTACTTTGTTGTGAAGTGCCAGTGATCTTCAATTCTGGTAATTCAACTTGATAAATGAAAAAAGATCCAGATAACTATCATATCACTCAACGTGCAGGATTATTGTTTAATTCTGCCCAGTATGATGTGAAATGATTTATGGTGAAGAATACTTTTCTCTCTGGCAGATGGGATGAAATGGAGATTGATTTATTTGGTATTGTATACATGATGTTCATCATATCACAACTAAACTGTCTGCATTTAAAAGACCGAACTCTGCTGTCATGTCGTCAAACTCACAGCATCCAGCTGAGGTTATTTCACCAGCACTACTCTGTTATCCAGCAACTTACTGCTCATACTTGGCTTGTTCGCTTCTAGTACTCTTCCAAGACTTTCAAAGTGCTCATTATTCTTTTTAATCTGCCATGGATGTGTGGTTTCCTCGAGAGAGTAGACCTCCACCCAGACCATCCACCTGGAGTCACATCGCCACAGTCGACCTCCACCACATGATTAAGGATTCAATATTGTCGTTGGCGCACCTTACACAGATGCCTTGTGCTATTGCGTATTAATAATAATGATAACGTTAATAATGGAAGTCGCATTAAATGGCCCCAGAGGAGCCGTGTTTGATTGTCCTTAATGAATTCTGCTCTGCAGGCTTTTGTTCTAGCTAATGAAAGAGGGGGCGGCTATGGAGGGGCCAGAGTGCTGGAATAGATTAATAGATCACACAGGATTGAACTCCATCGCTGTGGATATAATGAGCTGTCAGTTCACTGTTACAGAGGGAGGGAGGAAGTTTTCATTCCTGCTTAGACATTGTGAAATAGGGAACCACAAAGAAATCGGGAGCAAGAGACAATGAAGGAGGGAGAGAAAGACGGACCATCATGCAGACGGCAGCTGAGGACAGAGGGAGGCAGTAAAGGTAATGAATAACCAGACAGAGTTCAAGAGCTCTTCAAAGAGGGCGAGAAACATGTAAAACAGGATGTCACTCAATTAAAGAAATATAATTGCTTTCGTCAGCACCAGGATGAAGACACTTAACCTTATCACCTGCTGAATGACATCAGATTTCAGCTTCTTCCCAAGCATGTAAAAGTACCTTTTGTCATTACAGCTTTTTAACTGTAAGATTCCTGTGTAGGCCTTTTTTTTTTAGATAGAGTCATGCAAAATAACCAGTCTAATAGGTTCTATCAGTCTTATTAATAAGCATAAATTGTATGCGGGAATTAGAATAAGGATTTAAGGAAATGTGGACAACAAAACCAGTCTTAAATAGCATGGGTATATTTGTAGCAATAGCAAAAAATACATTAGGTCAAAGTTAGTCTTTTTTTATTTTTATACCAAAAATCAGTAGGATATTAACTAAAGATTATGTTCAATGAAGAAATTTTGTAAAATTCCTACCATAAATATATTAAAACTTAATTTTTGATTAGTAATATGCAATCCTTACAAACTTCATTTGGATTGCTTTAAAGGCAATTTTCTCAATATTTGGATTTTTCAAATTCCACATTTTCAAACTTTTTTATGGTGGACGGACATTTTTGGTATAGCTGTTCACATTTTTGTTTCAAATATGGCCAATATCAGATTGATACCATGATATCAGATCATGGTTCTGAACTGACCCACATGCACAAAAGAACAATACAAACAGGGTTTTCACCAGGTTTCATGCCAGGTTTTCACAACAAAATCCACCTAATTTCTTCTCAAAACTAGTCCAAAACTAGCTCGGTCATGTTCCGGGGGATAAATATAACATTAGTGGGGTTGCTTCAACCCACGAAGTTAAAAAACAACTCTGGCAACAATGAAAAAGTGGTCCAATTCCGTGGGAAAACTGTGGACCTGGCAACATTTCCACAGCACGCTGTCATACGGAAGTAAACATGAACGACATAAAGTAAGCGATTATGCATTTATTTTTTCGTGTGACCTGCTGCAGAAGCCAGTGAAATTATGTGCAAGCATTATGAAAAATAAAGACAAGGATGTTTAAAATTTGTATGATTTGTTGGACATTTTGCTTGTATATAGAGTTGTCACTGTAATAGTTATGAGTTCTGACACATCACTGTACTTCCACTGACTACCTTTCGCAAATATCTTTGGGTTTGTAAAATCTTGTGACGTAAAAGTCGCATGAATTCCATTATGACCGTTCAACTGCGTCGCATTGCAAAACATCTGACCTGTATCGGATTTAGTACCACATATTGAAGTGGCACAAATCAGAATTGAAAAGATCAGATTCCATGTGGTTTGTGCTGTTCACACTGTCATGAGAAAAACAGA
The DNA here is from genome assembly GCF_049309525.1 of Garra rufa. Classification (NCBI taxonomy): domain Eukaryota; kingdom Metazoa; phylum Chordata; class Actinopteri; order Cypriniformes; family Cyprinidae; genus Garra; species Garra rufa. The sequence continues at coordinate 25,151,651 of NC_133368.1, read as the reverse complement.
TCTGAGTCACATGTGAGCCAAAAAAATATGGATTTGGGCCATATTTGCCTGCAGTGTGAACATGGAGTTTTGCCTCAATAACTCCTAATTGGCTGCTTATTAATATAGTAAGTAAAGGATGTTTAGGTATAGGTATTGTGCTATATAAGTAATATTTTGTGCACATATAAGCCAACATTTTATTACAAAATGTGATTTTTTTTTTTTTTTTTTTTTTTGCTTGTTTTTTGTGTTCTCACTTTCTGATAAACCATTTATCGGTTTACCTGGACTGACATGCAGGTTGATAGCTTGAGCTCAGGTAGAGAAGCCCCTGTCTGGATTGAGCCCTTGAGCAGCCACTTAACCCCAGACTGCTCCCATGTGGCCTCCACTGCTACTGGTGTTAGCAGGTAAGAAAAGTACAAAAGAAAAAATAAAGCCCTTCCTTGACCACTACTTCCTATCCAGCCCCTAGTCATTTCACGGCCAGCCTATTGCAGCTTCCTTCTTTCCAGTTCCTGCCAAACGACCCCCAGAGCGCATCCAAAATGCTGCTGCTTGACTTGTTTTTTAACCTCAGGAAATTCTCTCCCATTATACCTCTGCTCAGGTCTGTACACTGGCTGCCAGCATCAGCGAGACACGGCTTAACCTGCAGCCGATGCCCTGACCCCTCAGTCCTGCATTACAAATTCAATACAAGAGCTTGATGTCCTGACAACTGTAGGGACTCACCTGTGGCAACACTGTAGAGGTACAATGCTGTAGCATCCTGTGGTAGTTTGGTATTTCAGTATTAATTGGTAAGACGTTTATTAGTAGTAGTAGTAGTAGTAGTAGTAGTAACTTTAGCTTAGGGACTAATTCTCACATTAACTAGTTGCTTATAAACATGCATGTTACTAGCATATTGGCTATGTTTTAGTACTTATAAAGCACATATTAATGTCTTATTCTACATGACCATATTTTAGATCCCTTAATCTTACCACATACCTAATTTTAACAACTACCTTACTTACTATTAAAAAGCAGCAAATTAGCAGTTTATTCAGATAATAGTTAGTTAATGGTGATAATTTGACTTTAAAATAAAGTGTGACACTGAGTTGCTTATACTTAGTAATTTGTCTAAAGTGTACTGCTGAAATAAAGTGTTACATATTTGGCAGTAATGACATTGATGTACCTTCCTTAGATTTATAGTTTTGTATTTGATTGAAGAATGATTTCATTTCTTCAGTTTTTGCCTCTTCATTTCTTAGAACAAAATAACACCACACAGGTTTGGAGTGACATTATGATGAGTAAATAATGACATTTCGATTTGAAATAAGTTTTAACTTGTTGGTGAACTGTTTCAGCATTAGCTCAGTGACTGATATAACACAGGGATCATTTAACATTCAGTGCTCTACGTATTTTGCGTGGTCAGAATGGTGAGTCAGACTATCAGGCATCTGTTTTTAACTTTACAGTTTGTAAATCTACATTAATAACACAATCGTGGATGTGGGGGTAGGTAAGGATAGATTGCACATATAAAGCACCCTTTTGGATGAAAAGATTTAGATTTTTATCTCTAACGTTTCATTTGGTTTTGTTTTGCACATTTGTAATCAGTGTGGATTATTAATCAACCGACAAATGTACAGGTACAACATGAAAACCTGCCCTGTAATTTAGCTTAGCTTAATCAGACAATCAAAGACCTTCACGGTAAATCTAAATTGGCTTCATGGATTTGGGACATTTTAATCACTCGTCTTGGATTGAGATGCAACAGGAAGCCATAAGTTTATATGGGAATGTCATCACATTCTCAGATGTGGATTTAACACAAAGTCCATATGCAGGGTGTGGTGGCATATTAAACCCATGATTCAAATCTAAAAATAAATAAATAAATACATACATACATATTCAGAAATCAAGCCATAGCATGCATTTTCTGATTAAATCAACTAAAATTCTTTACAAATAAAATAATTAACAAGGTTTCAGTGGTCGGGGAAATTAATCCATGTCCGCTACAAAACAGTAATCTTAAAGACCTTTGTTTCTGCGATTAAAACTGCCTGAAGTTCTTGATTAAAACCATTTCCAGAGGACAAAATATGCTTTTATTTAGTCTGCACTCAGACATCTGTTTGTAAACAGCATGTAAATCCAGGCATGTGTTCTTGTGCATTTTGGCCTGGTTTGTCATAAAACGGGCAATTAACGCTGGCAGAGGGAGATTAACACTCTGTGCTCAGATGGGGTTTACTTATGCCCCCAATTATGATCTGGCAGGAGATGGGGAAAAGACTTGCATTCAGAACCCGTCTGCATTATCTATACAGACAAAATAAAAAAATAAAAAAAAGACAACACGTGGACCTAAAAAAAGATAAATTCCTGAACCTTTGAGCACTTGTTGTTTATAAGTTTGCTCTGCTGTTCTTTTGATCTTCTGATGTTCTCTGTTTTGTAGCGTCTCTTTAGTCTGTTCTGTCTCCTTTCCTAACATTTGTTTATTGTTGATTTTTATTTTTATTTTATTTTGAAGCAATATAATTGATGGTACTATACAATGGGAAGGGTCATGCACTCTGTTTAGACTTTGAATTACCTATAGATCAGACTTTATATTAACTAACTAGACCCAACCCTCCAAATTCATATCGTATTCGTTTCATAAAAATGCCTGGCATTTTGCAATGTAGCATTTATTCTAAATCAGGAGCATGTATTTTTGTTTGGTTTTAAAGTTATGACATAACAGAAGTCGCAACAGATCTTTTTTTCTGTATTGTGACGTAAATGAGAGGGAAAACAGTACATGTGATAAAGAACTAAATGTGGGGACTTGGTTCTGTCCATCAGTTGTTGCATGGATTAATTAATCTTAATAAAATCAAAATTATGAATTTAGTTGATAAACGGGGTGAATTGTTATTTCATGCTGCCTTTAACAAGTTAAAGCTTAAAATACGTATTAAAGGAGCAGTTCACTTCCAGAATGAAAATTTACTGGTAATCCCATGTCATCTAAGATGTTCATGTCTTCTATTTTTTCAGTCACAAAGAAATTGTGTTTTTTGAGGATTTTCTCCATATAGTGGACTTAAATAGTGGCCAACGGATTGAAGGTTAAATTGCAGTTTTACTGCAGCTTCAAAGGGCTCTACACGATACCAGCTGAGGAATAAGGGTCTTATCTAGCAAAAATATTGGTTATTTTCTTAAAAAATAAAAAATGCGTAATCATGTTGGAAAAGTCACACTTGGTTAGTTCTTCATCTGTGTACTTCAGTTCAAAAAGGTAGGATATGGCAAGAAACTCCATCTCATTTTCTCTTCCAATTATAAAATTGTCCAACATCATTGTTTTACTGTACCTTTTTTGTAAAGGGTGTTTGACTTTTTTTGCATGTTCACTTTCACCCTGGATCAGTACTTTTGCCTACGTCACGCATGCATGATTGCATAATGCGTGAGTTTGAGCTAGTGCAAGACATGCATTTGTGGTAAAAAGTATATAATGTATGTATTTTTCTAATAAAATGACAGATTGTTTCACTAGATAAGGCCCTTATTCCTTGGCTGGGATCGTGCAGAGCCCTTCGAAGCTGCACTGAAACTGCAGTTTGGACCTTCAATCCGTTGGCCACCATTGAAGTCCACTATATGTAGAAAAATCCTATTCTGGAAGTGAACTTCTCCTTTAAAATGTTACTGATAGCCTCTGAGTAAAGGTATTAGGAATACAGACATATTTATGAAATTGCACCTTATGATCTTTGAAGATTCAGTGTCAAAAGGGTGTCAGATGTAGTGTTAATGAAACTGCTATTTACAGCTTTGAAGATGAATCATCATGCTAAATTTGCACCTTATTACAAACGAGAAACCTACAAAATGATGCAAACGGAAAAAGAACAAAGTGAGAATTAGTAAGACAGAGTGGGTGGCAATTCATTTGTGAGTAATCCAACACAGTTCGGTTCTTGTGGGGCCAGCATGATATTGGTTTCGACTCATCTGTTTGTTATGCCTTCCATTGTGCCATATTAACATCCAATTACACACAAAGAATAAGTATGACATCATTTTAAATTCATTGTTGTTGTTGCCTAATATAATTGTAGGCAGTCCTGTGATCCAAAGCATTTTAGCATTTTAATAACTTAATTGTGGAATAGATGCAGCTGTAGAATCGGTTGTAGCCTCTTCCCTTGTTTACAGATACACAATAAATACCGCTACCAAATTCCGTTTTCCTATTTATCACAGAAATTAATCCAGTTAGTCACGCACAGGACCTTGTGTTTAATGACTGATAATAGATCCCCATTGAATTGTAAGTAGTCATTAGACAGACCCTAATGAGGATTATGGGACGTTTCTGAGCACGAGCTGCAGGGGTGGAGAGTGTTGTGCCGTTGCTGCTTGACTGCCATTACTCAGCACAGCAGGGTGATTCCACATGGGCCTTGATAGAAAAAATATTATTTCCTCGGTTAATTTATCGAATGGCCAGTTTCAGTGAACTAAATCTCATTTAAAGAACTTTGTTTAAGTCATTTAAGAACAGTAAGCTCTTGAAAAATGTCCTTGGAAAACATTAAAGCTAAAAATCTTTTAAATATGATACTTTGATACAAATTAATCTGTACTACAGGTCAAGGCTATACAAATAAATAGTAATTGCTTACATGAGGGTCTGACTGTTAGAATGACATGTAGTTAAGAATGGTTACTGACGAAGCTCAGATAATGGGTATGTGCACACTAAGCCTCACCAAGTACACTCGTTTTTAAAGAAGTCAAGAACTGCCTTTTTATTATTTTCAATTCAATTCTCTGAGGTCCACTGAGGTCCATGTTGTCAAGATGTTTACATCAAACATCTTACATCTTTGTCATTTCCAGGCTAGACTACTGAAATGCTCTTTTGGCTGGTCTTCCAGCATGTACAATCAGACCTCTACAAATGATTCAGAATGCAGCAGCACGACTGGTCTTCAGTGAGCCCAAAAGGGCCCATGTCACACCTCTGTTAATCTCCCTGCACTGGCTGCCGGTTGCGGCTCGCATCAAATTCAAGACACTGATGCTGGCATATAGGATAGCCACCGGCTCATCACCTGCCTACCTCCATTCGCTACTACGAATCTACACTCCCTCCAGAAGTCTGAGCTCCTCTAGTGAAAGACACCTCATTGCACCACCACAGAGAGGCATGAAAATAAAGTTCATCCACTTTTCACTAATGTTGAGATCAGAAGGAAGGCGATGCAAAGACTAGGGATGCCTCGATCAGGATTTTTGCAGCCAATACAGAGTGCTGATTTTGTGTCATGGTGATCTGCCAATACTGATGCCGATTGCGATGCTTTAAGCTTTATATAACTGATATGTAAGCTCTCTGATTATATTGAATTATTCTATTGAACATCAGATTCTATTGACTTTTATTACAGTGCCTTGCAAAAACTATTCATACCCTTTATTTTTTTCACTTTTTTTTTTTTGTTGTTGTTGTTGCAGCATTATGTTAAACTGCCTTAAATTATTTTTCCCCACATCAATTTACACTCCATACACCATAATAATGACAAAGCAAAAATCAGATTTGCAAAGTTTACAGATTTATAAAAAATAAAACATTGAAATAAGTACATTGCATAAGTATTCATACCCTTAACTCAGTACATAGTTGCAACCCCTTTAGGTAACACTTTATAATAACTATCCGTTATAACTAGTTAATAGATCATCAATAAACTGTTAGTTAATGAGTTATAAATGACTTGTTAAATAACAGTTAATAGTTTGTTATATATTTATAACTGTGCCTTATAGATAGCCAATAGATAACTTACAAACTGTTCGTTAACAAGTTATAAATGACTTGTTAACTGTATTTTAATGATTTATAACTATACCTAATAAATTAGTAATAGATCATGAACAAGCTGTTAGTAAATTACTTACTAAAGACTTGTTAAGTATCAGTTAATAGTTTATATATGTTATTGGGACGTTATTCTAAAGTTGCAACTATTCTTCATTTATTAATTGTTACTAAATGAGGAATAGTTGCAACTTTAGAATAACGTCCCACTAACATACATAAGCTAAAAACTAACACTTAACTAAAATATTAACTCGCACTTTACAGATCAGTTGTTCATAGTTTCACCATCTACTAATACCAGTGAAACTTTGTAGAACAGCAAATGGATGGAACAAGTTCAAGCTAAAGAAATTTGATGTGATATTTAAAATATAAAATTTTTGTACCTCAACCCTGTTCCACCTATAGGCTTTTCTGTGTACTGTATTTTACCAAAGAAGTACCTGGATTTATCTCAGTATTTTGCACATCACTGCTGGTTCACTCAGTATAGAGGGTCCAAGGTGTGATAAAACATGTTCATATCAATAATGCCAATGGCTAGATTTTTATTTATTTTGTTTTCATGTTTAGCACAAAAAAGTGCCCAAACCTCATGGGTTTGTATTCTGTTGTATACTGCTGTTCTGCCATGTAATGGCTCAGTATGTGTGTTTCTATTCATGAAACACAATGTTCAACATTTCATCTGTGGAGTTTCTTTGGTGTTAGTTATTAGCTTATCTATGTTATTGGGACGTTATTCTAAAGTTGCAACTATTCCTCATTTACTAACAGTTAATAAATTAAGAATAGTTGCAACTTTAGAATAACGTCCCAATAACATATATAAACTATTAACTGATACTTAACAAGTCTTTAGTAAGTAATTTACTAACAGCTTGTTCATGATCTATTAATATTTTATTAGGTATAGTTATAAATCATTAAAATACAGTTAACAAGTCATTTATAACTTGTTAACTAACAGCTTGTAAGTTATCTATTGGCTATCTATAAGGCACAGTTATAAATCATTAACAAACTATTAACTGTTATTTAACAAGTCATTTATAACCCATTAACTAACAGTTTATTAATGATCTATTAACTAGTTGTAACGGATAGTTATTATAAAGTGTTACCCACCTTTACAGCCTCAAGTCTTTTTGGGTATAATGTGACAAGCTTTGCACATCTGCATTTGGCAATTATCTGCCATTCTTTGCCTCACCTTTTCCCCTCTCAAGCTCTGTCAGCTTGGATGGGGGCTGGCAGACATTTTCTAGAGTCCTAGTTGTTCCAATCGTCTTCCATTATGGATAATGCTTCTGTGAACCTTCAATGCAGCAGATTTTTTTCTGAACTCTTCCCTAGATCATTGCCTTAACGCAAGTCTGTCACTGAGCTCCACAGGCAGTTATCTTGACCTCAGGACTTGGTTTTTGCTCTGATATGCATTTTCAGCTGTTAGACCTTTTCTGAGAGGTGTGTGCCTTTCTAAATCATACTCATTCAAATGAATTTACCACAGTTTAACTCCACTCGAAGTGTAGTAACATCTAGAAGCAATATGAATGCTCCTGAGCTAAATTTCGAGTGTCCCAAAAAAAGGGTACTTATGCAACGGGATCTTTTAAATTTTTTATTTTTAATAAATTTGCACAAATGTTAAAAACCTATTTTCTGCTTTACCATTATAGGGAGTGTAGATTGATGTGGGGAAAAAGTAATTTAAAGTAGTTTAACATAAGGCAGCAACATAACAAAATGTGAAAAAAAAATGAAGGGGTATGAATAATTTAGCAAGGCACTGTATATAGAAAAAAATGAAAAAAAGTCTCACGGGTTTGGAACAACATAAAGGTGAATAAATGATAACAGAATTTTGATTTTTGACTGCACACTTTAACATAAAAGGTTTTATTTTTTATAGGGGTGTCAAGTCAGACTAAACAGAATATGAAGCAAGCATAACACTCTGTTCTAAACCAAATCACTGTGACATATAGAGTGAATTCATTGGAAACGTCTGAGTGACTTCGCTCTATGCATCCCCAAACTGACATTCACCATATACATACACCTTGTTAGGACTGACTTCCACGTCATTTTGCAACATATAGGGAAAATGTTAGATGGCAAGAAAGACACCCTGTGTAGTCTATTTCCTCTACACAGCGTGTTTATATTATGTTCTGCTTGCTAGTCATCTTGCGTCATTAACAAACAAATGAAGTTATTACTGTTAGAAAACAGGAAGGACCATTTATTTCCTTTGCCTGTGCGAATGACAGCCGGATTGTACACATACTCTCTAACCTTCTACAATCAGTGACTGTTCCTTCAGTGACGTAATTTCAGAGATGTGATAAAGTGAAATATAACTGTGAGTTCTGTGCTTTTTTTGGCCGCTGCTTTTGTATCACACAGTCTGGCATACCCACTGAGGATTTAGCAGGAAGAAAATCATCCTCGACCCAGGACATTGCTCAGGAAGCACATATTACATTTAAAATGAGATATAATTATCTAGGATGATCAAATTTTCTTGTCTATATTTTAGTGTTACACAGCCAGAGGCAGAATACGCTAACGGTGTGGAGTGGAAGCAGAATTGCGTGATTTTGCCTGGAGCGAGGAGTTTTTTTTTTGTTTTTTTTTTCGTCAGAGTGTAAGTGTTCTCTCTAGCTCCAAGATTACTCTGATACCACTCCATCATGAGCATAACACATGCAACTGCATGCCAGCAAGAATCCACCACGTGGAACAGTGTTAATAGACAGTGTTAATAGACTGTTAGCAGCCAAAATGAAAAAAGGCGGAATTTAATACATTTTATTGAAAATTAAGCCTTAAAAAAGTTTTAATGGAAATTAATGATGAAAGTGTAAACTAGAAAATCCATAGTGGAGTCATTACAAAACACCTTGAGCAAGATGGAGGAACTTGTTGTTTCTTTATTCCATCATAAATTGATTTTTTTTTTTTTTTTAGTTCCCATTATGTCACTGAGTTGCACAAAAAATCCACAGTGTGAGCATTCAAATATATGAAAATTTACATTATTTACATCCATTGACATTTATGTCATTTAACATCCAACAAAGAATATTTGTTTTGATATGAATAACTGCTTTTTTATGGAGTGCTGTGGAATGTTAAATTGACATTTATATAAATGGATAAAGTAAGCTGCTAACACATACTTTTCACCACCTAAATGTTGTCAAAGTTGGTTACATTAAGCATTATTTCAACAGCTTTTCATACTTTGGCCAATTAGTTTGAAATGTTGAAAATATAACAGATGTCTTTACGTTATTAGTGGATTCATTCGGGTGGTGATGGTGTTGACTCATGGCCCACGTGAGTGAGGATGGTATAACAGCATTTAGTATGGGTGAATAACACAAACCCGTAGGAGTGCATGCCTACATAACATCCTTTAATTAATGCTCTGAGTGCTGTAACACAGATGAGTAATATCAGCTCAGATATTGATGTTGACAAGTCCCCAGGATTCTGCTGTTTACGTCAACAAAATGATACAGTGTGATAAATGTGAAATTAGAAAGATAACACGCTGGAGTTTAATCAGCAAAGCATGAGACTGTGATCAAGACAATAATCAGCTGTGATTATCTGAAAAACTCATGAGCTTAAGAGCAATTTGGTTTGTTTGTTTTTGTACATAGTTAAAGTAATACATGAACCAAAATAATTACTATTTGACTTTCTTATTGGAACTCAACAGAAGAAATTTTAGGTAATTGTACTGGTCGCTCTTTTCCATGCAGTTACGCTCCATGGGAACCATCTGGGTTTGGTGAACTTGATCAACTGATTCATTAAAAGAATACAACTTAAAAGGATAGTTCATCTAAAAATCAAAATGTGATGTTTATCTGCTTACCCCCAGAGCGTCCAAGATGTAGGTGACTTTAATTCTTCAATAGAACGCAAACAAAGATTTTTAACTCATATCGTTGCAGTCTGTCAGACATATAATGGCAGTCAATGGTATCTTCTTTTTTGTTAAAGATTTTATTTTTGACATTTATAGCTTTATTGTGATAGGACAGATCAGAAATGACAGGAAGTGAAGTGGGAGAGAGATAGGGGCAGGAATCGGGAAAGGTCCTCGAGTCGGGACTCAAACACGGGACACCCGTAGCGCAATGGCGCGCTGCCCACAAGGCTATTGGCACCAGTGGGATCCACGGCTTTGAGAGCCAAAAAAACATAGACAGATAAAACCAAATTAAACTTTGCAGCTTGTGACGATACATTGAGGTGTTAATACACAAAACGATCGGTCTGGGCAAGAAACTGAACTGTATTTATATATATTTTTTTATTTCTGATCCACAGCAATCTTCAACTGTCCTGAGCTCATTCACAACAGCGTGACGTGTCAATGTGCTCTGGCATAGTAGTCAGTGAAAAGTCAACACTCCCGGATGAGTTCGCGCAAAGGAAACATAATCTTTTAGTTTTTAATCGGTTGCCAGAATCAGGATAAGCACAAGTAATTACCATTTTACGTAGCCCCTATGCACTCTGTAAACAATGAGTGTTGTATACGCGCGACTGATCGCTAGAGCACATTGACACGTCACAGGCCGGCTGTTGTGAACGCGCTCAGGACAGTTGGACGTTGCGGTGGCTCAGAGGTAAAAAATTATATAAATACTGTTCAGTTTCTTGCACAGACCAATTGTTTTGTGTCTTAACATCTCAATGTATCGTCACAAGCCACAGGGTTTAATTTGGTTTTGTCTGTGTGTGTTTTTTGACTCTCAAAGCTGTGGATCCCATTGATTGCCATTATATGACTGAGAGACTGCAACGGTTTGAGTTAAAAATCTTCGTCTACTGAAGAAACAAAGTCACCTACATCTTGGATGCCCTGAGGGTAAGCAGATAAACATAAAATTTTCATTTTTGGGTGAACTATCATTCACCCTCATGTTTCAAACCTGTAAGACCTTTGTTCATCTTCGGAACACAAATTAAGATATTTTTGATTAAATCTGAGAGCTTTCTTACCCTGCATAGACAGTAACACAACTACCACATTCAAGACCCAGAAAGGTAGTAAGGACATCATTAAAATAGTCCATGTGACATTAATGATTTGACCTTAATGCTTTAAAGCTACGAGAATACTTCCGTGTCAGTTTTCAGAAAGCTGTCAGATTTCATTAAAAATATCTTAATTTGTGTTCCGAAGATGAACAAAGATCTTACGGGTTTGGAACTACATGAGAATAATAATGACAGAATTTAAATTTTGAATATTGTGAGATACAGTCACATTTGTTGTTGTTGGAATTTTCACTTGTGAAATCCAGTCTTTTTAAATGGAATCGTGCAGTCAAGAATTTCATGTGAGGGCAAAAAATTTCCAAATACAGATTTTGCAACAGGTTCAAGTTGGTTATGTGGATCTGCTGCACTGACCAGAAAGCTGCTTGATTTGAAAGTGACTTCTTTATAGGGATGAAAGTCATAGCAGATAATTTACCTGCTGTCAGATCCAAATCTTCTAATTATTCATTAAGGTTACATTAATTCCCAAAGTGTAGCCTGAATATAGCCTGATCATAGGTTGTTTGTAATTTACTTACAGAACACCTTATCGCTGCTTAATTAAGGATCAGGTAATTTTCTGAAACTGTGACAGGGATGCATTGGGACATGACAGTACCTGACAGCTGAAAAGCTGCAATATACCACAAAATTAGTGTGATATAAAATCAAATGCGACAACAGTATATGTGTTTTATTTTTTTCTTTAGGTTTCAGCCTATTAGGGGACTGTAGGGTGGTTGCGTCCACACTAGTGGTGGGCATAGATCACGTTTTTTTTAATCTAGATTTATCTCACTGTAATCTTGTTATTAATCTAGATTAATCTAGATTAAAATGGCTAATTTGAATTCTGCCGAAGGCATTCAGAATATGTGTGCTACCCAAATAATGACTAAAAGTAAGTCTTTGAGAACGGGTTTCTCAAGCCAGGTGGCGCATTAGACCAGGGGCTCATCTCCTGTTTCCAAAATGCATTACAAACTGCTTGACAATTGCATTTACAACACAATTAACTATACAAACTTGTGTAAACAACTATTCCTACACTGCATGTACTTCTGCGTAAAAGGCTGCGCGACGTGCACGGTGCAGTTAAATACACAGACGCGCAAGGGCATGGATATCTGCGTGCATAGTCTTCGGTTAAACTGCGTTGCTTTTAGAAGCGTCAATTCAGTTGTTGCATATAGTTTAATGTCTTTATTTCGGGATTATCAAAGTAAATTATAACTCACGCACTGCCCCAGTAAAAAGGGTCTAGCAACGCACCTGCCCTGAAGCAAACCCGGCGGCTTCATAGCTGCATCCATGTTAGCACGTCTCGTTTGATGTGGTAATTTCACAGTAGGCATACACACAGGTTCGAAGACTCGTTATCGCCCCCTACAGTGTAATTCGGCTAGGTATACATCCGCGCTAAAATATCAAGGTGAAAATCATCATAGCTTGCGTAGTATAGACCCAGCTCCCAACCCAACTTTGAGAATAGATTAACGCCGATATTTTTTCATCGGCCGATAAGAGTCTCACGTTAACGCAGCACGTTAACGCCGATAATGGCCCACCACTAGTCCACACACAGATAAGATACATTTGGTAACACTTTATTTTATGGCCTCTAACTAGTTGCTTAGCATGCATATTACTAGAATATTAGCCATTTATTAGTACCAATTAAGCACATATTAATGCCTTATTCTATATGACCTTATTCTACATCCCTAATCCTACCCAATACCTAAACCTAACAACTACCTTACTAACTATAAATAAGCAGCAAATTTATTGAGGGAAAAGTCGTAGTTAATAGTAAATAAGCGTTCACCAGGGGCAGACTGGCCATCAGGAGAACCGGGAGAATTCCCGGTGGCCTGGCAGCCAATTTGGCCCACTGCCCTCCAATTTTTATTATTATTATTTTTTTAATATTGTTGTTTTAATATTGTTTTTGTTGCCTGCCGAATGAATTAAAGTGGTTATTTCGGAATTCGCCATTCAAAAATAAAACTATATAAAATAAATCAAGAATCGGTTAGTCTTGACTGGCAACGCATTTTGCCTCGCGCGCGCTCCGCGCATTCGTGCATCCGCCAGAAGGACGCGAGAATCAAGAGTGAAGTGCCCAGGTGGAGCAGAGACATAAAACTGTGTTGTTTAGGACTTAAAGTGCAGGTCAGTTGCACCTGTAAATAGACTATTGTAGTTTTGTCTTCGTTTACTTAAGCATTAAACTGTTAGCAAATGTTAGCAGTAGCAGTCAATTACTGCATAATTAACGAATTAACATAATTACAATTATAAAGCGTAGGAATTTAGCCGTAAAAAATATTCACATCGTTTTAAAACAGGTTTAGGAGCTAAGGCATTCAACACAACCCTAATGAAAATTAACCATGGTTACTAAAGTTGGCTAATCCGTTGTAACCACAAATGAACAATGGTTTTGCTACACTATATAGTTTCACCATGGTATTTGTAGTAAAACTCTGATTATACTAATAGGAATCAATCTGCCAAAAAAAAAAAAATGGTTACTGCATTTACCATAGGCCCAATAATACCATGGTTAATTTTCCTTAGGGTAAAACATGACTTTTGCTAATGGAAAAACATATTCAGTTGTAAGATAAAAAAAAAAAAAAAAGATATATTCAAGATGAATCTATTATTGTACTAATTTTGACATTAAGGCAAGCTAAAACAATAACACATGGTCCTAATGTAGTACTTAATTTTTTCAAAAATAAATGTAGACCTATTCTATGTGAAAACAAATTACAATGAGGTGGTTGTTTTGCAACAAGGTTGATGAAAAATGTGACAGGTACGGACAGATAAGAAAATTGTTGGTTTCAAAATTTTGTGTGGGATGGCCTGGATAAGTGTGAGATTTCCCGGCCTGAAATTTTGTCCCAGTCCGCCCCTGGCGTTCACCATGTAAAAGATGCATCTGAAGTTCCCTTTAATGAACAGAGTGTGCATGTTACATATTGAATAAAGCCTTTATGCTGAAGTGTTTATGCTAATAAAGAGTTTATGTATTGGACTTTCAGATAATCATGCCCCCAGCTCTTTTTCTCAAATATCTCTTCAGACTGTAGTTATAAAACTTTATAAAAACATAGATATTCAAAATACCCAAGGCTCTGACGTCTGTACTTGTTATGACAGTAGTCTGTTCTTGATCCAGGGCCCTCTGGGAGCCGCTTTGAGTTTCAGAAATACTGAGAGAAGCCATTACCATCTTACGCTTGCCTTGGGGGTCTCACATTACTCACATAATTTCACTGGCACACACATAAACAAACACTGGCATACACACAACATTATACCAATAGCTGAACTTGCCCGGTGTTCAGTCAGCTGGACCAAAAACAGAGTTTTCAGCGGGTTAGTGCACTGTCTCTGCACATCCGATCAGCGGTGTCTTTGGCCCTGAGGCTTTGCTTTTTTTAACGGGAGCTTTAGCGGAGTTAACAGAGCTCTCATCGTGCCCACTGACTGCAAAGACTCCGCACTAGCCTTAAAGATTAAGTCTCAGTCTGTTCGTGTGTATCATCTGAATCAACAGCTGAAGGACAGGGAGGTGGAGCAAATTCAGAGAAACTCTTTGGAACATTTGCTTAGACCTTTCGTCTGCTATTAGCTACTCCAGGCTGTTTAAGATTACGCTATGGACTGTAAATTACTAAACAATTATATAAGCCATATTAATAGTTCAACAGATGCTTTCACAATTCACTTTTTAAAGCAGACTTTTAGTAGTGCGCTTTGTACTTGGGTGAAAAAAACATAGGTATGATTATATGCACAAATTTTTGTAAATCGGAAAAAATACAATTCAATTTCAGATTCTGAGAGTTCTGTTTATATGAACCCTAAACTTTGCTTTTCGAATCACAGATTACTTTATGAGCACATTATGGGCCAGATTTACTAAACAGGGCAAATTAGCGCTAGACCGCAATTCCATAAAAGCGTCAATGGGAGGGGAATATTCTACGTGTGATTTAGTGAAAAATAACTGTGGCCCCATTTTTGCCTTTTGCCTACGGTGCAGTTAATGTTCCCAAGGTGTTTTTTAAATCAGAGAAAATTACAGCGTTTCAAGATTGGATTATTTGAGGTATCTGCCATGCCTTTCAATCGGATCGTAATTCAGATTCAGGTGCATTTAGATTCAGCTCATTTGGATCCTTGAGAAAATGGAGTTCTACTGAGCCACCAATCTGATTATAAACTAATACTTAGGGTGTTTCTGTTTCTTCAAAATTTCACATTTTGTGTTCTGCAAAAGATAGAAAGTCATATTCATTTGGAATGACATAAGGGTAACTAAAAGATGATGGAAATTTTCAGACTTAACTTCCTTTAGGAGTCAATTAACGTAACAGCCGGTTAAGCAGAATTCAGCACAGCAAGCAGCAGCTTTCTTAAAGTTTCTTGGTGCTCATTTGGCCATACCCACGGGTAAACAAGTGTCAATCTGTAGAAAGAAAGAACAGTGTTAGTTTCAGGCCACAAAATTAGCACAGGATCAACACTTGGGCCCTGAGGAACTCCTTTTGATGTCCCTTTGATTTTTGAGCTCAGACTGTTATCTAGGCCATTGTGCCAGTTCCAGTCCTTTGCTTTGGTCTCCAAAGGCTCTATTGCTTTGTTCCTGAGACATGATTAGAATCAGGATACTTCCATGTCTAGAGATTTTTCACAATCAGCAGGAAATCAGGGAAATGCTTTTCATGGGGAAAATTTACGTATATATGTGAACAAATCAATATGAATCAAATCCCTTTGGACGAAAGACACCGGTTACCAGCAGAAAGACTGTGTGAAAGAATTGTATAACAAAATAGTATTATATTGTATTATAAATAAATGTCTATTACTTTACCACTTACTTTAACAAATGTGTATGTGTGTGTGTTTAATGTAGTAATAAATCAGTTCTGATTTATCCAAATTGAATTACATAGAAATTATACATTCTTATTCATTCAATCTGTGCATGATGAATACTAAGAGAACGTCTCAGGTTACGTAGGTAACCCTAGTTCCCTGAGGACAGGGAACGAGACGCTGCGTCCTGGTTAGGACACTTTGGGAACTGCTCTCAGCGTGACCGGTTCTGAAGCTCTTATAAAACAACGACAATGAACTTGACATTGACCGGCGCCAGCCCATGACGTCATTAACAAGGCGCCTACTAGTATAAAGGGGCGCTTGTGAATACATCAACCATCTTTTTGTCTGATGGAGACGTAAGTGGGGCCCGAAGCATGGCTACGAGACGCAGCGTCTCGTTCCCTGTCCTCAGGGAACTAGGGTTACCTACGTAACCTGAGACGTTCCCTTCCGGAGGGAACTCTACGCTGCGTCCTGGTTAGGACACTTTGGGAACGATATACCCACGCCGCCATGCTGAGGAGTAAGTGAACAACTGACTGATTGAGGAGTCAAGAAGGAACATCACTCCCCACTACCGGCAAGAATCGCTCGGGCCGACGTCACAGCTGGCTCGGCCACCCAAGCACGGAACTCCTAGGAGTGGAGGCCTGATACTTCTAAGCGAGAGTAGGCCTACCTACACTCACCGCTAGTAGTGAAGCTTACCCTTAAGCCTTCACACTAGACGGTGGTTCTGAGGAGCGGAGGCTCTAAAGAGACTCTCTAATCGAGAGAAAGCCTAGCAACACTCTGTGCTTGCGGGGAACTCTGGGAGTGGAGGTCGGAGACCTAACTACACTCAACACTGGAGGTGATCCATGAGGCTCCAGGAGCCTAAGCAGTAGAACCACTTAAGTGGAGTTCTCAGGAGAGTGGAGGCTTCTGCAAGAAGACTCTCTAGATGAGAGGAAGCCTAGCGACACTCGATCCTATAAGTAGTGCTGTCTGTAGTGGAGTTGGAAAAACCCAGGGGTTTTTAGAACCAACTCTAGAATGGGAACGGAGGATAATGCGTAACCCATACCAAACAGGATTTTACAAAAGAACCCAACCTTAGGGGGGAATCTTTACCACTCATGTGGATTTTAGAAAGTGCCCAAGGACTTGCGTGTGCACTTACCACTTCACGTGGGTTTTTAAGGAGTGCTCAAAAGCTTCGCGTGAGTACTCACCACTATTGTGGGTTTGAGAAGGTGCCCAGAGCGTAGCGAGGGAAACACCATATAATTATCACAGGCGACAGCAAAGCCTGGAGCTTTGTAGCTCTGTAAGAGTGGAGGTCTCAAACATAAACCCTTGTATGAGGGGAGACCTGACTACACTCATGCTTGTAAGTACAGAGGCGGAGCTTCTGGGGAACGGAGGCTTCACAGAGGACTCTCTAGGGAGAGGAAACCTTGACAACGTTCACTCCACTAGCTCTCAGGAGTGGAGGTCTCAAAATAACCTCTTCAGTGAGGGGAGACCTGGCTACACTCACGCCAAAAGTACTGAAGGCGGAGCTTCTGGAGAACGGAGGCTTCACAACAGACTCTCAGGAAGAGAGGAAACCTGACAACGTTCAATCCACTAGCTCTTAGGAGTGGAGATCTCAATAACCCTTCGTGAGGGGAGACCTGACTACACTCACGCCTGGAGGGAAAGACTGGAAGCGGAGCTTCTGGAGAACGGGGGCCTCACCAGAGGGGAAGCCCCAACACGCTCAATCCGCCAGCTCTTTACGAGTGGAGGCCTCAACGCTCTAAGTGAGGAGAGACCTGGCTACACTCACGCTTGGAGGTACTAAAAACGGAGCTTCTGGGGAACGGAGGCCTTCATAGAGACTCTCAGAATGAGAGGAACACCTGACAACGCTCAACCTCCCAGCTCTACAGAGTGGAGATCTCACACCAAATATACAGTGAGGGGAGATCTAGCTACACTCACGTCTGAAAGTACCCGGAGCGGAGCTTCAGGGGAACGGAGGCTTCACAGAGACCCTCGGATGAGGGGAAGCCTAGCAACGCTCAATCTCCTAGCTCTATGGAGTGGAGATCTCACCCAAATATTTTTAGTGAGGGGAGACCTAGCTACACTCAACGCTCAGAGAATACCGGGACTCACAGCAGGGCCCAAATGCTCAGAGCAGGGCCCTGTAGAGTGGAGGCTTTGAAACGAATCTCACAGAGAGAAAAAAGCCTGACAACACTCGGTCTTGGTGAGCGGTATTCTAATAGTCCCTAGCGAGAGATGCTCGAGAGTGGAGGTCTTAACGAAAAACCCACTGAGGGGAGACCTGGCTACACTCAACGCTACAAGTACATGAACCCACATCACAGGAATCTGTAGAGTGGAGGCTTCAAGTCTGGAAAGAGAGAGCCTTAACAATACTCAGCTTTGGCAGAGGGTTCAAAGCACAGAGCACAGCAGTTAGCGAGGCCTAAGCAGGCCTACCAGCTAAATACCACGAGTATGTACTTGTAAGCGGAGCACTGAGGGGAGCGAAGGCTGCAACTGGACGGTTCTCAAGCAGGAGAACACATCTAACCATTCTAAGTCTAAACCATAGGGAAGACCAGTCGCCCGACCTACATCATGACGCCACTAGGCGAAAGGAGGTCTGATCAGCAGCAGCGAAGAGCGGAGGCTCCTACAGAAAGACTCTCAATCGAGAGGAAGCCTGCAGCACCCTGACAACGCTCACCGTGGCAGGAAAGTCTAGGAGTGGAGGTGCTAACCAACAGAGCTCATTAATAATGAGGGGAGACCTACTACACTCAACCCCCTAAATGCTATCTGGACAGAGCTGTAAGCGCCTATACAGGATTCAAAGGTGAAACCTGGAGGTCCAGACCAGGGCTTCCGCCAAGGAGGACCTAACACTGTAAGCTTCGGTGTAGAGCGAGGCTCACGAGAGCCTACCAGCTCCCAGAACTGCCCAAATCTGATAGAACTGTGAGAAATCAGCCTAGACAAGAACCTCCATAGAGGGGCATCTCGTCAGCGCAACTCTCAGAGAGAGGAGGCCTGAAAAAATCCTCACACTTAGGGGGGGGGGTTTCTAAACTTTCCTCTCTCACTAAAGAAACTTCTTTCTTTCCCTTTTTGACAGGGCCCTGGGGAGCGGGGCCTTCAGTGCACTGACTCACAAAGAGAGGCAGCCCATGCGCTCAACCCTGGGTTGCTCCTATCTTCTTAAAAAGAGGGTGGGGAACCTACCCTAACCTCCCGGTCTTCACACTCAGACGAGCGGAGTCTAGAGGGACTCTTACCACGGGACGGGGTAGACTGCCACACCCAGTAGGTGTGTAGACATGCATATGCAGGTATAAATAGTGCCTAAGCCGAGCTCGAAAGCAGCGGAGGCTTCAAGGGATAACTCTCAGAATGAGAGGAAGCCTGACAACGCCTAACCCCTACAGGAGTTATTTACGAGTGGAGGTCTTGGTACACTAACTCACAAACGAGGGAAGACCTGGCTACACTCGACACTCAGGGACCTTAGGAGCTCAGTAGCTCAAATACTAAAGTCTCACCCAAGCGGAGCTGGTAGACAAAGAATACGTACATATACATATACACCTATATGTCAGTTCATGTACCGGGCCAACGGATTGAATTTATCAATCTATCATCAGCCCAGCCCCAGAGTCTTAAGGGGAAAAAAGGGGTGGGCGGCCGCACGACGTGAGGGAGAAGGGAGAGGATCGTTTCCCTACGATCCCATCTCCCATAACGCACATCACGTCTCCTCTGAGACCTACCCCTCCCAGGAGGAGGGTCTCGAGTGGCCACACAAACCGCCTGGCCCTGCCTCCAGCCCGCAGGCCAGGAGGGGCCAGGCTCCCCCTGCATTTGGGTGGAGATGAGGACCGGTGAGAAATAACAGACCCCAAAGGATCTATTAGCCGCTGAGCACGCCTCCGCCTCCCTGAGTCAGTCGAACATCGTAACGACGGATGTACCGAATGATTCGGAAGGCGAGACTGGCGCATCAAGGAGAAAGCACTCATCTTTCTCCCCGATGTCTGCCAAAATTCACCTACAAGCCTGTGGTGTGAAAACAGCTCAGCCATCTCCACGGGTCTTCATCCTCCAGCAGATCAGCCCGGTACGCCTGCAACACTGCCACTGCGTGCAGGCAGCACCAGCCTGACCCGCTGCCGCGTATGCCCTCAGTGTCGACGCCACCACGCCGAGAGGCAGCAAGCATATCCTCAGGCGATGGCATCGACGCCCCGCCATACTCACGCACTCACTCTGCACCAGCATAACTAACATGCTGATATAGATGAGTGCGGCTGAATATGGTTTATCCCATGCCCTCCCGATCCTAATATATAGATCAGGAGGGAATGGGATGTATATGGGGACTGGTCTGTTATGGTCAGGGTGAAATTGCTCATATAAATTGCTATGAGCAACCTCCCCCTGCACGTGCTTTCACCGCAGATCAAAGCAGACCGCAGCGCGGCTCATAACAGACAACAGCTCATCATACGCGGGGCAGGCAGGCTGTGAGAGCTCAGAAAATCACTTTTCGCCCATAACAGCCACATCCTGCTTACCTGGCTAAAACCAGTAGAGCACTTGCTGCTGTATCAAAGGATGTCAGAGATTAATACATCCTTCGCCCGCAGCTCGCCCTCGTCCGCGGCTGACGAGCGTGAGAGATTACACATCTCTCAACTCGTGTGCGCGCTTCATCTGTAACCACCGCGGGCTCGTTCTCCGTGCAGCCTCGGCTGCAACGGGACCCGAGCCGCGTAGGGCAGATAAATGTCCCGATTCCCTCGGAAAAGGGGACAAACGAGAGCGGAGTTTCCTTAGAGAGAAACTCTCACGATGGACGCGCTCTGCACTCTCAAGAACAGAGCGCGCGTGCTCACACCCAAACACATAACAAACAGGTTGCGCACGTCATCTGGTGTCGGATTTCTCTGACACGGATTCTGCACACTTGCTGAACTGTACTCTAGGAATCATCATTCTACTCGAGCTTAGAACAAGGTACGGCTGAAGAACAAAAAGATGGTTGATGTATTCACAAGCGCCCCTTTATACTAGTAGGCGCCTTGTTAATGACGTCATGGGCTGGCGCCGGTCAATGTCAAGTTCATTGTCGTTGTTTTATAAGAGCTTCAGAACCGGTCACGCTGAGAGCAGTTCCCAAAGTGTCCTAACCAGGACGCAGCGTAGAGTTCCCTCCGGAAGGGAACAATAGGCATTTGAAGATACAGGTTCTGCAGATATTTTACTCTTTATTTCAGATCAAACATGAACTGAAAGAAAGACTGATGCCTAAACCTTGCACTGATTTCTTTGAGTCTTCAAGCTCTTTTTTTCAGAGCACGGTTAACATGATGTAACAATTATTACGGCACCTTTTGAGTTCTGTGGTTTCCTTTTCAGCTGCAAGAGAATCTATTGAATGCCGAACAGTGAGAGATTCATTCTCTGTGTTCATCGAGAGGCTTTTGAGTGCTGCAACAGAGCAACAGAGTAAAGTAGACAAAAAAATGCCATTGCTTTACAGTTGGTATGTCTCTGCACAATGATGAAACTACATAACAGAAGAAAATGGTATGGTATAGCTTATAAGAATACAGACGGGGGAGAAATACAGAGTGTTTTAGACAGTGGTAAATGTACTCCCAGCCCAAATAGCACCCTGTCTCCAGAAAGTAATTCAGACCACATGTGCATCAATAAAAATGACAGATGAAGGAACATCATGGACCGTTACCTTGCCTGCATTATAAACTGTAACATCAAAGACACATGTCTGATGAATTTCAGCTTTTGGCAGAGGACTTTATTTCATGGTGTATTTTCACAACAACCACAATGTGTTCTGGGTCACAGTGAAGGTGCCTGAGATCTGACTCATCCAAAAGCATGAATTTGTTTCAGTTAAAAGACAAAACTCATTTGTATTCTGAATTTTTAGCACATTTCAATGAGAAAACAAGATCAGATTGTAATAGACCTCCAGACGTCTTTGTTGTTCTTGTTTAAATGTTTCGGTGATGTTTTCTGGAAGTAAGCAGTGAGAAAGTCTCTTCGTGTATAATTAGAGTAGAACACATCAAGATTTATAAGTATAGAAAAGTCCCAATGAACATGAACTAGGAGTGCATACTTGAAAGTATATAAATGACATTTACTTAACATTTAACTTTACTTTTTCTCATTTCCTGTCAAAGATGATCCGCTTGCAGCTCTTCTGTTTTATTCAGCCATAAAGCGAATCATTAAAGGTGAAGTGTGTATTTTTTCCAATCTTTAAATACTTCTTTTTCTATCCCAGCTTAATATGCAAAGATTATGAGCCATTTGTAGGCTGAAAAGTGCATCAAAAGAAAAGTGTTATCAAAACAGGGTTTGTTTGATCCTTACCAGCCTAACATAGCAACAGTGGCTCATCCAATGGCATTAGATTGGGGTGGAGCTATCCTTTTTGTCTGACTAATGGTAGTGTCATTTTTAAGTTGTTATTTGCAAAAAAATTACACACTGAAATCACACACTCCGATGGATTCGACAGGCTTCTGTGGTAACATATGCAGGACTTCTCCAGTCATTTAGTCACAATAAAAAATAAAAAATCTGTCGCTGCTTCTGTTTCATTGCAACTTTATGCATAGTTTTGTATGTGCACTACTTTGGACCTCATGGCAAATAGTAGCTGTTATATAATAGTATAATATAAGTCCTCAACAGATGGCCAAGGTCGCATCTAAAAGTGTGAGGGTGGTACAGCCGTGGTTGTTTGACCAGAAATGCTTCCATAAGCATTTGACTCTGGGTGTGAATCAGGCTGGAGATCTCCCCAGGAGAAAGATGCTTATGTTTTTTTTTTTCGACACGGCAGAGTGAACTCCTGCACTCCGGTGTGACACTGAAGCTAAGTGGCTAACAACAGGGCTGGGACTCTGGGACTCAGTGTGAGCATGAACCCACAAAAACTCACAGTTACGCCTCAGAGCACAAGGCTTTGCATTCCTTCACCATCCAGCTGTTTCCCAAATATAAGGAGGATGAGAAAACAAAAAGTCATGACTCTTTAGTACATGCTAAGAATCAGAAAGAATGGATGGTTATGATATACAATTTCACTCGGTTGTTCCAACAAGTGAAGTGCAAAAGTGCAAGTTATTCTGAAAAAAAAAAAAATCAATACGACAATACCATAAAGATGAATAGGAATGCTAATAGTTAACTTTCTCCAGTTGTAGTAGACCTTTTTGAGAAGTAGCTCTCCTCTTTCTCAGATTTGCAGCAGCTATTGGATGTTCAAAGACTTATTTTATTACGTGCTACGGAGTGAAGACAGACACAGGTTGATGATGATGTGCATCCTAAAGTGCTTTCATTTTAAATACAGATACAAATCAAAGGGGATGAAAGAGAAAACCAAAAGGGCTGCAGTGTCCTTGATGTTAGAGGCAGGCGTTTATTGTCTTGGCGGTTGCCCGGTTATGTCATGACCTTTCTCATACAGCACACGGCTTCCTTTATTAACTTCATATGCCTCATAACATTCTACGAGAAGCATTATTTTGGTCTACATCACAAGAAGAAAAAAGGTTTCTCCTTGATGGGAGTTCAGTGAGGCAGGATTTTAAAAAAAGCTATACAATATAAACTTAAAATACCAAATTCAGTAACATTTTATTTTGATAGTGTACTTTAGACATTGTGTTAAGTATAACAATGACTACGTTTACATGAACACCAGTAATCTAATTAATAACCTTATTCTAAATAAGACAATAATATGATTAAGGTGTTTACATGAGTTGCTTTTAGAATATGTCACGTAGAGATAATGGAGGTCTGGGTCCAAATGCAGGTAAGTGATTTTTAATGAAATAAATACAAATAAATAAACAAAACCAAAAGGCCAACACGGCACAACACGACTTTAAACATAAAAACTGAACAAAACAAGAAACACGATCTAGAGCACGGGTCAGGATAATCAGGAACACAGAGACAGACATCCAGAGACATAAGACAATGCAGACCTGAAGCAGGAGTGAGAAGTGAGAGTTCTTATAGACCAGATAGTGAACAGCTGTGAGTGAAATCAGTGCTAATTACAAGACAGACCTGAACAATCAGGGGAGTGCAGTGCAAGGGGAACAGCGACCTCGAGAGGCTGAGAGAAGACCCACAGCCCCGATCATGACAGAATATTCCTTTCATGTTCCCGTTTTACATGTTATAGTACATAGATCGATGAATGACACACATCATTACGTCCACACGCAACGCTATCAGTTCATCTTCGTTATAGACTTTTGGATGTTTTGGTTTTAATTTTACAAAAATTGTAAAGTGTGAGTTAAAATTTGCCGTGGTCGCATTTGTGTGAGCTGCTGCGCTGCTCCAAATTGTCTGCTCCATACAGCGAGAGTTTCAGAGCCAGTCAGTTTTTAGGAAAAAACACACGCAAGTACGGTCACCGAAAGCCAGTTTCGTTTTCTTTTTTTTTCTTTTTTTTTTGTTTGTTTGTTTTCATTTTGAAAACCCTGTTATCTTTGCCGTTTACCTCACATCACGCTATGGATGCTTTCTTTTATTTTTTTTTATTAATTAATAGTGTTTGCGCACCCTGTAATATTTTTTTTTAGTCGGCATATAACAAAGCATGTGATGGAGTCTGTGCCTCGTCTTATTAGTTTTTGTTAATAAATGCTATATATAAGCTAGTTTTGTTTTATTGTTGTTGTGCTGTTTAATTAAAAATATCAAATCCATCATTTAGGAATTTGTTTTAATCTTAAAATTGATAGGTGTAGCCTTATATATGTAAGCAAAACCAAGATCATGAATTCGAAAAATAAAAGTGATAATCACAAGTAATACTAATGAAAGAACAGGTTGAATTTTAACTACGTTACCATAAAGCTATAAATTATGATAACAGACAAACTATTTATCAGCAATGAGCATTGATTAATCCCATGTTGTAGCAAATAAAATAAAAATGAAACCAAAGCACATGCACGTGCGACCAGCTGAGAGCGTTATGCCGCGTTCCAGGCAACCCGTTACCCGTGTTTTTCCAAACTTCTAAGTGAAAGTGCACTGGAAAGGCAGTCAAACCCGTGAATTCCCACTCGTGACTCGATCGACGTACTCCCAGTTCCGAGTTCTGACGTGACAAAGCCCGCGAAACAACAATATCAGCCCCTACGGGTGCGGTGTTTATGCAAGTGGCACATGGTGGAAAAATAGAGTTTAGGACAATATAACATTGCAATCAAATTAATAATAATATAAAAATAATAAATGCGCTTAGGCCATTTAGTTGTGGTTTGAAGTCATGATTTACGAGCTCAAAAACCTGCCTGGAACGCAGCATTAGTGTGTATCCTGTCGCAAAATGTGGCGAAAAGTCCTACACAAGAGGAATAGTGTGATTAATGCCGAGTTCAGACTGCACGATTTTCAAAGCAATCGCGTCACAGATGTTTTCACACTGCATAACTATCTGGGGTAGCATTCCGTCGCTGCTGTGTTCACACTGCATGATGGATCGGCGACAGGGGGTTTCACACTGCATGACTTTACAATAGGAAGAATCGCCGACAACTTTGTCCCGGTCCGCAAACTACGTCTCACAACCAAACACACACGAGAAGTGACATGGAAACAACGCGAGGTCAGTCGTGCAAGTTCTTACGTGAGTTCTCATGTGAGACTGGGATTATTATTAAAAAAAATGGTAGCCCGCAAGAAGCTTGTCATACAAATTGCATGTGCACTCATTTGCAGCGAAAAGAAATGAAGCCGAAGCTATGCTTATTGATATTGTCGTCTATACCTTCATAAATCCTCCCCCAACTTCCCACTGGCCTGGATGTTGCTGTCTCATTGGCTGTAGGTAATCGCCGATGTTATTTTCAGTCAGATCACCTTTCACACAGCATGATTTTGAATCGCACACTGTGTGATTGTCACTCGCATGAACGAGCAGCGATTTGCCTGTGATTTCGGGCATTTGTCGGCGATTTCTCAAAACCTGTCGGCGAGTCAAAATCGGGGCTAAAATCATGCAGTCTGAACTCGGCATAAGGTGTGTACATGACTTCCATAATGCGACTAAAATAGGAATACTCCACCTGTCTTAATTCGATTTGTGTTTACTCCGATTATGACTTTAGTCGGATTAAATTAATGCAGCGGTGTTCTGAAATGAGGAGGAACAGTCCAAGGCTTTTTTTTAATCAAATGTAAATTCATGTCCCATGAATTTTCATGGTTAAACATTACTTACACTGTCAGAAAAAAAGAGCTATTTTATATTTTTTACATTAACGGTGTAATCAATATTCTTTAAATTAAGGCCAAGTATGAATCTAATCAAGTTATTTTATTTGTGAGTTTATGTTCAGCTATTCTTTTTAATAGTTAACTTTTAACTATGCTTTGTTTTATTCTTATGTAATTGTTTTTAAAATATCACAAGAGATTTGTGATATTGCAGAAGTTAGAAATCCATCCGTGCTGAATATATAGATCCAGGCCACTAAAGACCCGAATATGTAATTATGATTGGCGAAACATTTATGCATTTAAGGGTTACATTTTCAATTCGATAATCTGGCCCTCAAATGAAACTAATTGAATAGCCCTGCTCTATCATGTTGGAAATATTCCCTACACCAAACCCAACCCTTTACCTACCCCAAAGTGTTAATAATTCAAAATTGATTTGTTGATGCAGCCATGCTGTTTTAACTTCCTTATGCAGAGTTTAGCTGTTTCATCAAACAGTTTCAAGGTTTCAAGGGCTTATTAATCAAAAAAAAGGCTTTATTAATCAAAACTCTGTAACTGTGAATCATACTTTGTGTGAAAACTAACACAAGTTGTCAGAGTTGTCAACTGGAAACTGCAGTGATTCATACATATAGGTAAGTTTTTTTCAGTTTTGCAGAAATGTATATAGTGGCACGTATTTCCAATGAGCCTATGTTACTTTTTTAAGCCTTTTTTTATATAATACTGTGGTTATATCTAAGTATGTGAGTGGTTTACTTACTTTTTAAAATGTTATATTTCATTATATTTGTTCATTTAGACTAAAGTTGCATTCACATCATATTGTAATTACTGTAATACTGTAATTAATGTTTAGGCATTGATACTGCGATAGTTTAGAGTCTGAGTCCAAGAGTGTGAACTGCTCCAAATAGAACGTCACGTGTTGTCATCTTGAAATCAAAATAATTATGACATGGCGTTAATGCAGTATGATTCGCGAACGCAGAACACACACAAACATAAGAGGCGGGATTTAGCGCATGAACCAGTCACATCCAATCATATCGTGATGGAGGCATTGCCTCCTCTCACATGACTTTCTCCCTTTCATTCTCAATTACCCCCCACCAAACCCACCGCACGCTTTAGGGGGTTTGTTAAAACTCAATGGGCTCAGGGGAGGCAAGAGAGATGCAGATTTTACCTGCTAGTTTTACTGTTGGACAATGTTTCTGTGGAAAAACATTTTCTCATCATATTTTAAGGAGGCAGTGCCTGCCTGGCCTCAGAGGAAACACAACTGAACTGTAAATAACATTAAAACTACAACTTCCAGTATCAACTTCCAGTCATTAGCGTAGTAGACTGGCTGCCTATATCTGCCAACACAACATTTTTGCAAGTACTTTTCAAATACATGTCAACTTGTTCTACACTCTTAAAAATAATGGTTCCAAAAGGGTGTTTTGCCAGTGATGCCACAGAAGAACCATTTTTGGTCCCCCAAAGAACCTTTCAGTGAACAGATCTTAAAAGAACCATTTGAAGAACATTTTAAAAATCTAAAGATCCTTTTTTGACTGTAAGGAACCTTTTCTGCATTTGAAAGGTTCCATGGATTTTTTTCTTTATGGAACCATCGATGCCAATAAAAAAAACTTTATTTTTAAGAGTGTAGTTGCAAATGAATGAGTGTTAATTGACATGTAGTTGCTATGTCTGAAGTGTGCTACCAAAATAAAGTGTAACCCCAAAATCCAGTGGTATTGAGTATATTGTTGGATCAGTATGTTTACTCTGCTGGTGTTTGTTCGGCAGTGTGAACCAGACTTCAGAGTCTGAATGAAATCACCAATGAACAACCTTATCCTTTATTTGTTCCCTGTTGTTTTATTTCACCTCTGAGATCAATAAATAACCATCTCCCAAAAACAATGACAAATGGCAAATTTACGACAGCATGAAGAAAAATGTTTTTAATATTTTTCCTCTCTCTCTTTGTTTCTGTTGTGACACATGCTTGAAGGGAAGAAAAATCTATAATACTGTCCTTTGGAAACAGATTGACAAGTGTCCCAGCTAAAGCCCACTGTGCACACAATTGTGCAGCTAAAACAAAGTGTTTCTTTCATCATAGGAAAAAATCTGTAAATCTTTGCTTTCTTTGTGTCATGTTAACTTAATTGCCTTTGTGATAAATCCTGGAGTGTGGCAAAGTGTCATGTAGATGTGAACATATGTGGGTGAGAATGATATGCACCATAAATATCTCATTATGTACAATTCATACTACCAAAATTACCTTTCATTTGCTTTAAAAAATGAACAATCCACAAATACTGTTTTCCAGGCAGAATAATGCTGACATTAGCACAAGGTTTTGCTTATGTTTGTGCAGTTGTGTTTTCATTTTTAATGTAAATGTCAGTCAGAAAAGACATGAAATGTCTTGCTAATGCTGTCATTAATGGCCAGTGTCTCAGCTAAGATGCATGTCATGCAGTCTGACATTAAAGACTGTTGATGTCGTACGTTCTTGGCAAGATCTCACCGGCACATATCATACGATCTGACAAGCAGCAACCACAAAGGACATAAATCTGTATCATATATAAGCTGTTCTGCAGACGATATGGAAAGAATGTGTTCTTCACTCAACCTCATTGCTCATAGTTTCAGATTAATTGATTTTTGAGCTGCTTAACAAATTGAAAGTCATACTGTCCTTGTAGGTGCCTTTTGTTCAATGAGAGTATATAAGAACGTAATCATCACCTGTAAATGAAAATTTAAGTTCACACGTACAGTTTCTATAACCTTCTTAATAGTGCTAAAAGATTGATTGCATTGGCTCTTGGTCATTTCTGTGCCTTCTAAAGTAATTCTGTGCCAATTCTGGTTCATTTTAATGACAAGAGTATAAATAGTCAAGAATGAGGACATGTCTCAAAGTTCTTGTTATTTTTTTTGCTTTAGAGAGAACCACTGCTAAACTATACTTAGATTAATAAGTGATGAACAGCAGTGTGGTAGATTTAGTCAAGATGTGATGTTCAAATTGATTCAATATTAAAGTTATTTAGACAAGCTTAAGAGCTTCTGAGTGCAAACAATACAGTGTTATTGTTAAACACTGGAACTAGTCAAATGTCACTTATGTTAAAGATGTTAAACTATTAAATACTATAAACAGTCATATAATACATTTAGCACTAATTCATTCTATTTAAATGTTTAACTACAATACAGTATTTAACTCTTACTGTAATGTTTCCACTATGCTTAAAACTCAATGTTTAAATACACATTTGATTAACATTCCATAGTAATATCATTATATAATTATTAAATCAGTGGTATTCACTTTCAGTCCTTGATAACTCATTGAGTGAATCAAGCTTAGCATGCTGGACAAATCAAGTGTATAGTTTAAAGAAAAATGAAAACCAGGCAGGGGGCCAAAATCATTTAGGAGTGCACTTTAAACTGCAGTGAGAGAGAGTTCATAAGATGAACTTTATTCTCTTAACCTCCTGGGTATTTTAGATGATTTTTATGTCTTCTGTACTTTCCTGTGCTTTCTTATCTATAAAAGCTTTCCCTCATGTCCTGTTTAGACTCTTTAAATGAGTGCTTTTCTACTGGTGGGCCAGTGAATGTGATAGGGTCAGGGTCAAAAATTCAGCTTTGTCATCGAATGAATACATTAGGTTTTACATTAAAATTTGATCTAAATTAGGTCTTGGTGAGCATATAAGATTTTGGTAACACTTTAGAATAGGGAACACTTATTCACTATTAACTATGACTTTTCCCTTAATAAATTGCTAATTTGCTGCTTATTAATATTTAGTTAGGTAGTTGTTAAGTTTAGGTATTGGGTAGGATTAGGGATGTAGAATAAGGTCATGTAGAATGATGCATTAATGTGTGCTTAATTAGTACTAATAAATGGCTAATATTCTATTAATATGCTAACTAATAAGCAACTAGTTAAGAAACCGTAAAATAAAGTGTTACCAAGATTTCTTTCAAAAACATTGAGTGGCTCCATTACTATAATGCTCAACGTACCATCTACACTACACCTAAACCTACTCGATAGTATGAACAAAAGCAAATGTGATGTAAAAACTCAATTGCAAGCATACCATTTTTCGATCTTTCTGCTTTCAGCTTATTCCTCATGAGTCATGTTTTTCATGGGATTCGTACCCAAGGATTCTGCATCCTAAGTCCAATTCTGTGCCGGCTGAGCTACCATGCAAGCTTGTTGCATTTAGAAAGCGAAACATATAGAGCGGTAATCATAAATTTGTATGAAAACGATTACAAGTGCTGTTTTACCACCTCTAGTGTTCATTTCTGTTGGAAACTGCAGTAATGTGTACTTATTGGTACGTATTTCACGTATTGTGAAAAAGTTCCCACAGGTATGTTTTCATCATGAGATCAGGGGCCTCATTTATAAAGACTTAGAAACCATCCTTGATTTTATCTAAGAACTTTTCTGATTTGATCGTAAGAGCGATTCAGAGAAAACGAACGTACCATGAAATCCATGCGAACGCCAGTCATTCGGTTATAAATCACAAACGATCGTGGAATTGTGTGCAGCTGAATGTTCCGCCGTCGAAACGCCCCTGCTTAATTAATTAACATATAAAATGAGCTCATTCCTACAGCAAAAACTCTGTGACAATGGCAAGTAAAAAGGAGCGCAAGAAATCAAATTATAGTGAGGCTGAACTATCTGCAATTCCAGACATTACCACAAGGAAACGGTCGTACGCCAAGCTGGAATCTGACGTGGAGATAAGTACTTTTTCACGTCAAAGACGGTTTTTATAAATCTGTACTTTGACGTGGATTTGATCGTACGAACACTCTAAGATCAAATCAGTGCGTAAGAAAGTTTTATAAATGAGGCCCCAGGTCAACATTGAAGATATTATATTTGAAACATTTTTATAATATAGGAAGACAGGAAACAGGTTGCCATTTGATGTCCAATGTAAATGGGTTAAGAAAAAACAGCTGAAAACATCTACACTAAATATCATTATCTCTCTCTCATTCCATATCCTTCTTTTCCTACATACTTTACCATCTTTTTTTTCTATCCTTATTCCTTCTCTACAGGATGAAAGAGACGGATTAGGCGTGCTGCCCAGGTGGGGAGGCATTCATCTTTTCCGGCCCAAATGCCAGCTGGAGAGCTGCCCTACAAGCGCCTGAGTATATCAAAGGGGTCCTTTCTGAGGCGCCTAGCACGGCGAATATGGATGACAGGGAAAGAGCTTCTCAAACTAGTCCACACGAGAAGAGCTCAGCAAACAACAGAGAAAAGGTATTATTTCACAGAGAGAATCCATGTGGAAAGCGTATAAATAAACTCAGATCTAATCTAGTACTTCAAGTGTTTCAATTCTATAAGGAGATCAGGCATTTCATTTTACTAATTTTTATAATTATCAGGAGAAAAACTGTTAGATAAATGAACACTTCATGCGTGATAATGTGAATTATTAGACAAGAGGCCATTATTATTCAAGGGACCACTTGATGAGCCAAACGATTTCCGCAAATGTGCTCAAGAAGCTATTTTACAGCAATTACACCAGGGAGCCAGAAGAGAGTGGCATTATCAGCCTCTTGCCCAGGGCACCACAAAATCTCTATCAAAGCCCCCCACCTCTTCTGATCCCATTGCAGATTTCCAGAGGTGCATCCGAGCTGCTCTGGCAGATGCACGAAAGCCAGATGCCAAAATTGAGTGTGGATCATCCATATCAAATCATTGAAAGATTTTTGACTTTGAATGCAGATTTCCAGCTTTGTTAATCCACACGGCTTGGACTCCGACTGTGGCTGAAGACCTTTGTGACTGTTTATAATAGAAATATACACCAGCCCAGGCTAAAAACAGCATGCTAATCTGGCGCCGCAAACTATAGCGCTCTCCAAATGCAAGAGATTGGATGAGATTGGCTAGCACTGATTGTGATTCTGTCAGGCTTCAGAGTGAGTGAGTTTCAGACTTATGAATAGTAATTACTGCTTCGATAGCCGAAACTGTTCACAGATGAACTCAGAGAACTAATTAAAAAGAGGACAGAGATGTGGCTTATGTTCCTCAGGGGTGTGGAAGTCAGATTGTGCTTAGTATTTCAGTGTCGAAGAGTCAATAATATAGACTATTTTCTTATACTTGTTTGTTTCTGTTTAAAACAGACAGCATCTTGGTAACACTTTACAATAAGATTCATTAGTTAAACATTAGTTAATGTATTAACTAATGTGAACTAACCATGAGCAATACATTTGTTACTGTATTTACTAACCTTTATTAACATTAGTTAACGGAAATACAGTTGTTCATTGTTTGTTCATGTTAGTTCACACTGCATTAACTAATGTTAATATTGTATTAGTAAATGTTGAAATTATCATTAACAAAGATTAATAAATGCCGTATAAGTGCAGTTCATTATTAGTTCATGTAAACGAATGTGGTTAACTAATGCTAACTAATGAACCTTATTGTAAAGTGTTAACAGCATCTTTGTGGGAAATTCTTAAGACTGCAGGAAATTGCAAAAAGAACACAGCAGCAATAAAAAGGGGGTCTGGAGTTTATCTTTCTCAGTATTCAAGCGTAATGGTATGACATGATCTGCAAAGATTCAGATCACACTTTGCATGTCAACTACTATGACCCACTGGAGAACACTGACAGTGAATTAGTATGTATTAGGTGTGACTAGTAACATTTTCTTTCAGATTTTTGGATTACTGGAACCTTTAGGTTATTGGTGTAGTATATGACATAATTCCAGATTTGGAGACAAAATGAACATGTATGAATGCTGCAACCTGGTCTCGTGACAAAAACATACCTAGACATGAAATACGTACCAATAAGTACATGCAGTTTCCAACAGAAATGAACACTACACTCTTAAAAATAAAAGTGCTTTACAATGCCATAGAAGAAACTTTTTTTGTCTAAATGGTTCCATAAAGCAGTGTTTCTCAATCCTGGTCCTAGGCGACCCCTGCCCTGCTAAAAAAAAACAGCATATGCTGGTTAGGTAGGTTTTGATGCTGGGATGCTGGTTTTAGCTGGTTTATGCCGGTCCTTTGCTGGTTTATGCTGGTCCTTAGCTGGTTTATGCTGGTCATTAGCTGGTTAATGCTGGTCCTTTGCTGGTTTATGCTGGTCATGTTGCTGGTCAAGGACCAGCATAAACCAGCAAATGGCCAGCATAAGCCAGCAAAGGACCAGCAAAGGACCAGCATAAACCAGCTAAAACCAGCATCCCAGCACCAAAACCTACCTAACCAGCATATGCTGTTTTTTTCAGCAGGGTGCTCTGCACATTTTGCATGTCTCCCTTATTTAACACACCTGATTGAGATTATCACCTCATTAAGAGAGAGATCCATGAACTGAACTAACGATCTGATGATCTCAATCGGGTGTGTTAAATAAGGGAGACATGCAAAATGTGCAGAGCAGGGGTCCCCCAGGACCAGGATTGAGAACCACTGCCGTAAATAACCTTAAACATCTAAAGAACCTTTCTGTTTCACCAAAGGTTCTTTGTGGTGAAAGATGGTTCTTCAGATTATAAAAAAGGTATAAGAGATGGTTCTTTAAAAAACCTTTCACTGAATGGTTCTTTGTGGAATATTCCTACTATCGAGTAGGTTTAGGTGTAGCGCAGATAGTATGTTATTTTAAAACATCATGGAGCATTACAGTTATAGCGCCACTCAACTGACACATGCAAAACCAACGTCACAGAATACGTACAATATGTACGGTCATCTGTTCTGGACAGACTGAACACTCTTTTAGTGCCACTCAGTGGACATTTCTGTTGGAAACTACAGGGATATGTACTTATTTGTACGTATTTTGCATCTCACATTTTCAGGTATGTTTTTGTCATGAGACCAGGGTGGAATATTAGATTGTTTTTGCACAGCAACTGACTCCACTGCACCTTCTTACTTTTATGCTTTATGTCTTTCTTATTATTTTATGCCTCTTTTTTATTATCATATATTTCAACCAATTTTGGCTTATTTCCCAGAGAATCATGCAATGTTTGGAACACTTTACACAAAGTAAGTCACATATATGACTCAAAAACAATGAGTCATTTCAATTGGCAAGACAGCGGTAACTCAGATATGCAGGTGTGAGTCGGTTCATTTTATTTATTTATTTGTGTGTTGTTTGTGTGCCACTTTGTTTCCCCTTTTACTCTAGAATGAAAGATAAAAGAGGTTTCTCCTCTGTTCTTCATCTGTACCACAACTATCCTGAAATTGACCTCCTTGTCCACCTGGGAAATATATTGGCTTGCTGGAGGGTGCGGGCCTTAATACAGGCCAGCGTAAGAGCTGTCAGCCAGGCTGATTACCTTCATATACACAAACACCTGCTGCCATCACACACAGTCTCTCCACCATCTCATCTCTAGGTTTCTGCAAGCCAATGCTGGCCTGATTAGAACTGTACGTATAAAACTGAGCATACAGACTTCTCCAACGAAGAAAAAATGTCTTGCACACATGCAATGACGCACTTGCATATCTACACACACATTCTAAATATAAATATGTTGATTAT
The DNA here is from genome assembly GCF_049309525.1 of Garra rufa. NCBI lineage: Eukaryota > Metazoa > Chordata > Actinopteri > Cypriniformes > Cyprinidae > Garra > Garra rufa. Next base: position 25,116,840 of record NC_133368.1, on the reverse strand, counting down.
AGCCATGCAATTTATTAACCAGCACAAGAAGAAAGGTCCCACTCACTCTCTCTCTCTCTCACACACACACACAAACATACAATCTCTCTCTCTCAGACAAACCCGCCGTCTCTCTAGCAGAGACTGTCTGCCCCACTTTCAAATGGGCAATTTTTCATTCGGGCCCCCTGAAAATTTCTCTATTCTTACCACAGGAAAGCTAATGCACATCATCTATCTCAAAGCAGCGAGCAGGAGCCAGAGAATCCATGCTTATATATGGTCTCATTAGCCAAGCAACTGATACCTCAACAAACTAAATACGCCTGTCGGTGTGATCTTACAGCGACTGGCAGACCTTGAGTACAGTTACTCTTACAAAGGGACATTAAAGATCATGGAACCTGAACAACAGGCTACATTTGGGACAACAGGTAATATTTTCACAGATAGACCCGAATTTACTGCGGCTGAGAACTTGCATATGACATATTTGGTGTTAATTTGAGTGTTTTATAGGACAAATTTGTAGAACAAAAAATAAAATACTTTTCTTTTCACTCAATCCTGCATATTTGCAAAATTAGATGAAAAAAAACCATCTTGCTGAAAGAAATCTGGGATGGTAACTGTAATTTCATTTGCAATGCATTTGGTTGCTGGCAGAATGAATTGAACAAATGTGAACATATTCAGAAATTTTTGTTTGTAGAGATGCATAGCCTGTAACTGTTGCTCCAAATAGGTAAACAGAGAAGTGATAATACTCAGACCAACAAACAATTGCTTATGTAATATTGCTTTAATAAAAAGACCAATAAACAAGAAGGCAAGTAATTTTTATTTTAGACACAATATTGCAATTACCTGCAATTTCACTCCACCAGTGCAAGTAGGTCCAAAAGTTGCAACCATGGTGGTGTTTAGTTCTTAAATAAATTAAAAAGTAAACACACACACACACACACACACACACACTGGTTTACATGTTTTATGGGGACATTCCATAGGCGTAATGGTTTTTATACTGTACAAACCGTATTTTCTATCGCCCTACACCTACCCTACACCTAAACCTAGCCCTCACAGGAGATTGTGCAAACTTTTACTTCCTCAAAAAATCTCATTGTGCATGATTTATAAGCCTGTTTCCTCATGGGGACCTGAGAAATGTCCCCACAAGGTCAAAATTTACTGGTATTCCTATCCTTGTGGGGACATTTGGTCCCCACAACGTGATGAATACCAGGTACACACACACACACACACACACACACACAAAAATCCTTAATTAATTAGTGATTTTATGGATAGGTAAATGATTCAATGATTCGTTTATAAAGACAGTCAATTGAATTCGTTCCTGAATGAATCAGTGTTTCGAATCGGTTGAGTGAATGATTCAAATCACTCGGTCATTAAGATAGTCACTTGTCGCCACAGAACGCGCTAACAAGCGGAGTGATACAAACCGGACTAAATCACTATTTGAAGAACACCATTTAGCCAGTCGAACTGGAGGACCGACCTTGCGCCCAATTTACTTGTGGAACTAATGGCGTTTTGAATGTTCTTGTCAGTTTTCTAAAATGTATTGTCTCAGGAGTTCATAGTAGTATAGTCCTTGAATGGAAGAGAAGACAAACATTTTGGCTTACTGTCCACGCTTGAGGGTTTGAGTTCATTGAGAGGTAAGCAGCGTCATGGACGTGGAACGTTATATGCTTAAGCCTTGTGGTTGGTCAGGTTAAATGAACATGCCCACATATTTCTGTTCATAACTTAATTTGGCTATGGCTATGTTCAGTCAGCAGTAGAACACGGTCGTCAGTGCTGCATTTCATGGTTACGCAGTTCAGTTATTTATTAGACTGACACTCACATTTTATAACCAAACTCAAACCGGTAAATTATCAGGAGTCACAACCGCATTATAGGCGAACACCTGCTGTGTGAACCGAACCGTTCAGTTTTGTAGTCTGATATAAAAGACTGCTCCGGTATGAAAGCCACTGTTGGTTTACTAAGATTTTACAGACTGTTGTAGTGACAACTGCAGTGTTGATGGTGTTGGGGAACTTTTCGGAACTTTGAATCATTTAACCTAAATGTTTTAATGTTTCGAAGTGCTCGTAACACAGGCCACATAGTCTATTGTCATGAGAAAATGAAGCCCAACATATTATTTGCAAATGTTTTCAAGTGTAATCTATTAAATGTTAGCCTATCCACAAATAATTCTGTAGGTTCTGTAAAATTTGTGTTCTTTTATTAATGGCAAAATAGGTAATTTAGAAGCAAGTATCATTGTCCTTTTTAATATTATACATGAATATATATCAATTATTTACAAATAAATTAATATTCCAAACATATGTGTACAGTAATTCAACTATAGACACTTTTCTCCGTGAGCAAATTATTGTTGATTGTACCTTTACATTATCTTATTCCAGCTTGCTTGTTTCTGATCAGATGAGGTCATTCTACTTCACCAAAGCATAGAGGGTTTGCACACATGCATTGCATGGTTAATACTGTCTAAACCACAGAAGAAAAAAAAAAACATGTAGAAGATGCTAAATCATATAGAGAAGTAGACTTAGTTAGCAGAAAAGGGCGTAATACTTTGACAATTTAATAGGTGGTAAAGATATGTACGAGCAGTATTAATTAATTTATTATGATATTAATTAATTAATTAATTAATTAAGAAAATGGCTTAATATTGCTCCTACCTGAGTGGAAATGATAAGAACAAACACAAATGTTGTCAATATTCTTGCCCTGGAAATCCTGGTTCAGTTTGGCCAACCACAAATGCCTTTTGTTTATTTATTATAACTTTTGGCTACTATATAGTACTACAAATGTTTTTCCCAGTTCGACCGATTAGTACAGCCTAAAACATGACAATAATTGACCATTTTTTAGCAGCAATAATCAGCAAAATATGCAAGTTTCATTCAGTTCAGGGGCATTGTTTACGTTATGTCACTGAGTTTGTTTTTGAGGTTCAACAAGAGTTTTTTAGTTTACCAGGTTGATCTGGCTCTGCTTATCCACAGTTTTACAGTAAATACGAGTGAAGAATGCTCATTAGTTGCTAAATATTCATGTATTTTATAATACAATTCTAACAAAGAAATTCTTATAATGATATTACATAAACCATGTACATCTAGGCATCAATTTTCTATTCCTAAGGTATAGTCACACTTGTAAAATTTTCCTTGGAAAAATTGTCTGTTGTCAACAATATAGCAAAATTTGCATGACCAGTTCTGCAAAATGTTTTGTCCTTATGAGGATTCCTATTAAAAGAACGAAATTTTGGGCATGAAAACTGGTAAATGTGACCTGACCTTTAAGGACCATTAACACAACTTTTTTGAACTCCTTTTAACTGGAGCACTGCATTTCAGAACATCATGTCACGTGCAAAATGCTTCAAGAGATGTGAGTGGTCAATTATGTGGGTCAAACCCATCCATCTGCAACGATTACATAGAAAAAAAAGCAAGAAAGTGGAATACAAAAAACATGTTCTGAATGTTCTGAACAGCCCCTTTGCAAGCCATACAGGTTGGTCATTTTAGTATGCAACTAAGTAAATAAATATCTGCCAGTGCCTCTGATCTATCCACAGCACAGCTGAGAGGAAACTGGAGCTCCAAAGTTTTAGAAGCATATAAATCTGCCTCCTCTAAAGCTTTAACTGCAGAGTCCGTTCGACTAGAATGACCAAAGATTTGTGCCCTATCTCTAAGTAAAAAAAAAGTTACACAGTAAATATATAGCAGTGAATTCCAGCCGCTTTGCTCCTGCAGCAGCTTGAAGATTAAGACCCGAGAGTCAGTAGGTTGAATCGCAGGTTAGTACTGTTATCAAGCAAGTAATGAAATGCTAATTTGCTGCTTGACTTACACCCTATAGCTCTACTGAATAATCATAGTGTAAGTCAAAGTAAAAGAGTGACTCTTTAAAGCAAGAAATGTGCATTGATTTTTGTAGTTTCTACCTGTTTTTTTTTTTTTCTGAACAGTGTTGTGTCAATTTCTGTGCTTTGTCGAATGGTTGAATGGATAGATGAATGAATCAGAGCTTTAAACACCTGTCCCCTGGGATGCTTTAGTTTTAATACGAGCTAATGCACAGAAGTTCAGGATATGTACATATCTAATTTCTGCTTATGTCTCTTGCTAATCATTCCATATTACATAATCACATAAACGGGCCCCTGTTTAGTTGGGCGGCCATGTCCTTTAAATCACAACTGTCGGAGATAGGACACACGCCTACAGAGCTCTCACTGCTGGAGCCCAATTACATCTCCCCAGCACATTAGCCAGCATTAGCGTGCATTAGCAGGGGAGCTAAGCCTCCGGTTCATCTCCCAGAGTCTCGACCTCCTACCTACCAGAACAGCGATTAGCATGCTGGCTAATGTGCACTAATGTGTCATGCTCCCCTATAGTGAAGCTGTCGCACTCACGTTCATTGCAAAATTAAGACCCTTGCTGAGCCTGTCAGACTGATATGAAGTCTTGAAAGCAAAAGCCTTTTTTTCAGGCTTAAGGTATAAAGAGAGTGCTAATGAGAATTGTTAGGATGGTGGATGGTGGATGAGAAGATAAGTTACATGATCTGTAGCACAACTTACTAGGGGCTCTGTTTGACACTTCAAAATAGCGTTTTAAGTGCAAGATCAATGCTGGTGTTAATTTGGTAACAAGTAACAAGACTCCTTTATTCACAGGTAATGCAGTTATTATATATACTGGAAGGCAGTATATACTTAAACACTTGTCTTGTCAGTGTTTTGGCATTATTATCACAAAAAAGTATATATATATATATATATATATATATATATATATATATATATATATATATATATATATATATATACTGTATGAGGGAGATTGAAAACCAGATGAAATCCTGTAGATTTATTCTGGGTATTGCACTCCTGAAAACCCGTCATTGTTAGTGTTTTAATGCTCTGCTGAGTATTCAAGACACATTTTCAGCTTTCTTAACATGGCTTACTGATTTTTGAGACATCCCACATGGAAAGAACCTATATGAGGATATATGCACATATATGAAACCTGTATGCAGTATATATGCACATATATGATAATATATAAGCTGCATATATGCGTATATATGCCACATATATGCAAAATTGAGGTGCATATGTGCATATACAGGCCATATAGGTCTCCTGTATTGCTTCTTTATATCCACATATAAGCCCTAAATGTGCATACAAGATATGTCTCCTATATAGCTCATGGCACGATCTGGTCATTTTAGCTCATATCTCACTTTGCCAACTGTCATACATGATGCCTAGCTCATATTTTCTATTATCAAGGCAATAACTAAGAACTAACTAAAAAAAAACTGCAAAAAAACGTATGTACGAACACGTGAAATTGCCCACACGGAAATAACCTATATAAACATATATGTTTTAATATAGGTTTTGATATAGGTTTGTAATATATGTGACATATATAAAATTGGCCGTTTTCCTATATTATATGTACATATATGCACATATGTGTACACATATATGTGCATATATGTGTGCATATATGTACATATAATATAGGAAAACTGTATTTACCTTGGCATAGTTGAATAATAACCGTTCTGTACATGCACAGGACATACCATTAGTCTTAAACACCATAGTTTCCTCCTTCTTATATAAATCTGGTGTTTGCAAAAGACCACTGAAAAACAGGCAAATTCCAACATAACACTGACTATGACGTTATAGTCTCGAGATCATTAATAGTCATTCCTGAAGCAGCTTTATTTTGTAAGAGTGTACTGTGAAAAAACAGTTGGCAAATTTAACATTGTTTTCATGCAATGATTTCAAAATGACTTATAGCTCCATGTATTGAATTGCCACAACTGTCAGATATCTTAGAGTGTTGACAGTATAATCAGATTTTGCATAACACATACAATAGTTACTAAATACAGTAGTCATTTGGTTTTTGCTATTGTGGGTACCTATAATAGTGTATATTTCAGATTAAGGAGGTTATTTGAGAATCATATCACGCAACTGGTAGTAAGTGAATTAAAGAAAGATGACTTTAGGGATGAACGCTGACTGTGATATTGCTGTACTGGTAAATATCTTTTTTAACAAGAAGTTAGGGAGATGCCTGTGAAGCTATATGAAAGTAATTAGTGTATTTTTAACAAAAATCAAATATTATTTTTTAAGGGAAAAAAATATATACATTACATTAATGAATAGTAAAATTCTGATCCTTGATTAACCTTCTGTTTATAGAAGTTTCAAAGTTATTTAAAAAATATTAAGTAGCATAACTGTTCAACTGTTCAAATCATGTGACACTGAAATAATGGCTGCTGAAAATGTTGCTTTGCCATCAAAGAAATAAATTATTTTGAAATATATTAATTATATATATATATATATATATATATATATATATATATATATATATACACACACACACACACACACACACACACACACACATTACATTAATGGCAGTAAAGTGCTGATCCTTAGTTCCCCTTCGGGAACGTCGAGCTGCGTCACTCCGCTTTGGGAACGCCTCCAGCGTGCCCACGCTCTGAATCACGTGTGAAATCAGTCCAATAGAGAGTTACGTATGACGTCACGGACGGGGTGACGTCAGGAGCCAGGAAGCTATAAAGCACATGCGGTGAATGCAGCCGGCAGCTTCTGTCTTTCAGTCGCGCTCTGTGTGAATTGTTTGTCTGTTAACACTGTTTTTGAGGCCAGTTTGCTTCACTTTTATTTGAGTGTTAACATAGATAGAGATGGGCGATAGCAAGCGTTTTAAGAAGTGTATTCCTCCGTGCCAACGTTACATCACGGCCGAGGATACACACGCTATGTGTGTTGCTTGCTTGGGAGTGAGGCATGCCCAGTCAGCCTTTGAGGAGGCTGACTGTGTGCATTGTTTGCGGCTTCCCCTCCGCACGCTTCGCTCCCGGAGGGCTCTTTTTGAGGAAGGAGCCCTCACCAGCGTTCCTCGCGGATCAGGTCCCGCTTCGGCTGAGGCTGAGCGGCGCCTGCATTCGTGGGGATCGCAACTGGATCTGGTATCGAGTTTGGAGACGGGCGAGCCCCTTTCTCCATCCTCCTCTGCCAGATCCATGCCTCTCTCTGGCGTAGAAGCCCGCTCGTCGGTTTCTTCTCGCCAGGAGGAGCACTCGCCGCTGCGTCTATCTTCCTCTGAGGAGGGAGATATGGATGTAGGCGAGCAGGCTGGAACCACGCCCGCCCAGCCACTCGAGTACGAGGAGTTAATGGAGGTGATCACCCGTGCTGTTGCCAAGCTCAACATCAGCTGGCCAGACGTGGTGACTGGTGAGCAGAAACCGACAAAGTTAAATGAGCGGTTTCTGCGCCCAAAAGCCCCACCTCCACGCCGAGGTCTGCCATTTTTCCCCGACCTCCACACTGAGGTGTCGAAGTCGTGGGGAAAGCCATTTTCGGCCCGTGTTCACGCTCAGTCTGCCTTCACATATTCCAACGTGGTGGGGGCTCGTGAGCACGGTTACGGGACGATGCCTCAAATCGAACAGACGCTTTCTAGCTATCTGTCCCCGAGTTCAGCATCGTCCCTAAAGACCTCGGCACTCCCCAGCAAGCCTTTAAGAACAACATCTTCCTTGCTGGGGAAGGGCTACTCGGCAGCAGGTCAGGCCACAGCCTGCCTTCACACCATGGCAGTGCTGCAGGCATACCAGGCTGACCTGTTGAAAGAGTTTGATGAGGGCGAGGACGGGGCGGCGGTCGATGTCAGCGAGCTGCGTCGTACCGCCGACCTTGCTCTGCGAGCCACCAAGGAGACCGCCCGTGCCATTGGGCGGTCTATGGCAGCCATGGTGGTCGCAGAGAGACACCTCTGGTTGACCCTGTCGGATATGAGAGACCACGACAGGGCCGTCCTGCTTGATGCCCCGCTTGTGCAGTCTGGCCTGTTCGGCGACGCGGTTCCCTCCGTCGTCGACAGGTTTCAGCAGGCTCGTCAACAAGCGGCGGCATTCCAGAGGTTTCTTCCTCGCCGCTCGAGCTCTGGGGCTGCTGGACGGGAGCAGCCCCGCCCGAGTGCCCGCTCCTCGTACCGAGAGGAACAAAAGCGGAGCGTTGCTACGCGGACTCCTCCTCGACATCAGGGGTCCCGTAGGCGCTCTAAGTCGGGGGCTTCTAAGCCTAAGGACGACCTGAGGGCCGTCCTTCAGGCGAAGAGGTCCTCGGCAAAGAAGCCCTGACGCCAGTGGCTCTGGGCTTCAGAGGGCAGGCCCCCCTGGGCTAGTAACATCTCCCCAGTGCCCTCTGGAGATCCGTTTGCTAACCCTGCCACCTCAGGTGCTTCAGGGCGCAGCGGTCTCCCGCGGTTTGTCCCCCCTGCATCCGCCCGTTCGCGTAGCGGGACAGGGGGACTCGCAAGCTCTAGTACCACCAGAGGTCAGCCTCGAGAGGCTGATTCCCTTAGTAAAGCATTTGGCAGCGTGGCAACTTCTGCCAAACGTGTCTCAATGGGTCCTGCAAACAGTAAAAAGAGGTTACAAAATTCAGTTCGGCGCTCGGCCGCCGCCCTTTCAGGGGATCACCACTACGGTCGTGGCCCCTCAGCAGGCTCTGGTGTTGGAACAAGAAGTAGAAACCCTTCTGAGGAAGGAGGCCATCGAGGTGGTCCCTCCTCATCTTACAGAGAGCGGCTTTTACAGCCGCTACTTCATAGTTCCAAAGAAGGATGGAGGGTTACGTCCTATTCTAGATCTCAGGCTGCTCAATCACGCAGTGCTGAGACTCAAATTCAAGATGCTTACTATAAAGCAAGTCATCTCTCAAATCAGGTCCGAGGACTGGTTTGTCACGATAGACCTCAAGGACGCTTATTTCCATATCTCCATCCTTCCACAACACAGGAAGTTCCTCAGGTTCGCTTTTGGGGGCAAAGCTTACCAGTACAGAGTTCTTCCTTTCGGTCTAGCACTCTCACCCCGGACTTTCACCAAGTGTGTAGATGCTGCGCTGGCTCCTCTGCGACTCCAGGGCATCCGCATATTAAACTACATAGACGACTGGCTCATACTAGCGAAGTCGAGAGAACTGGCGGTTCGACATCGAGATGTCGTTCTCGCCCATATGAAGTCTCTGGGGTTAAGACTGAACGCCAAGAAAAGTGTTCTTTCTCCAGTTCAGAGAACCACTTATCTCGGTGTAGTCTGGGATTCAACCACGATGCGGGCACAAATGTCTCCCGCTCGGGTAAAGTCAATCCTCCATGCAGTCATGAGAGTCAAAGAAGGCCGATCACTCACTGTAAAGCAGTTTCAAGTACTGCTCGGTCTCATGGCAGCTGCGTCCAACGTGATCCCTTTTGGCCTGCTGCATATGAGACCATTACAGTGGTGGCTCAGAACCAAAGGGTTCTCCCCGAGGGGCAACCCATTCCGTTTGATCAAGGTCACGCGGCGCTGCCTTCGTGCCCTGAACATTTGGAAGAAAGTTTGGTTTCTGTCCCAAGGCCCGGTGCTGGGAACTCCTTGTCGTCGTGTAACACTAACGACAGATGCTTCGCTCACCGGGTGGGGAGCGGTCATGAGTGGCCACTCAGCCCAAGGTCTGTGGAGCGAGCACCATCTCAATTGGCACATCAATTGCCTGGAAATGCGTGCTGTGTTTTTAGCTCTAAAACACTTCCTACCAGACCTCACAGGGCACCACGTGTTAGTTCGCACCGACAACACATCAGTGGTCGCCTACATCAATCATCAGGGAGGTCTGCGTTCGCGCCCCTTGAACAAGCTGGCGCGCCAGATCCTCCTGTGGTCCCAAGGGAAGCTCCTCTCACTCAGAGCAGTTTATATCCCTGGACATCTCAATGTGGGAGCAGACGTCCTGTCGAGACAGGGGCTGAGGCCCGGGGAATGGAGACTCCACCCAGACGTGGTGGAAGTCCTCTGGAAGAAGTTTGGGGAAGCCCAAGTGGATCTTTTTGCGAGCCAGGAGACAACACATTGTCCCCTTTGGTTCTCTCTGTGTCATCCAGCTCCCCTGGGTCTGGATGCTATGGTACAGGCGTGGCCGAGGCTTCGCCTGTACGCATTTCCCCCGATCGCTCTGCTCCCGGGAGTTCTGGAAAGAGTGCGCCAGGACGGGATTCGCCTCCTGCTGGTGGCCCCGTTCTGGCCGGGTCGAGCCTGGTTCTCAGACCTGAGGTCTCTCCTAGACGGCCCGCCATGGGAAATCCCAGTCAGGAGAGATCTCCTCTCACAGGCAGGAGGGGCAATTCTGCACCCTCGCCCAGAGTTGTGGAAACTGTGGGCGTGGCCCCTGAGGGGGCACGACTCCTAGATTCCGGTCTCTCGACTGAGGTCGTTGA
>NC_133368.1:24679015-24755184 GCF_049309525.1 Garra rufa | reverse complement strand
CAATGCATGTTGGCAACAATTATCGACACCCCTAGAAATTTTTATGAGCAAAATATCTCTGAAGTATATTCCCATTCATATTTACTTTTTTTTTAGCACACCAGGGTGAATAGGGACCATGAAATAGCCCAGCCATGAATTCTGAACTATAGATAACTATAAATAAAAAGGAACACTAAGGTCAAATTCCCCTCGTTCATAATCCATCACAAAGAGTGAAACCAAAGAATGTAGTTCTGATTTGCAGAACAAGATTTGAGCTTCACAAAACAAAAAGTGGCTGTAAGAAAAGAGCTAAAGCTTTGAAAATCACCATTTCTACCATCAGGGCAACAATTAAGAAGTTCAAATCAACTGAAGATGTTACAAATCTTCCTGGAAGAGGACATGTGTCCTAATGCATGGTGAGGAGGAGATTTTGAGTGGCCAAAGACTCTCCAAGAGAATTCTCCTTGAGAATTGTATAGACTCATAGCTGAGTCTTGGGGTCAGAAAGCCATAAAAAAAATAAAATAAAATAAAAAAATAAAACAGCCCCTACATCAACATGTTGTTCAGGAGGGTTTCAAGAAAAATTGTCCTCGCTCATCCAAAGACAAACTCCAGCATATTCAGTTGTTAGACCCGACTGGAACTTCAAATGTGACTGGCTTCTATGGTCAGAAGAAACATTAAAAAAAAAGCTTTCTGGCAGCAAACCCACCAGATGGGTTTGGTGCAAACAGGGATAAAAAAGTACCTCATGCCCAAGCTTAAATATACAGCTGGATCTTTAATGCCAGAGGTCCTGGACATCTTATTGAGATACATGGAATTATTAAAAAATGTAAACCTGACTGCCTCTGTTAAAAATCTTATAATGGGCTGTGGTTGGATCTTGCATCAGGACAATGATCCAAAAATCAACAAAAATGTGTCAATAAGCACAAAATGAAGCTACTGCAAAAGGCCGTCCCAATTCCCTAACCTAAACCCTATAGAAAATGAGTGGGGTAAACAGAAGAGAAGCACCACCAACAAGAAGCTGGGAATCTGAAGGATCTAGAGAGATTCCGGAATGTTCTCCAAACTCATCAGGCATTATACGAGAAAACTCGAGAGATGTTAACTTGGAAAAATGATGTTGCAATAATTGAGTGCCAATATTTGTGAACTAGAGAAAAAATTCATAATGATATTTTCCCCCATTTTCCATTGTTTTACTTTAATGACAGGTTAGAATTTTGCGAATTTTGTAAACGAAAGATCAAAAGAATAAACGATACATATTTATTTTCACAGCCACCTTTGCTCATATTTACCAAGGGTGCCAATATTAACGGAGGGCACTGTATCCATGTATATCTCTCTTACTGACCCCAAACTTTTAAATGGCAGTGTATTGATAAAACCTCATCCCTCAAGGGTCTTTACTATTAATATTTAATGGCTACAGCAGTGCTATTAACCACATAACAACAGTCTCTATTAAATAAAAGGAGCAAATTCTTCATTACAAGTAACCACAGCAGAAGCCTCACTAGCATCAATACAAACATTGCTGTCATTGCTGCAGGGTTAAAGAGTTGTTGTTGGATCCGTTTGGCTTCATTGTTACATGATCAGGACAGATCCGGCCCTGAATTAGCAGTTCTTGCTTCGACACATTAAGTAGATCCTGGCCTCCAAATATTGTGGCACATCACAGTGAACACCAATGAAAACAAGTCACAATCATATTGATAGAAAAAAAAGGCAGCCTTTCACACTTTCACCACAAAAACAGCTCAGATTCAGCATGAGGCAGAGAAAAATTACAACATAGCATAAAAAAGACAACAAACATTAAAGCTCACTGCAACATGATAAACACACACATTCAGGTACATTCACAGTGCAGAAGACACAGTATTGTGTCATATGAGTGTTTTTGGTCAAGTACATCCTGTGAAAGGAGGACATCTGATTTAAACATCAGACTACTTGGATGGACTGACAAACATCCTCAATATCCGTCCTCAATGACGTGAAGGTTAAATTGTGAATGGGTATCAGAAGCAAGAAAGGCACCGTTCTCTCATTTGATTCAGGATGACAAAGTATCATTTCAGCTCTCAGGTAAGCGATCCTGAATCAGTCTATCAGCCGTCATGAGCGGATCAAATGATGACGGATCAGATGGATGCTGCTGAGCAATGTGTGAGGAACACAGATGGACCACCAACAGGATTCAAACATTACAGTACAAAATAAAACAGAAAAGCTGTGCAGACAGCAACAATCTCATGGCTACTGTGACTGTGGCAGTGTTTCTAATAATTCATCTCAGGTTATAAGACTGTAGTATAACCATAAATATAACCGTGATGTGTTTTTAACACCACAAATTGTGCACAATGATATAAAATCATCATATTGCTTGTCAATCCAGTTCGTGAAACTCAAGATAACACCTCCAGACGGAACATTATGCTACTCAGACTTGCCTTTCAGCTTCAGCTAATGCAAAAGAGTGTTAATAAGAAGTGATCTGTCAAACACAGGTACTTCAGTACCTACATGCATTACATGTGCATTCAAAGCTAAATGGCTTAAGGCAGAAATGACAGATCGAAGATAGAACAGGCAAAGAAATCCAGTCACGCTCACATATAGACATGTGAACTGCAAAAAAGCTAAACAAACACCTAAAGCTGCTTTGACACCTTTAAAAGTCAACATGAAAATGCATTCGTAATCCATTTGTCTTCTGTAATGTAACATGTTAGATGTGTATATGATACACAATGTTTGCAAAAACTGACTGAATATTATGCTAACTGTCTGTAATGAATTGCAAAGGCACACAAAACTGTTAAATAATGCTATAATGTAATTAAAAAAATGTTGATATGGGGAATCAGAACTGAGGCAAATGCTTCTCAGAGTCAAATGAGAAAAGTAATAACATTATTTTAAATGAACAGAACAGTTCCCAATGGTTCACTATACTTTGAACTGTTCAGTCACTATCCACAATGCGATTATCTGAATCAATACAGAAAATAAAATAGTTCAAATTTACTTAGGTCGGAGCAAATGTAGTTAGTGTTCTCTGCTCCATTTCGCAATATGTGACCCTGGACCACAAAACCAGTCATAAGGTTAAATTTTACAAAACAGATATATACATCATATGAAAGCTCAATAAATAAGCTTTCTATTGATGTATGGTTTGTTAGGATAGGACAATATTTGGCTGAGATACATCTATTTGAAAATCTGAAATCTGAGGGTGCAAAAAATCTAAATACTGAGAAAAACACCTTTAAAGTTGTCCAAATTAAGTTCTTAGCAATGCATATTACTAATCAAAAATTACATTTTGATAGGTTTACAGTAGGAATTTTACAAAAAAAGTTTCATGGAACATGATCTTAATTTCCTAATGATTTTTGACATAAAAGAAAAATCAATAATTTTGACCCATACTATGTATTTTTGGCTATTGCTACAAATATACCCCAGCGACTTAAGACTGGTTTTGTGGTCCAGGGTCACATATTTATTTTTAAAAATTCTTTGGAAAAACATGCACTGAGTCATGGACGAAATCAGGAAGTAAACGGGGTGAATTGATTTTGAAATTCTGGCCGCTACGGATAAAAGATAATTATGTTATATATCATTTCATGTAAGTAGATTACAAATAAATCACTAAAAACAAAAAACAATCTTTTTAAGTTCTACAAGAGAATTTAGGAATGCCAAAATGAATATTTAAAAAGTATGGAAAAGAGTAATATCAGATACTGATAAATTAATACATAAATAAGTCAAATAAATAAATTAAATTGTAATATCCACTAAAAACCTAAATGATATTAATGTTTTGTGTATCCCTATCCCTATTATGATTTCATGTTGACCTTTATAATAACTAAATCTGACACATACACTCCCACACCAACACACACACAACAGTACAGGCTAGTTTCTCACACACTGATTAAAATTAGTCTTAGACTTTAGTTTAGTTCGGGCCGAGGCTTAACGTGTCTGGGAAACTAGCCTTACGAACAAGAGGTATTGCTCATGAATACAGACATACTGTACCACCAAAAACAAGTATAATACCCTGTACAGAAGATACAAATGATGACAAACGACAAGTCACATGACTCCAGATGTGCTGGTCCACTGATGTCACTAGTCCATGTGATCCCACTGAATACACACAGGGTTCTAAGGCTGTTTTGGTCTAATCTGGTCTGAATTCATACAAAGCCCAGGTCTTGTAATCTCAGTGCAGACTCACGTTTAAAGTTTGCAGGGAGGTCAAAAGTAGCAAGAACAGACCAAGAGGGTCAGGGCTGCAGACAGGAAATAAGTGACTCTGTAAATGTGCAGCGGACAAAAAGCCAGCATGCCCACACACAGCGGCAACAGTAGATGAAGCGTCAGATTCAGCATCAGTTTGCTGTAATACAAGTATAAATACAGACACACACCATTTTTATTACTTGTTACAACTGATTTGAAGTTGGCAAACATTACTGTTCAAAAGTTTGGGGTAAGATTTTTAAAGATACTTTTGCTTAGCAAGGATGCATTCAGTTAATCAAAATATACATTTATGGCATTATAAATGTTACAAATTATTTCTATTTCCGAAAAAAATATTAAAGGAGAAGGTGAAAATTTTCGGATAATTTACTGACCCCCATGTCATCCAAGATGTTCATGTCTTTCTTTCTTCAGTCGTAAAGAAATTAAGGTTTTTACAGAAAAACATTCCAGGTTTTTTCTCCATATAGTGGAGAATATACAGTGCCTTGCAAAAGTATTCATACCCCTTCGTTTTTTTCACATTTTGTTTTGTTGCAGCATTATGTTAAACTGCTTTAAATTAGTTTTTCCCCACATCAATTTACACTCCATAGCCATAATAATGACAAAGCAAAAACCAGATTTGCAAATTTTACAAATGTATTAAAAATAAAACACTGAAGTAAGTACATTGCGTAAGTATTCATACCCTTAACTCAGTACATAGTTGAAGCACCTTTACAGCCTCAAGTCTTTTTGGGTATGATGTGACAAGCTTTGCACATCTGCATTTGGCAATTATCTGCCATTCTTTGCCTCACTTTTTCACCTCTCAAGCTCTGTCAGCTTGGATGGGGGCTGGCAGACATTTTCTAGAGTCCTAGTTGTTCCAATCGTCTTCCATTATGGATAATGGAGGCTACATGTTTCTGTGAACCTTCAATGCAACAGATTTTTTTCTGAACTCTTCCCTAGATCATTGCCTTAACGCAAGTCTGTCACTGAGCTCTACAGGCAGCTATCTTGACCTCAGGACTTGGTTTTTGCTCTGATATGCATTTTCAGCTGTTAGAACTTTTCTGAGAGGTGTGTGCCTTTCTAAATCATACTCATTCAAATGAATTTGCCACAGTTTAACTCCACTCGAAGTGTAGTAACATCTAGAAGCAATATGAATGCTCCTGAGCTAAATTTCGAGTGTCCCAGAAAAGGGTATGAATACTTATGCAACAGGATCTTTTCAGTTTTTTAAATTTGCAAAGTTGTTACAAACCTGTTTTGTGCTTTGTCATTATGGTGTATGAGATGTAGATTGATGTGAAAAAAAGTAATTTAAAGCAGTTTAACATATGCTGCAACAAAACGTGAGAAAAAAAATAAAGGGGTATGAATACTTTTGCAAGGCACTGTATATATATATTTTTTTATTATAATAATACTTCACAATATTGTTCTTTTTACTGTATTTTTGATCAAATAAATGCATTAAAAACATATAACAAAAAAATCTTACCCACCCTAAACTTTCAAGAGTTTATATATATTGCATATATTACTTACTATATATTTGTGATGATTTCAAATTACAATTAAGCAACATCAAAACATCATTTAAAGCTCTTTGATATGGCAATATTAAGCTATTTGAAGTGTGCCATTAAAGGGTTAGTTCACAAAATAATAAATTCTGTCATTAACTACCCTCATGTCATTACAGACCTGTAATACCATTGTTCATCTTCAGAACAAAAATGTAAACATTTTTGATGAAATCAGAGCTTTCTGACCATCCACAGCAACACAACTGGCACTTTCAAGGCCCAGATAGGTAGTAAGGACATTGATAAAATAGTCCATGTGACATCAGTGGTTCAACTGTAATTTTATGAAGCTTCAAGAATACTTTTTGTGCGCAAAGAAAAAAAAAAACTTTATTCAGCAATTTCTTCTCTTGCCTGTTAGTATTTGACCACTGGTGTCACATGGACTATTTTATCAATGTTGTTACTACCTTTCTGGGCCTTGAATATCGTAGTTGTGCTGCTGTCAATGCAGGGTCAGAAAGCCTTTGGATTTCATCAAAAATATCTTAATTTGTGTTCCAAAGATGAACGAAGGTCTTATGGGTTTGGAACGACAGGAGAGTGAGTAATTAATGACAGAATTATCCTTTTGGGGTTACCTATCCCTTTAATAAACAAGACTATTTGAAATTACGTAAAACAACAATTAACTTTGTAAGAAATGCACACAAACCTGCGTTGGAGTGTATTTGTGTTACAGTTGATGAGCAGTACAGAGCTGATCAGCAGGGGTACAACGTGAGGCCAGCAGGGGTCAGGATCCAGATGAACCCAATATCTGAAGACACATACATGTGTACAAATTAAAATCACTCTTGGAGGCTGTAGAACACTTTCTCTTCACTGTCAGGCAGTTACTCTCGTGTAGAACTTTACTTGAAGCACTTACATGAAAATTCAGAGAGGAAAAAAAATAAATTATGAATTCATACCTTAAATGACTGTTACCTGAGATTGTGCTTCCAGTGGATAAGGGAAGGGATGCTGAACATCATGGTAAGAGTAAGTAGTGTGGACAGACTAAAGTGAAGCTGCAGATCATCTCTGACGTCTTGTAGCACTGATTCTGACAGTAAAGGGCTGCCGTTACATTCTTTAACCTTAGTGTGACAATCACCGGCATGAAAACCATTTTCAGATTTTTGTGAAACTTTCTGGGGCGCCTGGTTTAACAGAAACAAAGCATTTTGAAATTAGAGGTATTGTGACTCAACTAGAAATTCAAAAATTGACGTAAAAATAAGACATTCATACCAGGTTCAACATGTGGCTTAGTGATCTCTCTGTCATCTGTAATCTAAGCACCTGGACAAAGACAAATAATCACAAGAGATTAAAGTCACTATAAAGAAAACTGTACATTCAAATTACAAAAAAAATAAATATTCTAGTAAATATTATAGGCAACAGTATATGAATATGTGCTTGATTAAGGATGAAAAGGCCACTCACCCTGTAGAGGTGGAGAAGAGACGAGACCAAAAGAGCCAGAGCTCCACATGTGACACCTCCCAACACACTTAAAAAGATAATTAGAAGAATCTGACCATGACGACGAAGCGTGCCGCAATCCCGAGACACTGAAGGTCTGCAAACAAACACAGTGTCACACACATACACACGACTTATGGAAACATTTCTAAAAAAACTTGCATAAACAGTTACTAATTAGCTTCTATGGCAAAAAGTTCACAATTTCACATATTAACTGCACTGGGGTGGTTGTTATAACATATACATACATTTTTTCCCCCCCAAAATCAACAGTCAGGACTTTAGATCAAAATTCACATACTTTATATACAAGGAAGTCTCTTTATTTTTTTAAAAGACATTTCTTACGCTCATCAAGGCTGTATTTATTTAAAAACAGTAATATTGTGAAATATTATTTAAATGTAAAAAAAAAAAAAGTGAATATATTTTAAATTTTAATTTATTCCTGTGACACAAAGCTGAATTTTCAGTATAATTTCTCCAGTCTTCAGTGTCACATGATCCTTCAGAAATCAGTCTAATATGCTGATTTATCATCAACGTTGAAAACAGTTGCACTGCTTAATATTTTGATGGAACCTGTAATACTTTTTTCAAGAGTCTTTAATAAATAAAAAGAATTTATTTAAAATAGAAATATTTTGTAACAGTATACAGTGCCATTTAAAAGTTCATGTTCAGTGAATTTTTATTCTTTTTTGTTTTAAGAGAAATTAAAACTTCTATTCACCAAGGATGTGTTAAATTGCTAAAAAGTGATAACTAAGACTTATATTATTAGAAAGATTTCCATTTTAATAAATGCTGTTCTTTTTAAACTTCTTATTTATCAAAGAATCCTGAAAAAGGAATCACATGTTCCAAAAACAATATATATTTGTATAATAAATCAGCACATTTAGAATGATTTCTGAAAGGATCATGCAACGATGAAGACTGGAGTAATGGCTGATGAAAATTATAAAATAAATGATAATTGAAAAATATATTAAGATGCAAAACCATTATTTTAAACTGTAATAATATTTCACAATATTACAGTTTTTCCTGTACTTTTGATCAAGTAAATGGAGCCTTGATGAGCATAAGAAAATCATTAAAAAATGCTGAGCCCAAACTTTTTAATGGCAGTGTACAGTATGTCCTGTAACCAAAGTATAATAATGTATGCTGTGCTGCATTATATTTTATAATACTGACATAATGTTTATATTTAATTATTAATGAACATCTAAGATTAGTAGACCATTAACAGACCTTTAAAAACCATTAAAAAAAAATCAAGTATTTTGCAAAAGATAAAGTTATATTACAGAATAGTAATAATATTACTACAATTTACAAATCACTGTTTCCTATTTTAATACTTTTTAAAAGTAAAGCTGAATTTTTGACAGCCTTCAGTGCCAAATGATCCAGAAATTATAATATGCTAATTTGCTGCTCAGGAAAAAAATATTTGTAGAATTATCATCATTAATGTTAAAAACTGTTGTTTTACATACAAATTTGGCAGAAAGAGTGATCATTTTTTTCAGGAACGAAAAAATACATTATTGAACTCAATTGTTAATTTTAGTCTGATGTTTCATTTAGATTAAAACATTTACATTTAGATAAAACATAACACTTCAAAAATCATCTTTCAATCATTACAGCATTTTCTACATGACTTTTACCTGTGCAGTGGAGCAAGAACAAAGGACAGGAAGTAGACAAACGCTCTGAGTACTGTGCTACCCCAGAATGCAATGGATGCACCTAGCACACAGAGCAGTGGAGACACTAGACGGGGCCATTCCTGCATAGAGGGCTTTGGATCCTGGTATAGATCCTCCACAGAGTTTAGAGGAACAGCATCCACTGCAGGAAGACCCAGAGTGGACCAGACATCCTGAAACCAGCTCTGCCTACGGTTGAACAATAGGGGGGAGAAAAAAAGAAAAATGTATATACACCATGTATACAAAACGTATTTGTATTGTCAAAATGGAACACTGCTCGAAAAACAAAAACAAATCCTGTTTTAGGACTCACCTGAGCAGCAGAAGTAGCAGGAGGACGGGCAGTTCCAGTTTGTGGAGCTGTAAGGATTTACTCATGCCCTCAAGCATTTCAACAGGATGTCCTAACCTTTTAATAGAGCTCAGCTGAGACTTGATCATCAGAAGAAGCATTACAGCTGTGTAGACAGGCAGAACCGGACCACAGAAACGCAGAATCTAAAGAAAAACAATTTTGAATTCAAGTAATACTCAGGGTTCAAAAAGTTGAAAAGCATGCCAAATGAAATACCACAATGTAAGCACACCTGCCCAAGCACTTTGGGAAACGAAGTCCGAACAGACACCTACAGAGAAAAAAAATAAAATACAATTTTATTTGCCTAAATGATGAGTTCAACTTTGAGAAAACAACAAATGTGGTTGAAATACCTTGTATTGGCAGTTGGGGGCAGTGTGGAGCTGCAGGAGGGCACTGGAGGTGTTGTCTGGGCGGCTGGTGTGAAGCATGCTGTAGATTTCAGATACTGAAGGAATACTTTGGTGGGAAAAAAAAAAAAGAAAAACTTAAATGCAAAAAGAAATTTGAGGAGAGCTGATGAAAGTTGGCTGAATAATGACAAGACTTTCTACCTTGCTGTATCAAAGGAGTCTTCACGAAACCAAGGTACCCTCAGTCTGTACACACTGGGCAGTCTATCTGTATAACACAACATGAATAGTATAACACGTGAGTCTTTTAATTCACCATGCTTTATTTCTGGCAGATAAAGCTGATAACTTGTTACCTGTGGTGGTTTTGCAGTGACTCATGATAGTTATTCTGAAAGCTTGATAAATCTGAAGGAAAACAAACAGATTCACTTTTATTAAGCTTTCAGGTATATGTCTTATTTTAATTCAAAGTCAAGGTGTAACAGCATAGAACATCGACCTAAGAAACTATTGTAAAGATAATTATAGAATTGGAACCATCACAAAAGCTTCTACTATAAATAATATTTGGAAAAAAAAAAAAAAAAAAAAGAGGGATAAACTCTATGGAGAATCTGAGGGAAGAGCGATCACCTGATGAAAGTCTTGTAGTTGCAGTGTATGAAGCAGTCCAGAGGAGTTAATGCTGATGTCACTGACAGTCAGACCTACACACAAGTCACATACAGGTTAACAGTGTTGGGGAAAGTTACTTTTAAAAGTAATGCATTACAATATTGCGTTACTCCCTAAAAAAGTAACTAACGTTACTTAGTTACTTTTCATAGAAAGTAATGCATTACATTAATTTTGCATTACTTTTTAAATCCGGGCAGGGCTTGCTAGTTTTTATTAATATAAAAAGTTTGATTTTTAGAAAATGTAAAAGGCTTATCCATTTTTACTTTTTGGTGTAAAAGGGCTACGGCTGAAGGAAAAGTAAATTCAAGTCTGTACAGTAGAAATGTAGGAGGAGGAAGTCCACCACTTCAGCAATGATAAAAAAATAAAGCACTAAAGTAAGTTGTGCTTATTAGTATGGTTAAATTGGATGAACAAAGGTCAGCAGCAAAGACATTGGTTAATAAAATGGGATAAAATACATAAAGGAAACAAAAAGTAACTCAGATATTTTCTTGTAAACGGAAAAAGCAATGCATTACTTTACTAGTTACTTGAAAAAAAAAGTGATCTGATTTGACATCATTGGTTCACCCCTTATGGGTTTGTAAAGACATGAGGGTGAGTAATTAATGACAGAATTTTCATTTTTGGTCGAACTATCCCTTTAAAAGTAAAATGCAAAAACAAGTATCCAGTTTAGTGGCCTTACCAAAGGACAGCACATGCGGCACCTGCAATGAGACAGTCAAGCTCTCCTCTCTCTGCAGCTCACACTCCACTACAAACTACAACCAGACAATCAAACATTTAGAAAGTATCATAAACAATGAGCTTATACAAATTATGTTGACATAAATCATTTAATGCATGTTTTAAGATGGGAAATGTCTGCTAATGTGGTCTGTCATTGTGAACGTCATGATGTAGACTGTAAGTTAACCTCTAACCTGTGTTGCACTGGGGTTCGAGGCATCAATAATGAGATGAGAGACAGACAAAAGTTCACTGATTTTCACTGTAACAGCCTATAAAGAAACAAGACCGTTTATACATTAAATGTTATTTTAAATGTAGCCATATAAGGTGTGTCACTGAATAAACTAGAATGACCTTATAGGCTGGAAGTAGTTCCGTCTGAGATGAGAGATCTACTGCCTGAACACTGGGTAATAGAGAACAAATAGGTAAGAAAGCAATTTAGATTATCAACATGTACATTCACATCCAGAAGGATGTAGGGTTCAACATACGTATGTGACGCACCAAACTCATGAAAATGTGTACAGTCCTGTTAACCATTTCTCAAATGATGTTTTTGAAAGAGGAATACATGTGGTTCCTTTTACTCACCACATTGAGCCACTCATCTGTGTGCAGCCATACAACCAGCTGGTCATTTCCTGTTGAACATGTACAGACACACATCTTTTCAAAACCTGACCTGAATAAAATATTTCACATAAATTATGTCCACAAGAGAAAATAACAGTTGAATTAACAAAAAATGACCTTGTTCGGAAGTTTACATACACTTGATTCCTAATACTGTGTCCTGAACAATCCAAGGTTTTTATTTAGCACAGTGGCTAGATTAACAAATAACCAAACACCTCCTGACCTGAATATTCCTGCACAGTTTAACAGTAACGTCTTTATGAATTTCTTTACTGATAAAATAGACAACATTAGAAATACAATAACTAATATAGATACCACAGCAACTGATAGTTCAACATTAGTCATTACACCGGAAGAAAAACTGCAGTGCTTTACAACTATAGAACAGAAAGAATTAAATAAACTTATCACCACATCTAAACCAACAACATGCCTATTAGATCCTGTACCCACTAAATTACTAAAAGAGTTGTTACCTGTAGCAGAAGTACCGCTTCTTAATATTGTTAACTCATCGTTATCTTTAGGTCATGTCCCAAAACCATTCAAACTAGCGGTTATTAAACCTCTTATTAAGAAACCACAGCTAGACCCTAGTGAACTGGCAAATTACAGACCCATTTCTAATCTTCCATTTATGTCTAAAATCCTAGAAAAAGTTGTGTCTGCTCAATTGTGCTCCTTCTTGCAAAATAATAATATCTTTGAAGAATTTCAGTCAGGTTTCAGGCCCCATCATAGCACAGAAACTGCACTTGTAAAAATCACAAACGACTTGCTACTTGCGTCAGATCAAGGCTGCGTCTCATTGCTAGTTTTACTTGATCTTAGTGCTGCGTTCGACACTATAGATCATGACATACTCATAGATCGATTACAAAACTATACAGGTATTCAAGGGCAGGCTTTAGGATGGTTCAGATCATACCTGTCCGATCGCTACCACTTTGTTTATTTAAACGGGGAGTCATCGCAGCTAACACCAGTAAAGTATGGAGTGCCACAAGGATCTGTCCTAGGTCCACTACTATTTTCAATTTACATGTTACCCCTCGGTAATATTATTAGGAAATATGGGATTAGTTTCCATTGTTATGCTGATGACACTCAACTATATATTTCAACAAGACCAGATGAAACTTCTAACTTAGCAAAGTTAACAGAGTGTGTTAAAAATGTGAAAGACTGGATGACCAATAATTTTCTACTGTTAAATTCAGATAAGACTGAGATATTACTTATTGGACCAAAAAACAGTACACATAATCTCTTAAACTGCAACTTGCAACTAGATGGATGTACTGTTATTTCTTCTACAGTCAAAAATCTAGGTACTATATTAGACAGCAACCTGTCTTTTGAAAATCATAATTCCTATGTTACAAAAACAGCATTCTTTCATCTTCGAAACATTGCTAAGCTACGGAACATGTTACCTGTTTCTGATGCAGAAAAGTTAGTTCATGCATTCATGACGTCTAGACTGGACTATTGTAATGCACTACTAGGTGGTTGTCCTGCTTCTTCAATTAACAAGCTACAGGTAGTCCAAAATGCAGCTGCTAGAGTCCTTACCAGGTCAAGAAAATATGATCATATTACCCCAATTTTACAGTCTCTACACTGGCTACCTATTAGGTTCCGTATCACTTACAAAATATTACTTATTACCTATAAGGCCCTTAATTGTTTAGCTCCTGCATACCTAACTAGTCTCCTACTACGCTACAATCCCTCACGCTCCCTAAGGTCGCAAAACTCTGGACTTTTAGTAGTACCTAGGATAGCAAAGTCCACTAAAGGAGGGAGAGCCTTTTCTCATTTGGCTCCCAAACTCTGGAATAGCCTTCCTGTTTAAATCTAGATTAAAGACTCATCTCTTTAGCCAAGCATTCACATAATGTATCTCATAATGTTGTAATTTCAGTTACATCTGATCAAATGCACATTAATATTCTTCAGCTTGGGTTAACCATCATTTTTGTTTGGTCGGAAGTTGGAACAGCAGCTACGCTAATTATTTCTCTGTTTCTCTGTCTTTGCCACGGGATTTCCATCCCGTGGTAACTAGGATTTACACAAGATTCAGCCCGGATTCAGATGAAGAGATGATGCCAACCCCTCAGAGGACCGCAGATGATGCCAGCCTTGGAACAACATACAGCACTACATAATTTTCCTACAAGTTTGATTACAGCACATAACCATTGCAATTAGTGTTCATCTGTTTAATTACACAGTTACTGATTTAATATTTATATCATATGTACATAGACTCAACATACAGTATTCACCACTAATAAGCTACTAAATATATTGTAGTAGCCTAAAACTTTTGTGCAGCTGCTCTGCAACAATCTGTATTGTAAAAAGCGCTATACAAATAAACTTGAATTGAATTGAATTGAATAATCCTCAGCTGTTTTTTTTGTTTGTTTGTTTAGTGTGATAGGTGTTTATGTGTCCCCTGTCCCTTGCCCACTGATACTTCAGAAGGAAACACAACGTATTAAGAGCCAGGGGTGTAAACTTTTGAACAGTATGAAAGTGTACATTTTTCTTACTTTACCTAAATATCATATTTTATTTAGTACTGCCCTTTAGAAGCTACACAAGATACTTACAAGTTTCCCAGAAGACAAAATTCAAAGTTACCCTGATTTTCAAATTCTAAAAGTTTACATTCTTCAGCCCTTAATGCATTGTGTTTTCTTCTGAAGCATCAGTGAGTGTTTGAACCTTCTGTAAAAGTTACATATGAGTCCCTCAGCTGTCCCCAGTGTCAAAAGATTGATCTCAGAATCATACAGTCATTGCTGGAAAGGGTTCAAATACACAAAAATGCTGAAAAACCAAAGAATTTGTGGGACCTAAAGGATTTTTCTAAAGAACAGCGGGCAGTTTAACTGTTCAGGACAAACAAGGGACTCATGAACAATTATCACAAAAAGAAAACAACAAATTATTAAGAATCAATTTGAACGGGGCCATTTTTATAAATGTAACTATTATTTTCTCTTGTGGACTATATGTAAACGTCTCTTATGTGAAATATCTCATTCAGATCAGTACTAAATAAAATAAAAAATAACATGCATTTTGTATGAATGAATGAATGAATGAATGAATGATGCATTTGTATAGCGCTTTCATGTGTATTTCCGTACACCCAAAGCGCTTTACAATCATATGGGGGATCTCTCCTCAACCACCACCAGTGTGCAGCATCCACTTGGATGATGCGTCGGCAGCCACAGTACAACGGCGCCAGTGCGCTCACCACACACCAGCTACAGGTGGAGAGGAGAGAGTGATATAGCCAATTTAATGGAAGGGGATTATTAGGAGGCCACGATTGACTAGGGCCAGTGGAGGGAATTTGGCCAGGACACCGGGGTTACACCCCTACTCTTTACGAGAAGTGCCATGGGATTTTTTGTGACCACAGAGAGTCAGGACCTCGGTTTAACGTCTCATCCGAAGGACGGTGCTTTTTACAGTATAGTGTCCCCATCACTATACTGGGGCATTAGGACCCACATAGACCACAGGGTGAGCACCCCCTGCTGGCCTCACTAACACCTCTTCCAACAGCAACCTAGTTTTCCCAGGAGGTCTCCCATCCAGGTACTGACCAGGCTCAGCCCTGCTTAGCTTCAGTGAGCAACCGATCTTGGGCTGCAGGGTGATATGGCTGTGGTATGATCAATCTTATTTTGGTAAAAATGAAATCTTTCAGATTCTGCACAGTGTGTACATTTTTGACTTACTTTGCTTATAATATGCAAATGTTTTACAACTGTGAACTGAAGGGTACATTTTGCTTCATACTATTTGACTATAGTTTTAAAACAGGTCATTTAATGTAAAAATCTTTTGAATGCACAATAACAACAAGCATTTTCTTCACAACTGAGATGCCACAAAGAAACTTAAAAAAAAAATAATACTCTTAAATAGACCTAATTTCACCACATGTTTCGTGACATTCAGATCGAAGTGATTCTTAAAGGAAAAAATAGTTTCTGGGTGTGGTGCTGTTGGTCTCTCTCACCATATTATTACTGCGGCAGTGGAAATGACTGTAGGCTTTCCTTCGACTGGAGAGAGCAAACAGGAAGTACTTGACCTGAGCTTCCTGCCAAACGTTGTACAATGGTTTACATTAGTGCAATGTTCAGAGAAGTGCTTCTGGCATCATTTTGCATGAGATGATAAAACATATTGTCACCTTGGGGGCACTGTAGAACAGACGGAGTGTGTTGACCTCCTTCCACGCCTCAGGAGGAGCTGGAAGGATGGATGAATAGATTTGGATAAAAATAGCAGCAAAAGGAGAGACCGATATTATCTTCCAGCTATGATGAAAACTGATAAGCCTATAAATATACATGTGCACACAAACACAGACCTGAGAAAGTGACAGGGGCATCCTGTTCTCCTTCAGGCTGCAGCACTGGGTGTCTAAAGAAGTGGTAGTTCAGCACCGACATTCGATTCTCAGGACTCTCTGTGAACTAAAGAGAAACATGAGTCAATGCAAACACCTTAAGCACACATTTGAACATGACGGTATTAGAACATGACTCACCTGCCCTGTTTCAGGTTCAATAAGGTCAAAGAACGCCCTGACTGTGGCCAGAACCAGCTCCTTGCACCTTCAAAAGGATTTCACATTAGAAAGAATGAAATTCATTAGCCAAATAAGAACAAAATAATTACGCATCAGTTTTAATACTCTCTTTATTTTGATGAAACTGTGTTAGCATACAAAAACGTACCAAACGATGGAAATGTGGTCTGGGGAAAGCCAGGTTCGAGGAACTGCAGTCGCCTAAAACCAATTAAAACCAAACACTTATGTGCCTAGGTATAGAAAATAAAATTCAGGTTCTAATTGAAAAAAATGATCTTTAGTTAAAGGGGACATCGGATGCAAAGTTCACTTTTACATGGTGTTTGCATATAAATGTGTCTCAGCAGTGTGTGGACACAACCACCCTTCAATGGTAAAAATCCATTTACTCTATTTTTTAATCCCCAAAAAACCTCAACAGTCTCAATTATCAAGCTTTTGTAATTTGACGTCATATTTGGCGTATGACGCCATATTGCTGAGTCCACGGCCACAACTGCTGACTGAGGACGCAGTGGATTAGTTTTGTTTTTGATAATGTGCCACTAAATACACAAAAAAAGAGAAAAAAGGGGCGGAGTAAGCAGTAGCTCATTATCTTTGAAAGAGACATACACCAAAACGGGTCGCTGTGAACAGAGCTGTTTTTGACAAGGTAGAAAAGGGTTTTACACAACCATTTAGGAATTTTAATCAAAGTATTTTGCAGACATTACACAAAGAGCCTAAGAATCATACCAACTTGTGGACAACTGTCATCCGAAGTCACCTTTAGTTAAATATTTCAGCCTGAAACTTTAATGACTAGAAGACCTACCACTACTGACATCTTATTGAGGTCATCAATGGGACAGGACAGCACGGTCAAACCAGAGCGCACCTGGAAGTCAAGGTAACCACCACCCACAGAGAGAACGGTTACATTTCGAAGGTCTTCAGCCCTTGTGGTCCAGCGATGCCTGACTGCAGAGTAAAACTCTACCACAGACACAATTCAGACGTTAGTGTACAATTAATTAATTAAATAAAGTTTATGCCTTCAGAATAAACTGTAATCAAAAGAATATAGAAGCAGTATGTTTTTGAAAGATGTCTCTTATACAGTTAAAATACTATACTGTGAAATTATTGCAATTCACAATAAATGTTTTTCAATTTAAAGCTGAATTTTCAGCAGTCATTACTCCACATGATCCTTCGAAAATCATTGTGATATGCTGATTTTTTATTTCCAGTGTAAAAAATAGTTCAATATTTTTGTGGAAACTGTAATAAATATTTTTTCAGGATTCTTTGGGGAGTTGAAAGTTAAGCAATTATTTTAAATGGAATTATAGTTATCCTTACTGTTACATGTGACCAATTTAATGCAACCTTGCTAAATAAAATTACTAATTTTCTTTCAAAAGGATTTTTTGAACTGTACTGTAGTGTACCTTTAAAACTCTCAAACAACTCATTTATACATATTTAAGCATGTCTGTCCGTAGATTTTTTTTTTCCTAGTCCTACCCAGTATATAAGGATCCAGAGACAGGACAGGTGCCTGGTGGGGTGAGGCCTGGGTGATGATGAGGCTGACCAGGCGTGGGTTGAAACGCGCCAGGGTGAACAATGCTCTTGCCACCACTCCACCCATGGAGTGACCCACCAGGACCACACCTGTGGGAGGATCTGGACGGTCCTGCAGCCATTGGAGGGTAATAAAAATAACATTGGTTTGGGTTTAGATGATCTGATAGGAATGAAGTTCAATCACTAAGTCACTAAAAACTGTAATTAAATTCTAAACAGATTTCAACACAATATGCATCATACACTTGCGGACTTTGTGAATGGTTACAGAAAACAAAAAAGTCATCATACATCAAGATAAACAGCTGAAAATCAAACACAACTAGGCACATTGTTTAAACACAGCACATGCAGAAACGTGCCTTGTTGCTAGGAGATGCATGACAAATAAGAATAATATGCATTCTAAAATGAGCTCAAAGTATAAATCATGTTTGATATCATCAGATTTGTATATTTTAAATGATTTTACATCTACATGTATCCACTTAGCTTTTGGATAAGAGTCTGCAACTCATATTTCATTCAAGGTAAATATTTCATGTGTTCTTAGACCATGACCTTGCCGTTGCTAGCACAATAATCTCCTGTTTAAGCTACAGGATTTAAGCATTGTCTGTGTGTTGCAATGAACTCCCACAATATCCCACAATATTCTCCTTTTGCAAAGAGTAACCGAAAAGTTTCATTATCTGTGGAGTAAGTCAAAACCCAGCTTAAAGGGAAGGTAAACAAAAGTTATTCATATCGCATTTGTATGTAAAATATTGAAGAATGCTTTGTGATATCTACCAACTCTGACTGACGAAAATCTGCAAATAGTATTGATTCCTCCGGAATGAAACTCTATGCAGTAGGTTGTTTGCAATCACGTGATTCTGATGACGCACAAAATGCAGCTGGAAGGCAGGAATTGATTTTTCTCTATAGGAATCACTATCAGAAAGTCAAAATGCCTATGTTTTGAGTTGTTTATGGAAATCGGTCAAACCAAGAAATTTCATTTCGTATCGTGTTTTAAAATTTGCTGTTCATAAAGAGGAAAAGGCAAGAAATTGAAAAAACAAAACAAAACAAAAAACGCAAAGAAAAGTGGCTTGTAAACCTGCATCTGCGGTCAGGAAGAGAGTCGAATAATGCTTGTGTGTGCTCGAATGGTTAATAAGACAATAGTATTAAGATATAAAGAAATATATACATAGATACAGAGTGAAACAGTGAAAATGTAAAGAAGATATTATATTTGCAGTTGATTACAATGGAAACTTGTGAGATTGCGATACATTTTTAGTGACTATGTGGAAGCGCTATTTGCTCGCTTTCTAAACTATAATCAATTCAGAACTTATTTTTTTTGCTTTACATGGTGCTAACAGGACCAACAGCCAAAAACCCTGTACAGCAGTAGTTTCAGGAGTGACATATCCTGCATCCTTCATATAAATTTGGGAATCACTAGTGATAGTTTGTTTGAAATCAGACTTAGTTGCTTAGCTTATATCGACTGCCTCGATAGCAGGCAACTATTTCAATTTAGTTGAAAAATCACTCCTCTTCATAACATAAAGATCACATCCAACATATGTTGTGATCTTCTGTTTATACATTTCTCTGGTTTAGTGTCTAAACCAGTACTGTACCGACTTTCCTCCATCGTTTCCTCCACCGTTATGCATGTCATACACTCAAAGCAAAAACTTTATTCAAACTCTGAATTGATTAAATAACCTAGAAAGCGAGCAAATAGCGCTTCAATGTAGTCACTAAAAATCTGTCACTCACTTCAACTTATTGCAATCTCACAATGTTCCGTTAAAATCAATGAAGATCTCAAAACTACAAATATAATATTGTGTCTATGTGTGGCGTTTAGCATTAAGGGAATTCTCACTGTCTCACCCTGTATCTATTTATATATTTCTCCATTAATAATTATAACCTTTCCTTAACCATTTGCACAGACAAGCATTTTCCAACTCTCCTCCTGACCACAGACGGAGGTTTACAAGCCACTTTTTTCCTGCACTTTTCAGTCAATTTCTTGCCTTTCCCCCCTTATGAACAGCAAACTTTCATACATGATAAAAGCTCCTTGTGGTTTCTCCGTTTGATCATTTTGAGCATCCATAAACAACGCAAAACACAGGCGTTTTGAGTTTTTGCTAGTGATTCCTATGGAGAAAAATCACTTCCTGCCCTCCAGCTGCATTTCGTGCCACAGCAATGACGTCATGTGCAAACAACCTATATTTTTGTAGTTTATTTTAACCTTGAAGGAATATAAACATATATATCATAGATTTTCCCATAAGAGCGGGTGTGGACTGCAGCCATTTGTAAATTTTATGCGTCTGCCTTCCATTCTCATCCAGCTATTTTTAGCTGTACAAAATAGCTTGTTTTGCTGCTTGATATTGCAAACTGGTGTATCTTACCATATTATTTTAATGTATTATCTTAATTATGAACACAATGGTTTGTAGTGCAAACAGTTTTACCGTTTACTGCACTTTGTTATTCTGGAAGTGCTATGGATACAATAAAAGAAAAGTCTAGTTGTGATCTGTAATTCTTACAAAGGGACAGAAATAGATGGAAAGAAATGAGAGAAAAGGTGAAGTAGGGAAAAGATGCCCTTGACCTCTGACCTTGTAAAGGCGCAAGATGGCTTTGATGCTTTCGTGTAGAAACTGAGTCTGTCTGCGCAAACTGCCCCCGTACAGGGCCACCAACTCCTCGTTGAAGTCAATGGTGAACACGTTCATATGAACTCG
This sequence comes from Garra rufa, assembly GCF_049309525.1. NCBI lineage: Eukaryota > Metazoa > Chordata > Actinopteri > Cypriniformes > Cyprinidae > Garra > Garra rufa. Next base: position 24,734,333 of record NC_133368.1, on the reverse strand, counting down.
TCTGTCCAGGTTCTCAGCCTTCCTCAAGGCCACTGATCCCAGAGAACGAGCTGCAAAAGAGAATATAACAACATTTCTGTGTGAGCTAACACCTATGTTTTCCTCTTTTTGTAATAAACAATTAAAATAATTCATTAATCAGTAGGAGGATCAAGACTAATTGAGCAAACAACAAACCACCCAACAGTCAAAACCCACCCTGAAGAGAAAGTAAACAAAACCAAGCTATTCAAATCACATAAGATGTGCTGTAATACTAAAGAAAAACTAGTTCCATCTCACCCTGCTTGTAGCTGCCCGCATTCCCAGGCAAGAAGAGCACAGGAGCCCCGGTGAGCTTGAGTCCCCTGGTCTCCTGAGCATATGAGCCCTCTCCATACAGATACAGCCCGTATGATGGGTACTGGCGGGCGACACGCCTCGGAAGCTGAACGCGCTGCAAACGTGCACGCACACAAACATACACTACAGGTGTGAATATTCATGCGCAGAGGACAATGTAGGACCACAAGCAAATCAAGTTGTAAAACAGGATTCTGGAAACAAACCAAACTTTAAATGCATGTTCAGGTTGCAGTGCAGGTTTGGATGTTTGGCAGGTAGAGCTTCATTTTAAGACATTCTCTTATACGTTTGTTATATTTATACAGAAAAAAAGCATACTTTTGAAGTGAATATTGTCTAGTACCATGAATCCCCTGCAGTAAAAATATTTAAGCCCTGTGTGAGGAATTCCAGAAGGTTAAAGAGGTTTTGCCCATAGAAATTGTGTATGACTGATGTTGCTGATTAAGAAGGTTTGTTGTTGCCAAAACAACAGGTAGAATGACAGGTATGAGGAACTGATGCATGGCCTGCCAATGAATTGTGAGCTAGTGATGTTGCTCTAATTACAAGAAACGCATTTTGCTAGTTGCAAACTAAACGTGTGAAGAAAGCAACAATGATACAGACTGTGTTTGCAGTGATACTTACGCGGTATTCTGGGTACTCGAACATGTATGTCATGCTGCATCGGTTCTCCCCGAAACCAAACAATAATTCCCGCAAACCCACGAGCAGAAGCCCAAGCGCAAAGCCGTAAAACGCGTATACAGCGAGTCTCATGTCTCAAAATCAGGTTGGTTTTACTCACAAATTCATTGTAATCGTGTCTCCGCTTTCCTCGTTGTAAACCCACACTGCCTGTTTAAACCTATAGGAAACCTTCTACGGACCCGTCACGCAGCTGCTGGGATAACGTCACGGCGCAGACAGGAGAGTAGCCAATGGAGGGGGAGAATAGGTTCTGGCTTTGGCCAATCAAAATTAATAGTGGGAGGGATGGCAAGAGCTGCGTCCCAATTCGGTGAAGAAAAAGTACATACTTTTGAGTATCTAGCAGACAGAGCTGGGTAGATTGCTTTCAAATTGTAATCAGCTACTGATTCCAGATTACATGACAAAAATCTTTGTTTTAAAATAACAATTAAAACACTTACTAAAAAAGATGAAATATTTTGCATGCCATCTGACCATTAACATCCTAGAAACCAAGGGGTTTTTAAAATAAAATATGTCCTTAAAGTAAGGATAAGGTTGAAATGACAAAAATTTGGAATGCCTGCATTACATGTAAATATGAAATAACATGAATATATGCATTTTAATGAGTTTGAAAGACAAAAGCCTTCCAAAGACATAATAATACATGGTTAAAAAACCTACAGTGTGATAATTCAAATAAAAAATGAATGTGTTCATCAGTAGTTGATGCAATGTTGAAACCCTTCTTAAAGGAACACTCCACTTTTTTTGGAAGTAGGCTAATTCTCCAACTCCCCCCCACCCCCAAGTTAATAAATTGATTTTTACCGTTTTAAAATCCATTCAGTCGAATCAATGAATTATGAATAATTTATTGCTATTGTGTGAATACTAATCATGTAATCCATAAAAAAGGAACTGTAGTCTGATTAAGAGTATTTTTTTTAACATGTAACTTACTCTAATAACAAGTACTTAATTTTTGGAATCTGACATGTGTTTTGTGTTTGCATAATGATGCATTTAAAAGTTAAATGACCAAACGTACCATTGATTCACATTGTTGATGCAGATGAAATATAACGCGCATAACATTAAATAGCTTTTTATCAGATTATATCGGCCATGTTTGTAGTTTTTTAACACTTTATGTGTGTTTGTAGTTCTAATAGAATCCTTGTCCACCAAATGCCAGAAGGAGTGCCATGCAGGAATCTTTGGCATACTCTTTTTCAATTACTACAATTTGGGACATACTAATTCTATGTTTGAAAACAATAAAGGATGGACAGTATGTGCGCAGAGTAACCTCGGTTCCCTGAGAGCAGAAACAAGACATTAGGCTCGTTGATGCATTGCGAAGCATTGCTGTGGAAACTCCTCCTCTACTCTAAACTGGCCAATTGACCCTTTGCAAACAGCTTGATTGACAGGCGATCTGACCAATCATAACGTAGAATCTGCCATTTTGTAAATGAACTTCGGTGGACTTAAACTTGAAAAAATGTATTGACACCTTTCCGCAATTGAAATAAAATACGTTTATTTTGTGCTTTAAATAAATAAGATGATTGGTTCACATGTCGATTGATCTAAGGCAAAACAGTGATTTGTCATGACACATTAAAGAGCCACAAAATGGTATTTATTGTTTGAATTTCTTTAAAAAATGACAACGTTTTAAAGCTGACACCTTGTTTCATAATAGAAGTAAGCTGCTCTGTCTTGTCTGTCGGCATTATGTCAGTTTCCTCTTTGTTATGTGATATATTTTTTACTGCGTGAGAACAAGATGTGTAGTGTGAGAGTGGCATTGTTTGTCGGACACTGCAACAGTAACTAAGGAGGGCGGGTTTTTGTGAAAAGCGGCCACATAAACCTTTAGCGTTGACGGCAGACTCACAATATCTAGCCTGTACTGCAGAAAATGTGGGACATCAGATATGCCGGGTCGATATCTCTATCTCAGCACCATTTCACACACATTCTCTATTTAGCATTCAGATGCCTAGTAAAAGGTGCACAAGGCTCACTGAGTGTGTGAAGCACACTGGCAGGCTATTAAAATAATGTTTAAAAAAAAAAACAAGGTAACCAATTGCATTCCTTGAATGGACAGTCTTCACTGAAACTCATTCAACCTTCTACACAGAGAAAAAGATTGCAGAAATACTATAAACCTAAAATATATGACAACTAGCATCTGGTTATGGTTGCTGTAAAGGTGCTCATCACTATATCTAACTGCAGTTATCATATAACTGTCTATTATCTCATGATAAACATTAACTATAATGCGCTTTATAAAATACCACTACTGACCAGATTTCCAAAAGGCCAATGAATGCGTTAAAATGTAATTTGTAATTTCTTCAACATTCTGGCAAGTGTGCTTGAGGAACACTGAAATGAATGAGTTTAAATGCTATTGGTTGTTTTGGAACTATTGGCTGCTCCATGACACGCTTTACTTCCCCATTCCTCAGTTCCTAGAAGCCTTTGGGAGTGTCGCAACTCTGTTTCTCAGTATGTTACATTGTCAGCTTGAGACCACAGTTCAAGTCATAGTTTGGTTAAGGTGTGTGCAGTGGATCATTTAAATTAACAGCCTTGTAAATGTTTATCGTTTCATTTTTATGTTCACTCAAGAATGCTTTAATTCTGCAATAACACCAGAACAATAAAAGAACATTTCGCAGTGCACAACAAGGCTTTATGATTCCTCAAACACATACAAAGTCAGTAGGAAACTATTCTAAAATTAATTTACTAATAATGCAAAAATTTGTTGAAAATGTCAAAAATGGATGACTGGCAATAAAAGCAACAGTTCCAAATAGAGTGTTTTCACAACGTCATCAATTGGCCATATTGGTGACACCGAATGAAACTTGCATAGTTTGCTGATTATTGCTGCTGAAAATGATCAATTATTGTCATGTTTTGGGCTGTACTAATCGGTCGGACCGGGAAAAACATTTGGACCGCTGAATGTTATAAATCAAGGAGAAGAGTTCAAAAACTGTCTGAGGAACCAAAACACGTTTGTGGTTGGCCAAACTGAACCAGGATTCCCAGGGCAAGAATCTTGACAATATTTGTATTTGTTCTTATCATTTCCAGTCAGGTAGGTGAAATATTAAGCTCATATCTTAATCAATACTGCTTGTATGTATCTTTACCACCTATTAACTTTAGTTTGTCAAAATGTTGCACTCTTTCCTGCCTTCTCTATATGATTTAGCAGCTTCCAACTTTTTTTTCTGTGGTTTAGACAGCATAAATTAACAGAACAACGTATTCAGTAGTACATTAATCGTGCAATGCATGCATCCAGGTGACCAAATTGTGTCTATTAAACTTGTAAATTCGTATTACCTCAATGATATTTTAATTCTATTTATATATGACATAGGGATGGCGAAAACTAAAAAATTTCTTGACCGACCACCGAGCCTCATTAGCCGGTTGAAACCGGTTAACCGATTAGTTTAAAATATGGTACGCTATTTGAAATAACAGCCATTTCGAGCCGCGCCTGCAATTTCGCAACTCTGTCGCATCTCTCTGCCGCTCTGCCTCCCGCACACACACACACACACACACACACACACACACTGCCACTCACGTCACTTTTTTAAAATCCCCTACAGCGGGAAACATGAGTCCCGCAAACGCGGCGCCGAAGAGCTTGTTGTATGTAATCGTAGGACAAATGGCTCCTTAGTTTCAAATGGTTTGGGTACAAGGTGATCGCTTTGAAAATAAAGGCGTTTGTCTAGGTTAGAAGCTCATTTGAAACATTGCCACGGCTCATTTAAGAAAATGACAGCTCCGAAGAGACGCCGCTTTAGTTGAGGTAGTGCTAACCATAATAAAGAAAGATGATGCCTGCTACTATATTTAAGCACTGTATCACACAAGTTGCAACTTACATCTGTCTCATTCTTTTTGGTGAAATGGTCCCACACACTACTTTTCTTTGCACGCTTCATCCTGTCGTCTGCCCTGGCTCTAACCTCGAGTGTTTTAGCCTGTTGCCTTTACTTTTCGCAAACCTTGTGAGCGCGCGAACCCAAACGCTGTGACCTCGCGCCAAATGTTTTTATTGGTTTATTAAGTACAAACAGGCGAGTTATGAAAAATTGAGTGTGAGGGATAATTTGTTCACTTAACACAAAAAGATGAGGAATGAGATGGCTAACTGTAGTAGCGTATAGTCCACTGTCTATAATAGCCTAATTTAGATATCACTTTTTTTTAACCGACTACCGACAACTTTGACCGATTAACGTTGATACGGTCAACCACCGGTCAAACGGTCATCGGTTAACATCCCTAATATGACATCTCATCAGTAAAAAGCTTTTTTTTAAAAAGCTTTAGAATGAGCGTATGGGCCTAATATCTTAATATGGTGTGTTATCCAAGTGATTATTAATTAAATAAAGATAAGAATCTATCAATATTTAACCATGTCTTATTAGTCACGTTAGCGAGTGTGGTTACACATATGCTTTCATTTTTTAACAAATGCTATTGGCTGCTGGCCAAATTCTGTATTGATTGGCTGCTCGTCTTCGGACTGGCTGTTGATTGGCCCTCTCCTGAGGAGGATGAAGACAGATGCTGCGTCCCAATTCGCCTACTTATACTACGCCCTGAAAGTATGTACTCTTTTTGTGAAGAAAAAGTACATACTTTTGAGTATGTAGCAGAATAGTAGGCAAGCTTTGGGACATACTACTTCGTCATAACTGTGTCTTTAACGGACGCTCTGTTGCTTAGTTACCTTAATCCTGTCACTGTTTAAACTGCCCTGTCAATCATCACAGTTAACACTATCTACATTTCATTTCATTTAATTTCCTACCATATTAGAGAGAAATGAAGAGGCACGTTCCTTCATGAGTCTTTCATGCCGAGAACTTTGCTCTTGTGTTTGCATAATTATGCATTTAAACGTTAACGACCAAACCTATCATTATAAAAGTTCATAATGTTGCTGCACATGAAATATAACGCGGATAACATTTAAAAATATTTTTTATCAGGTTACACACTGATTATTTATCACTCAAACCCCTTTCTCTACCTGTCCGTTGGTCGCGCATATCCTCCATGTTTGTAGTTTTTTAACACTTTTTATGCGTGTTTGTAGTTCTAATCGAATCCTCGTTCACCGCGCAATGTGTTCTGGGCAATATTAGCCGTTAGAGTGTGCACTGATCCGCACTTCGAATTCCGAAGTTAAGTAGTAGACCATCCGGGAATCTTTGGAATACTTTTTTAAACGTACTACGATTTGGGACATACTAATTCTATTTTCGAATACTATTTAGGACGGATAGTATGCGAATTGGGACGCAGCAAGAGTGTGGGATGGGGTGATATAAGTAAATCATTGCATGTAAAAAATTACAGAAAACAGCAAAGTAAAAAAAAAAAAAAAAAACGAAGTTTAAAAGTTCTAAAAGTCTAAAAGTTTTCTGCTAAAGAGAAACACCGCTAACTTACTACTTACCACAAGCGTATGTTTTAGTTATGTTCAAAAATATACTGCATTTTATGCTCAATGGAAAAAAAGCATATACAAGAGCAAGAAAAATAACAATGATATGAAAAAAAAAACTGCACTGTATATAAATAGATTCTATTAGAACTCCTAACCGTTTATCATATTAAAAAAAAATTTAAATGTACAATATTTTTATGAGTTATGATATTTTATTAGATCATGTTGTTGTTCTTAAACCTAAAGCATTTTACATAACATGGAAGTTTTGATAAAACCATTACAGAACTGGTCAATTCTTCATTTTGGATGAGCCTGTCTTTCAAAGGATCCAGGCAGTAGCCTTTGTGTCTTCAATACTAAAGAATTGCTCTTTTTCAGATGCTCCCAATTTTTCTTGTGTAGTTTTACACCTTAGTTGCACAGTTTGTGCAATGTGCAGTCAACTTGACCCCAAAACTCATCATGCAAAGTTAATAAAAATTACAAAACATTAAAATAGTTAATAATATGAGATCAGTTAGATGCAATACACTGACGCAGACAGAAAATCAACATTTATAACCTTCTATTCCCCATGTAAAAGATATCTGGAGCTGACAATATTGCAGCATTATTTCCACTGAGGGTTAGTGCCTACATGTTTTGGCATGATGAGCAATATTAAACAAAAAAGCATGGAAAAAAAAAAACTCCTATACAAATTAAACACACTTAGTCAAGAAGTTTTGAGTGCTCTATTCTCGTGATGATCCAATCTGGAGTCACACCTTGGGTAAACTCCCTTTGGAATCTGCCAAAAAAAGAACACGACAGACATAAACGTTACTAATGTTTATATTATAATTTACTACAGTTATAACATTAACTCAAGGTATTAAAATTGTAGTATGTAAGTTAAACTGTAATCCTACACTGTTACGAAGCATTTCTTTTTTAAATTAATGCTGTTCTTTTTAACATTTTATTCATCAAAGAACCCTGAAAATAGTATCACAAATTCCAAAACTATATATAATAAAAAAATAAGCAACACTGATAACAAATCAGCATATTATAATGTTTTTTGAAGCATCATGTGACACTGAAGACTGGAGTAATGGTGCTGAAAATTCAGCTTTGTGTCACAGGAATAAATTCTATTTTAAAGTATATTAAAATAGAAAACCACAATTTTAAATTGCAAAAATATTTCATAATAATATTTCATAATGTTTTTTCTGTATTTTTAATTAAATAAATACAGCCTTGATGTGCAGAAAAGTCTTCTTAAAAAAAAATATAGCTTTAAAAGGCAGTGTATTTTGTAATACTCACTCATAGTTGGCTGTCAGCAATCTCTTGGTCTCTGGTCTCTCTTCCTCTTCACCAATGGTAACCTGGAATATTCTTGCTCCCTCCATACTCTCATCAGGAAGTTTGGCACTCGTCAAGTACCAAAAACGCATCAAAATACTTACATATTTTCTCCCTGAAAGCAATGGAAAAACACTGCAATTATTATCGTCATACAAATTCATTTATTACATTACTCCAAATTATTTTCTAAATAGCAGGCTAACTTACTAAATGCATTAAACTTGGCTATAACAAGTAACAGTCTGATAAAAAGGATACATATGCTGGATTCAAGTTACAAAGCTTATATTTCCTAAATTACACGCCCACAAACAATGATTAAACATAATATTACCTGTGTGAATATTGCGTGGTATGAAGCTTATAGGGTCTCACCGTTATCGTCATAGTAAATGCCCACATCTCCTGTTGTTGTGTAAAAAATCTCTTCGAAGTCGGCTGACAGCGCCCTCTGGTGGCTTAAAGGCAACTGAGCACATTTTTCCTCAAGTTTCCCTATTAGCTATGGGAGGGAATATTAGATTAGTTACTCTAAATGAAATCATTAATCTTAAAGAGGTAAATAATAAAGTGTTCGGTATCTTTATGTGCTTACATCTTTAGCTACTAATCCCTCAAGACTCTCAAACTGACACTGAGACAGCAATTGTGACACGTGTGAGAAAGCCTGAGAGTAAAAGAGACGTTTAAGCAATCTGTTCATTATCTGCATGATTATGTAAGTCAAAACTGCATTGAAATTTGTTTCCTTGTTAAAAAAGGTCTACACTAAAAAAATAAAAATAAAACACAATTTACTTATACACTACCAGTCAAAAGTTTTTGAACATATTTTTAATGTATTTTTAAGAAGACTCACCAAGCCTGAATTTATTTGATCCAAAAGAAAGCAAAAGCAGTAATACTGTGAAATATTATTATAATTTAAAGTAACTGCTTTCTATTTGAATATATTTTACAATGTAATTTACTGCTGTGATCAAAGCTAAATTTTCAGCATCATTACTTCAGTGTCACATGATCCTTCAGAAATCATTGTAATATGCTGATTTACTGTTCAAGAAACTTTTTTATTACTATTATTATCAACATTTAAGACAGTTGAGCACATTTTTTAGGATTGTGATGAATAGTAAAATCCAAAGATCAGCATTTATCTGAAATAAAAAAGCTTTTGTAACATTATACACTACACCATTCAAAAGCTTGGTGACGTGTGCAAATTTTATATTTTGAGTTAAAGAAATAAAATTAATAAATTAACTATTATTTAGCAAAGATGCTTTAAATTGATCAAAAGTGATGATAATGACATTTATGATGTTACAAAAGATTTCTATTTCAGATAAATGCTGTTCTCCTGAACTTCCTATTTCTAAAATAAACCTGAAAAAAATCTACTAAAGCTGTTTTCACCATAATAATAATAATAATAATAATAATAATAATAATAATAATAATTCTGAACAGCAAATCAGAATATTAGAATGATTTCTGAAGGATCATCACAGGAATAAGTTACATTTTAAAATACATTCAAATAGAAAGCAGTTATTTTACATAGCAAAAATATTTCAAAATGTTACTGTTTCTGCTGTACTTTGGATCAAATAAATGCAGGCCTGATCAGCAGAGGAGACTTTTTTTTAAATTAAAAATCTCACTGTTCAAAAACTTTTGATTGGTAGTGTGTTGTACACTACCAGTCAAAAGTTTTTGAACAGTGAGATTTTTATTTTTTAAGAAGTCTCCTCTGCTCACCAGGCCTGCATTTAGAAGCATATTAAAATATACATTATCAGCCAATAAAATATAAACAAAGAAAAAAAAATGTTGTTTACAGACTTTAAAATGGTATAATTTTCCTATATCCTTACAATAAATAAATAAACACAACATACAAAAAAAAAAAAAAAAAAAAAATAGCATTTGAATGTTCATTAACTTTCATCCAATTTAAAATGCATAAAAGATTAATGTATAAAAGGCGAGACATTAAAATATGTCTATAACTATGATAGCACAGGCATTGTCATAACTGACATTTGTATTTTCTATTAAATAACGCTTTGTCAGGTATTGGCATTCACCTGTATGGCTCCTTCCGTGAACTCCTCAATGCTAAACTCTTTGTCGAAGTAAGTTCGGATGAGAAAGAAGTAGATGCGGGTTCGGAACCAGATGAAGGGGTTCGCGATCCCAACAACCACTACCTTATGGTTCTGCTTGTGTCTCCCCTGCTCAGAGCTGTACTGACGAGCATCACACACTGCAGACGCTACAGGGGCGAGTCGTTTGGACTGGTTCGCCAAAAATGACTTTGGTGTAAAGTACCGGATCAGAATCGAAACGGGCCTGTTACAGCTGCAGCACCTCAGTAAGGGCAACGCCATCTTTCTCCCATCACCCTCAGTGGCACATCTGTTATGAAAATCCGACTGACAACATACTGAAGAGACAAAAGTTCCACATTAATATATATAACAGATAACAGATTTTAACACCATATCAGTATTTTTCGGGCAAAGCAGACTGCATACATTTTTAAATAAATGTATACTATCTGTGTTGTTATCAAAAATAATACGTTAAAGACGTAGCTATGCCTAATTTGTTCACGAACGAGTCGGTTCACTTAAACGATTCAATTGACTGAATTGGTCTGAGGAGTTCTCGGGTCAAAAACTCACCTACTCATTTAAACACACTTCTTGAAACGTAATAAACAACGATATATGTCTACATGGCGTTATTTGGATAGTTTGGTTCAGAACATTTGGGGACTCGTCTTTTAAATCGGTTCATTGAAACAGTTTAAAAGAGTCGACTCGCAAAAACGAGTCGGACTTCCTAGAACCATATTCTAAAGGCAGAATGGTGCAGATGCCAGCGAATGGACAGTAGACTTCGGGCTGTTAGAAATGGATTGTCAGGAAAAGCTGGAGGTGCCCGTCTACACCGATGTGGACAGAGAAACTTTCTTGAGAGACATATATCCATTGGTAACTCGTGTAATATATATTAAACAACCATTTCATGCAGTGTTGTGGGTAAATGAATCACACGTGTCTTGTTTAGCGTAGACCGGCGGTTCTAAAGCGCGTCAATCTGGGGTCCTGTGTGCGCGCGTGGACGGTGAGTTATCTCGCGCAGAAGGGGGGAGACCGCGAGGTCAAAGTGCATGTGTCCCCAGAGCCCAGGATGGACTTTCTGCATAAGAACTTTGTGTACAGGTGTGTGATTTAACATGAATGCTTTATACTTGAGCCCAACACAAAACGGTGGAAGCATAACATTTCTGTATTTCAGGACACTGCCATTTGACAAGTTTATTCAGAGAGCTGCAGAGGCAAAGCACTCAGATTTCTTTATTAGTGAGGTTAGTTACCTTAAAAAGTATAATTTGATTATAACATTCCATTTGATATATATTTTGTACCATGTTAATTAGTACATTTAAGGTTAGCTGCACTTTTTTTTTTACAATTAGCATGCCCTCTGCTATAATGTCTTGGCCCACAGGTTCAAAACCGCTGACATAGATCTCTTGCTTCCAACAGGATGAAAGCTACTACTTGCGCTCACTTGGAGAAGATGTTCGTAAGGTAGTCTAAATTACTCTTAGTAGTGAATACCATAGCTGTTTGGGACTGTAGAGTTTAAAGGAGAAGTTCACTTCAGAGCAAAAATTTACAGATAATTTACTCACCCCCTTGTCATCCAAGATGTTCATGTCTTTTTTTCTTTAGTCGTAAAGAAATTATATTTTTTGAGGAAAACATTTCTCTTCATATAGTGGACTTCTATGGTGTTCATGAGTTTGAACTTCCAAAATGCAGTTTAAATGCAGCTTCAAAGGGCTCTAAATGATCCCAGCCGAGGAAAAAGGGTCTTAGCTAGCAAAATTGTTATTGGTTATTTTCTAAAAAAAAAAAAAAGACAGTTTATACACTTTTTAACCTCAAATGCTCATCTTGTCTAGCTCTGCATGTACTGTTCAAGACAGTTAGGGTATGTAAAAAAAAAAAAAAAACCTCCTATCTCATTTTCTCCTCTAACTTAAAAAATCATTGTACATCACTGCAGAAGACCCAGTGTTTACAAAGTGTACGTGCAAAGAAGATCAAACGCCCTTTACAAAAAAAAAAAAAAAAAAATGTAAAACAGCAATTTAGAACGTTTTTGAAGAAAGAATACCGCATGTATTCAGATATTTCGAGATCAGTTTCAGATCTCGATTTTACTCGAATTTGAGGTTTTCACAAAAATGAGTTCATTAAGCCCTTGTCTAACGATCCCAAACGCTCCAAATAGTAATTAAACTTTTAAAGTGATCTTTATTTGTACATTTTCTGAGAGGAGTACCTTTTCTCCGATCACTTCTCGCATGAACATCTTGAATGGCAAGGGGGTGAGTAAATTATCTGTAAATTTCTGTTTCAAGTGTCAGCATATTCACTGTAGAATGCCTGGAATATATTTTTCACATAAAAATTCTCCTTTTAGGAACCAGCTGATTTAAGGAAGCAGTTCCCTGAGCTGGCTGAGGATTTCCATATACCCCAGTTCTTCGAGCCAGAGCAGTTTTTCTCCAGTGTCTTTCGCATCAGTTCTCCTGGTCTTCAGCTCTGGACACACTATGATGTGAGTACTCCATATAATCAATTGAATGCATCCCTGCCAAATAATTCTTTTAAAAGGATCAGAGTGTACACTGTATTCAAAAAGATTCTGGTACTTTACTTGGGCAATGCGGCTAAATTTTCCTGGTGAAAGAGAAACAAATATATGTATAGAATAATTCTTGCATCAAGCAAAAAAGCTATAACTAGATGTTGGTATAAAACTAACCTCCACAAATACAGGATTGAATCGATGTTTTTAATAGAATATTTACTATGGACATTTATTATACATATTGTGTGAACTTTCAGAAGGATATTTGTTGGTTTCTGGACCAAATGAATTGCGTATATAACTTTGGATTTAGATTGAGTCCTAAATATAGACTCTCTGGTTCCTTCCGTTCACCACCAGAGAGCTTGCTCACCTGAATATTGACCTTGGGCTCCATTTTCCCATAATCCCCATATCTGGAACTGATGCTGCCATGTCATAATTACCGTAATTCCAAGATGACAATCCGTGACGTTCTACTAAGAGCTGCCTATGTTCTCGGACTCAGAGGTAGCTCCTAAATGAAAAAGGTGGCGTTCACGTGGTACAGCTGTCACATGAACCTTGTAACTTGTAACACAACATTCTGAGCTTAGTTGTAATTAAATTGTAATTACGAGTACTGGAGCATGTGAAGGCTTTGGCTTTGATAGTGTTGCCATAGAAACACATAATTCAGCTCCGAGTAGACTGTCATTTCTCGAATTACGGGAATTATGACATGGCGTGAAATAGGGATGGGGCCGATCCGATCCAGTATCGGTATCGGGTTCCGATACCAGCTTAATTAATGGATCGGAAATTTCCGATCCAACCTAGAGAAATTTCCGATCCAGAGTTATGTCTACGTACAGTGCTGTCTGCTGAAATGACTTCACAAGTGATCCCGGGCTAGATGACGTGTCTGTGCTCCAATGAGACACTGAGAGAGATGACATGCCTCCTTTCAGGAAATCTTCAGTTTGCAGGTAGCAGTTTAGCATTGAACTTCATACAACATGTCCGCTGTGTGGAAATACTTTACCGTCGGAAACGCCACAAAGACAGCAACGTGCAATGTTTGCAAAGCCGTTGTTCCGAGAGGTGGCACCTCGTGGATTTATTTAGTAGATTAACTGTTAAATATTACCCATCATAGAGTAAAAGTTTATAATTTGTAGACTTCGTGCGTGTTATTTTCTGTTTTTAACGTTGCCGCACACACCTGAAGCGAGCACGCGCACAGAGAGAGAGAGAGAGAGAGAGAGAGAGAGAGAGACGTGATTCAAACTGCGCGATTCACAGACTGATTACTCTTTAACGTCTCTTGAACAGAAACATACATACAGAGTTATGTTTAAATACCCGTTGTTTTATTCTGGTAACACCGTCGGTTATGTCTTCAGTGAACCGAAACAGCTGAGAAGGGGATTCGTGCCAGTATTACGTGCGTTAGGCCTTAAAGAGACAGCATCCTATAAATACCTGCAGTGAGAAGCACTAGTTATTTATCAATGAATTATTAAATTTCTGCACCTGAATACTAGTATTATTGATTTTATTAGTAACTTTATGTTGTATTCATCTACACTTGTCATTTGTGTTAGTGTTCTTGTTTTGTTACTTATTATATTAGTTCAGCTAGTTTTTGCTGTGGATTAGAAGTACTTAAAGTAAGCATTCAGTAATTAATAAACAACAAACTTTTTTTGTTTTGTTTGTTTTTTGCTGATCCGAAAAGTGCACTTATTGCACTTTTATTCAAAATGTTTAACATTTGAAAACCTTATTTTGTTGCTGCTACACAAGCAAGAATTTACTGAATTTATGTTGATCAGATGCACATTGTTCTATTTATAGTGTGAATATTTATTTTTTTATTTCAAATATTTGAAAACCTTTATGTTTTATGCAACAAGAGTGTATATTGCACTAGTATCTAGTAACCCTGTCTTGAAATTTAAATAATTATCAATTTAAACCCTTAAAGTTGCATATTTGTTTTCAGGATGGGATTTCTGCCATTTTCTAACCTCATACTTACCTCAAGTTGCTTTTTGGGAGATACTTAGACTTGCTTGTAGAGAAGTTTGTTACAGCCTCATAAAATCAACAATAATTAAAGCTGCAAGCAGCGATGAACGGGCCCTCGCACACGGGCTCACCGCCGACCGGTGGCTTTTGGAACACAGCTAATGGTGGGCAGTATGCTTTTAATCCAGTAAAAATAGGAAAAATATGTCAAAGTCACTTAAATGTGCCAAATTTCCTGCTGCCAGCTGGTGGCGCTATGCCTGTAACTGATTATTGGCATGTAGATGTGTTTAGGCTGGCACTTTCATCAAACATATGAAGTTTGGTGCAGATTGACCTTGGTATTTTTGAGTTAGTGAAAGATATGATATATCCTGCTGCCAACAGGTGGCGCTATGATAATATCTGAATATTGGTCTTTAGGTGTCTTCAGGCCAGGACTCTCACCAAACCTGTGAAGTTTGAGGCAGATCGGACATTTTATGGCTGAGTTATAACAACTTCTATGTCCATGGCGAAACATCAAACTTTGTCATGCAGCCACAGACACGCCCTTTAACGAAAACTCAAGATCTTCGCAATTTAACATCTTTAAGGCCTCTAGATCAGACTGACCAAATATAATGTTGATATCATTAAATCTCTAAGAGGAGTTTGATACAAGTCATTTCCTGTTGCCAACAGGTGGCGCTGTGATTATAATAGAATATTGGCCTTCAGATTGGTTCAGGTCAGGACTCTTATCGAACATGTGAAGTTTGAGGCAAATCGGACATTTTATGGCTGAGTTATAACAAGTGTATTATCCATGGCGAGACCTCGAAATTTGCCAGGCCGCCACGGACACGCCCTTCAACGAAAACTCAAGATCTTCGCAATTTAACATCGCTAAAGCCTTTTTATTAGACTGACCGAGTTTGGTGTTGATCTGATAAAATCTCTTGGAGGAGTTTGTTGCAGAGTACAGCATGACACTTCCTGTTGCCAGCAGGTGGCGCTATGAGTAAAACTGAATATGGGCATGTAGATGTCATCAGGTCAGGAGTGTTATCACACATGTGAAGTTTGGGACGGATCGGACATTGTATGCCTGAGTTATAGCAACTTCCTTTTTCATGGCGAAACATCGAAATTTGCGAGGCCGCCACGGATACGCCCTCCGATGAAAACTCTAGATCTTCGCAATTTAACGTCACAAAGGGCTTTAGATTGGACTCACCAAATTCGGCATTGATCCGAATCAATCTCTAGGAGGAGTTCGTTCAAGTACGAAGCCTGAAAATGGCAAAAATGACACAAATTTTGCTGAGAAAATTAATATTAACCGACTTCCTGTTGGGTTCCGTATTTTGCTCCAAGAGGCTTTTTTGTAGGTTTTGGTGTGTTACATGTGTGTACCGATTTCCGTGTACGTACGTGAATCACAGCTGAAAGCGCACACCGCTGAACGTCTAAAGGTGGCGCTGTCGAGCCATTTTGCCACACCCACTTCTGAAACCCAAATCAGACGTAAATTTTCGCCAGGTTTGATGTGTGTGCAAAGTTTTGTGAGTTTTCGGGAATGTTTAGGTCCTCTAAAATGCGATTCACTTTGGAGAAGAAGAAGAATAATAATAATTAAAGCTGCAAGCAGCGATGAACGGGCCCTCGCACCCGGGCTCACCGCCGACCGGTGGCTTTAGGAAAACAGCAAATGGTGGGTAGTATGCTTTTAATACAGTAAAAATAGGAGAAATATGTCAAAGTCACTTAAATGTGCCAAATTTCCTGATGCCAGCTGGTGGCGCTATGCCTATAACTGATTATTGGCATGTAGATGTGTTCAGGCCACCACTTTCATCAAACATATGAAGTTTGGTGCAGATTGACCTTGGTATGTTTGAGTTAGTGAAAGATATGATATATCCTGCTGCCAACAGGTGGCGCTATGATAATATCTGAATATTGGCCTTTAGGTGTCTTCAGGCCAGGACTCT
Organism: Garra rufa; assembly: GCF_049309525.1. Classification (NCBI taxonomy): domain Eukaryota; kingdom Metazoa; phylum Chordata; class Actinopteri; order Cypriniformes; family Cyprinidae; genus Garra; species Garra rufa. The sequence continues at coordinate 24,717,767 of NC_133368.1, read as the reverse complement.
TACCAAACCTGTGAAGTTTGAGGCAGATCGGACATTTTATACCTGAGTTATAACAACTTCTATGTCCATGGCGAAACATCAAACTTTGTCACGCCGCCACAGACACGCCATTTAACGAAAACTCAAGATCTTCGCAATTTAACATCTCTAAGGCCTCTAGATCAGACTGAACAAATATAAAGTTGATATCATTAAATCTCTAGGAGGAGTTTGCTACAAGTAATTTCCTGTTGCCAACAGGTGGCGCTGTGATTATAATAGAATATTGGCCTTCAGATTTGTTCAGGCCAGGACTCTTATCGAATATGTGAAGTTTGAGGCAAATCGGACATTTTATGGCTGAGTTATAACAAGTTTTATATCCATGGCGAGACCTCGAAATTTGTCAGGCCGCCACGGACACGCCCTTCAACGAAAACTCAAGATCTTCGCAATTTAACATCACTAAAGCCTTTTGCTTAGACTGACCGATTTTGGTGTTGATCTGTATAAATCTCTAGGAGGAGTTTGTTGCAGAGTAAAGCATGACACTTCCTGTTGCCAGCAGGTGGCGCTATGACTATAACTGAATATGGACATATAGATGTCATCAGGTCAGGAGTGTTATCACACATGTGAAGTTTGGGACACATCGGACATTTTATGCCTGAGTTGTAGCAACTTCCTTTTTCATGGCGAAGCATCGAAATTTGCCAGGCCGCCACGGACACGCCCTCTGATGAAAACTCTAGATCTTCGCAATTTAACGTCACAAAGGGCTTTAGATTAAACTCAGCAAATTTGGCGTTGATCCGAATAAATCTCTAGGAGGAGTTCGTTCAAGTACGAGGCCTGAAAATGGCAAAAATGACACAAAATTTGCTGAGAAAATTAAAAATAACCGACTTCCTGTTGGGTGTCAAATTTTGCTCCAAGAGGCTTTTTTGTAGGTATTGGTGTGTTACATGTGTGTACCGATTTCCGTGCATGTACGTGAATCACAGCTGAAAGCGCACACCGCTGAACGTCTAAAGGTGGCGCTGTCGAGCCATTTTGCCACACCCATCTCTGAAACCCATATCAGACGTAAATTTTCGCCAGGATTGATGTGTGTGCACAGTTTCATGAGTTTTCGGGTATGTCTAAGCCCTCAAAAATGCGATTCATTTTGGAGAAGAATAATAATAATTAAAGCTGCAAGCAGCGATGGTAGGGCCCTCGCACTCGGGCTCACCGCCAATCGGTGGCGAATGGTGGGCACTATGCTATTAACACAGTAAATGTAGGAGGAATATGTCAAAGTCATTGATATGTGCCAATCTTCCTGCTGCCAGCTGGTGGCGCTATGCCTATAACTGAATATTGGCATGCAGATGTGTTCAGGCCAGTGCTTTCATGAAACATATGAAGTTTGGTGAAGCTTGAACATGGCATGCTTGAGTGTAAGTCATGACATATCCTGCTGCCAACAGGTGGCACTATTACGAAATATTGGCTTTTAGATGTCTTCAGGCCAGGACTATTGGCAAACATGTCAAGTTTGGTGCAAATTGTACATTGCATGCTTATGTTAGTGTAAAACAAGTAATTTGCTGTTGCCAGCTGGTGGCGCTATGACTATAACTAAATACTGGCATGTAAATGTATTCAGGCCAGGACTCTTATCAAACATATTAAGTTTGGGGCTGATTGGACATTGCATGCCTGAGTTACAGTAACTTCCTGTTTCATTGCATTAAGAGTATGCTTTAGCACTTAGCTAAATGTTGCTAACATGTTTCTAGCATGTTGCTACCCTATTTAACACTTGTTGATATTTTTAAAATGTTGCTTGGCATCCACAACAGTATTAAACATGTGACTTCCTGTTGCCAGCAGGTGGCACTATGACTATAACTGAATATGGGCATTGGCTTGTGTTCATACCAGCACTCTTATCAAACATATTAAGCTTGGGTCAGATTGGACATTGTATGCATGAGTTACACTTATTTTTCTTTGTATTAATATCATGCTTTAGCTCTTAGCTAAGTGTTGCTAGCATGTTTTAACATGATTCTAGCATGATTCTTGCCTATTTAAAACTCGCTAAAGCTTTTTAATATGTTGATAGGAGTCCGTAACACCATTAAACATCACTTCCTGTTGTCAGCAGGTGGCGCTGTGACTATAACTGAATATGGGCATGTATATATCTTCAGGACAAGAGTCTTATCAAACATGTGAAGTTTGGGGCTGATTGGACATTGCATGCCTGAGTTACAGTAACTTCCTGTTTTATGTCTTTAACAACATGCTTTAGCACTAAGTAAGTGTTGCTAGCATGTTTGAGTACGTTTTAAACTAGTTTAGCACTCAATGGCTTTTTTAGTGTGTTGCTAATAGTGTGTCACAGTGTTAAACATGTCACTTCCTGTTGACAGTAGGTGGCGCTATAACTATAACTGAATATTGGCATGTAGACATCTTCAGGTCACGACTGTTATCAAACATGTGAAGTTTGGGGCTGATTGGACATTGCATGCCTGAGTTAGAGTAACTTCCTGTTTCATTGCATTAAGAGCATGCTTTAGCACTTAGCTAAATGTTGCTAACATGTTATAGCATGTTTCTAGCATGTTTCTACCCTTTTTAACAGTTGTTGATTTTTTTTAAATGTTGCTAGTCATCCACAACAGTATTAAACATATGGCTTCCTGTTACCAGCTGGTGGCGCTATGACTATAACTGAATACAGGCATGGGCGTGTGTTTAGGCCAGGATTCTTATCAAACGTGTTAAGTTTGGGGCTGATTGGACATGGTATGCCTGAGTTAGAGTAACTTCCTGTTTTATTGTATTATTAGCATGCTTTAGCATATTAGCTAAGTGTTGCTAGCATGCTTTATTATTTTTGTAGCATGTTGAATATTAAGTTTGGGTCAGATTCAACAGTATATACATGAGTTACAGCAATTTCCTTTTGTATTTTTATTAATAGCATGCTTTAGCTCTTAGCTAAGTGTTGTTAGCATGTTTTAGCATGTTTGTAGCATGTTGCTAGCCTATTTACGACTTGTTAACGCTTTTCAATATGTTGCTAAGAGTCCGTAACAGTGTTAAACATGTCATTTCCTGTTGTCAGCAGGTGGCGCTATGACTATAACTGAATTTGGGCACTGACATGTGTTCAAGACCAGACTGTCATCAAACATGTGAAGTTTGAGGCAGATCGGACATCGTATGCCTGAGTTATAGCAACTTCCTTTTTCATGGCGAAACATCAAAGTTTGTCAGGCCGCCACGGACACGCCCATCGACGAAAACTCTAAAGCTTCGCAATTTAACATCGCAAAGGCCTTATGATGACACTCAGCAAATTTGAAGATGATCAGATAAAAACTGTAGGAGGAGTTCGTTAAAGTACGAGGCCTGAAAATGGCAAAAACTGCACAAAAATCGTACAGGAAATTCAATATAACGGACTTCCTGTTGGGTTTCGGATGTTGCACCAGGAGACTTTTTTGTAGGTATTGGTGTGTTACATATGTGTACCGAGTTTCGTACATGTACGAGAAACGTAGCTCGAGGCGCACTCCGTTGAAATTTTATAGGTGGCGCTATCGAGCCATTTTGCCACACCCACTTTTGAAAACCATATCAGATGTAAATTTTCGCCAGGTCTGATGCGTGTGCAAAGTTTCGTGAGTTTTCGGGCATGTTTAGGCCCTCAAAAAGACTTTTCATTTTGGAGAAGAAGAAGAAGAATAATAATAAACGGAGCAATTCCAATAGGGTCCTCGCACTGTAGTGCTCGGGCCCTAATAATAATATTAAAGCTGCAAGCAGCGATGAACGGGCCCTCGCACACGGGCTCACCGCCGACCGGTGGCTTTAGGAACACAGCAAACGGTGGGCAGTATGCTTTTAATACAGTAAATGTAGGAAAAATAGATCAAAGTCACTTAAATGTGCCAAATTACCTGCTGCCAGCTGGTGGCGCTATGCATATAACTGATTATTGGCATGTAGATGTGTTCAGGCCACCACTTTCATCAATCATATGAAGTTTGGTGCAGATTGACCTTGGTATGTTTGAGTTAGTGAAAGATATGATATATCCTGCTGCCAACAGGTGGCACTATGATAATATCTGAATATTGGCCTTTAGGTGTCTTCAGGCCAGGACTCTTACCAAACCAGTGAAGTTTGAGGCAGATCGGACATTTTATGGCTGAGTTATAACAACTTATATGTCTATGGCGAAACATCAAACTTTGTCATGCCGCCACAGACACGCCCTTTAACGAAAACTCAAGATCTTCACAATTTAACATCTCTAAGGCCTCTAGATCAGAATGGCCAAATATAATGTTGACATCATTAAATCTCTAGGAGGAGTTTGATACAAGTCATTTCCTGTTGCCAACAGGTGGCGCTGTGATTATAATAGAATATTGGCCTTCAGATGTGTTCAGGCCAGGACTCTTATCGAATATGTGAAGTTTGAGGCAAATCGGACATTTTATGGCTGAGTTATAACAAGTTTTATATCCATGGCGAGACCTCGAAATTTGTCAGGCCGCCACGGACACGCCCTTTACCGAAAACTCAAGATCTTCACAATTTAACATCGCTACGGCCTTTATATTAGACTGACCGATTTTGGTGTTGATCTGAATAAATCTCTAGGAGGAGTTGGTTGTAGAGTACAGCATGACACTTCCTGTTGCCTGCAGGTGGCGCTATGACTATAACTGAATATGGGCATCTAGATGTCTTCAGGTCAGGAGTGTTATCACACATGTGAAGTTTGGGACAGATAGGACATTGTATGCCTGAGTTATAGCAACTTCCTTTTTCATGGCGAAACATCGAAATTTGCGAGGCCGCCACGGACACGCCCTCCGATGAAAACTCTAGATCTTCGCAATTTAACGTCGCAAAGGGCTTTAGATTAGACTCAGCAAATTTGGCGTTGATCCGAATAAATCTGTAGGAGGAGTTCGTTCAAGTACGACACCTGAAAAAGGCAAAAATGACACAAATTTTGCTGAGAATATTAATATTAACCGACTTCCTGTTGGGTTCCGGATTTTGTTCCAAGAGGCTTTTTTGTAGGTATTGGTGAGTTACATGTGTGTACCGATTTCGGTGCATGTACGTGAATCACAGCTGAAAGCGCACACCGCTGAACGTCTAAAGGTGGCGCTGTCGAGCCATTTTGCCACACCCACTTCTGAAACCCAAATCAGACGTAAATTTTCGCCAGGTTTGATGTGTGTGCAAAGTTTTGTGAGTTTTCGGGAATGTTTAGGTCCTCTAAAATGCGATTCACTTTGGAGAAGAAGAATAATAATAATAATTAAAGCTGCAAGCAGCGATGAACGGGCCCTCGCACACGGGCTCACCGCCGACCGGTGGCTTTAGGAACACAGCAAATGGTGGGTAGTATGCTTTTAATACAGTAAATATAGGAGAAATATGTCAAAGTCACTTAAATGTGCCACATTTCCTGCTGCCAGCTGGTGGTGCTATGCATATAACTGATTATTGGCATGTAGATGTGTTCAGGCCACCACTTTCATCAAACATATGAAGTTTGGTGCAGATTGACCTTGGTTTGATTGAGTTAGTGAAAGATATGATATATCCTGCTGCCAACAGGTGGCGCTATGATAATATCTGAATATTGGCCTTTAGGTGTCTTCAGGCCAGGACTCTTACCAAACCTGTGAAGTTTGAGGCAGATCGGACATTTTATGGCTGAGTTATAACAACTTCTATGTCCATGGCGAAACATCAAACTTTGTCAGGCCGCCACAGACACGCCCTTTAACGAAAACTCAAGATCTTCGCAATTTAACATCTCTAAGGCCTCTAGATCAGAATGACCAAATATAATGTTGATATCATTAAATCTCTAGGAGGAGTTTGATACAAGTCATTTCCTGTTGCCAACAGGTGGCGCTGTGATTATAATAGAATATTGGCTTTCAGATTTGTTCAGGCCAGGACTCTTATTGAATATGTGAAGTTTGAGGCAAATCGGACATTTTATGGCTGAGTTATAACAAGTTTTTTATCCATGGCGAGACCTCGAAATTTGTCAGGCCGCCACGGAAACGCCCTTTACCGAAAACTCAAGATCTTCGCAATTTAACATCGCCAAGGCCTTTATATTAGACTGACCGATTTTGGTGTTGATCTGTATAAATCTCTAGGAGGAGTTGGTTGTAGAGTACAGCATGACACTTCCTGTTGCCTGCAGGTGGCGCTATGACTATAACTGAATATGGGCATGTAGATGTCTTCAGGTCAGGAGTGTTATCACACATGTGAAGTTTGGGACAGATCGGACATTTTATGCCTAAGTTATAGCAACTTCCTTTTTCATGGCGAAACATCGAAATTTGCGAGGCTGCCACGGACACGCCCTCCGATGAAAACTCTAGATCTTCACAATTTAACGTCACAAAGGGCTTTAGATTAGACTCACCAAATTTGGTGTTGATCGGAATAAATCTCTAGGAGGAGTTCGTTCAAGTATGACACCTGAAAATGGCAAAAATGACACAAATTTTGCTGAGAAAATTAATAATAACCGACTTCCTGTTGGGTTTCGGATTTTATCTTAAGAGGCTTTTTTGTAGGTATTGGTGAGTTACATGTGTGTACCGATTTTTGTGCATGTACGATAATCACAGCTGAATGCGCACACCGCGGAACGTGTAAAGGTGGCGCTATTGAGCCATTTTGCCACACCCACTTCTGCAACCCATATCAGACGTCCATTTTCGCCAGGTCTGATGTGTGTGCAAAGTTTCGTTAGTTTTCGGGTATGTTTAGGCCCTCAAAAATGCGATTCATTCCGGATAAGAAGAATAATAATAATAATAATAATAATAATAAACGGAGCAGATTCAATAGGGTCCTCACACCATCGGTGCTCGGGCCCTAATAATAATAATAAACGGAGCAGATTCAATAGGGTCCTCACACCATCGGTGCTCGGGCCCTAAATAATAATTAAAGCTGCAAGCAGCAATGAACGGGCCCTCGCACATGGGCTCACCACCGACCGGTGGCCTTAAGAACACAGCAAATGGTGGGTAGTATGCTTTTAATACAGTAAAAATAGGAGAAATATGTCAAAGTCACTTAAATATGCCAAATTTCCTGCTGCCAGCTGGTGGCGTTATGCCTATAACTGATTATTGGCATGTAGATGTGTTCAGGCCACCACTTTCATCAAACATATGAAGTTTGGTGCAGATTGACCTTGGTATGTTTGAGTTAGTGAAAGATATGATATATCCTACTGCCAACAGGTGGCGCTATGATAATATCTGAATATTGGCCTTTAGGTGTCTTCAGGCCAGGACTCTTACCAAACCTGTGAAGTTTGAGGCAGATCGGACATTTTATGGCTGAGTTATAACAACTTATATGTCCATGGCGAAACATCAAACTTTGTCACGCCGCCACAGACACGCCCTTTAACGAAAACTCAAGATCTTCGCAATTTAACATCTCTAAGGCCTCTAGATCAGACTGACCAAATATAATGTTGATATCATTAAGTCTCTAGGAGGAGTTTGATACAAGTCATTTCCTGTTGCCAACAGGTGGCGCTGTGATTATAATAGAATATTGGCCTTCAGATGTGTTCAGGCCAGGACTCTTATCGAATATGTGAAGTTTGAGGCAAATCGGACATTTTATGGCTGAGTTATAACAAGTTTTATATCCATGGCGAGACCTCGAAATTTGTCAGGCCGCCACGGACACGCCCTTCAACGAAAACTCAAGATCTTCGCAATTTAACATCACTAAAGCCTTTTTATTAGACTGACCGATTTTTGTGTTGATCTGATAAAATCTCTTGGAGGAGTTTGTTGCAGAGTACAGCATGACACTTCCTGTTGCCAGCAGGTGGCGCTATGAGTAAAACTGAATATGGGCATGTAGATGTCATCAGGTCAGGAGTGTTATCACACATGTGAAGTTTGGGACGGATCGGACATTGTATGCCTGAGTTATAGCAACTTCCTTTTTCATGGCGAAACATCGAAATTTGCGAGGCCGCCACGGACACGCCCTTCGATGAAAACTCTAGATCTTCACAATTTAACGTCACAAAGGGCTTTAGATTAGACTCACCAAATTTGCTGTTGATCGGAGTAAATCTCTAGGAGGAGTTCGTTCAAGTACGACGCCTGAAAATGGCAAAAATGACACAAATTTTGCTAAGAAAATTAATAATAACCGACTTCCTGTTGGGTCTCGGATTTTGTCCCAGGAGGCTTTTTTGTAGGTATTGGTGAGCTACATGTGTGTACCGATTTTCATGCATGTACGTGAATCATAGCTGAAAGCGCACACCGCGGAACGTGTAAAGGTGGCGCTATCGAGCCGTTTTGCCACACCCATCTCTGAAACCCATATCAGACATCCATTTTCGCCAGGTTTGATGTGTGTGCAAAGTTTCATGAGTTTTCGGGTATGTTTAGGCCCTCAAAAATGCGATTCATTCCGGAGAAGAAGAATAATAATAATAAGAAACGGAGCAGATCCAATAGGGTCCTCACACCATCGGTGCTCGGGCCCTAATAATAATTAAAGCTGCAAGCAGCGATGAACGGGCCCTCGCACACGGGCTCACCGCCGACCGGTGGCTTTAGGAACACAGCAAATGGTGGGTAGTATGCTTTTAATACAGTAAAAATAGGAGAAATATGTCAAAGTCACTTAAATGTGCCAAATTTCCTGCTTCCAGCTGGTGGCGCTATGCCTATAACTGATTATTGGCATGTAGATGTGTTCAGGCTGGCACTTTCATCAAACATATAAAGTTTGGTGCAGATTGACCTTGGTATGTTTGAGTTAGTGAAATATATGATATATCCTGCTGCCAACAGGTGGCGCTATGATAATATCTGAATATTGGCCTTTAGGTGTCTTCAGGCCAGGACTCTTACAAAACCTGTGAAGTTTGAGGCAGATCGGACATTTTATGGCTGAGTTATAACAACTTCTATGTCCATGGCGAAACATCAAACTTTGTGACGCCGCCACGGACACGCCCTTTAACGAAAACTCAAGTTCTTCGCAATTTAACATCTCTAAGACCTCTAGATCAGACTGACTGAAGATAATGTTGATATCATTAAATCTCTAGGAGGAGTTTGCTACAAGTAATTTCCTATTGCCAACAGGTGGCGCTGTGATTATAATAGAATATTGGCCTTCAGATGTGTTCAGGCCAGGACTCTTATCGAACATGTGAAGTTTGAGGCAAATCGGACATTTTATGGCTGAGTTATAACAAGTTTTATATCCATGGCGAGACCACGAAATTTGCCAGGCCGCCACGGACACACCCTTCAACGAAAACTCAAGATCTTCACAATTTAACATCGTTAAAGCCTTTTTATTAGACTGACCGATTTTGGTGTTGATCTGATTAAATCTTTTGGAGGAGTTTGTTGCAGAGTACAGCATGACACTTCCTGGTGCCAGCAGGTGGCGCTATGAGTAAAACTGAATATGGGCATGTAGATGTCATCAGGTCAGGAGTGTTATCACACATGTGAAGTTTGGGGTAGATCGGGCATTTTATGCCTGAGTTATAGCAACTTCCTTTTTCATGGCGAAGCATCGAAATTTGCCAGGCCGCCACGGACACGCCCTCCGATGAAAACTCTAGATCTTCGCAATTTAACGTCACAAAGGGCTTTAGATTAGACTCACCAAATTTGCCGTTGATCCGAATAAATCTCTAGGAGGAGTTCGTTCAAGTATGACGCCTGAAAATGGCAAAAATTACACAAATTTTGCTAAGAAAATTAAAAATAACCGACTTCCTGTTGGGTGCCAAATTTTGCTCCAAGAGGCTTTTTTGTAGGTATTGGTGAGCTACATGTGTGTACCGATTTTCGTGCATGTACGTGAATCACAACTGAAAGCGCACACCGCGGAACGTGTAAAGGTGGCGCTATCGAGCCATTTTGCCACACCCACTTCTGCAACCCATATCAGACGTAAATTTTCGCCAGGTCTGATGTGTGTGCGAAGTTTCATGAGTTTTCGGGTATGTCTAAGCCCTCAAAAATGCGATTCATTTTGGAGAAGAATAATAATAATAATTAAAGCTGCAAGCAGCGATGAACGGGCCCTCGCACACGGGCTCACCGCCGACCGGTGGCTTTAGGAACACAGCAAACGGTGGGCAGTATGCTTTTAATACAGTAAATGTAGGAAAAATAGATCAAAGTCACTTAAATGTGCCAAATTACCTGCTGCCAGCTGGTGGCGCTATGCATATAACTGATTATTGGCATGTAGATGTGTTCAGGCCACCACTTTCATCAATCATATGAAGTTTGGTGCAGATTGACCTTGGTATGTTTGAGTTAGTGAAAGATATGATATATCCTGCTGCCAACAGGTGGCACTATGATAATATCTGAATATTGGCCTTTAGGTGTCTTCAGGCCAGGACTCTTAGCAAACCTCTGAAGTTTGAGGCAGATCGGACATTTTATGGCTGAGTTATAACAACTTATATGTCTATGGCGAAACATCAAACTTTGTCATGACGCCACAGACACGCCCTTTAACGAAAACTCAAGATCTTCACAATTTAACATCTCTAAAGCCTCTAGATCAGAATGGCCAAATATAATGTTGACATCATTAAATCTCTAGGAGGAGTTTGATACAAGTCATTTCCTGTTGCCAACAGGTGGCGCTGTGATTATAATATAAGATTGGCCTTCAGATGTGTTCAGGCCAGGACTCTTATCGAATATGTGAAGTTTGAGGCAAATCGGACATTTTATGGCTGAGTTATAACAAGTTTTATATCCATGGCGAGACCTCGAAATTTGTCAGGCCGCCACGGACACGCCCTTTACCGAAAACTCAAGATCTTCACAATTTAACATCGCTACGGCCTTTATATTAGACTGACCGATTTTGGTGTTGATCTGAATAAATCTCTAGGAGGAGTTGGTTGTAGAGTACAGCATGACACTTCCTGTTGCCTGCAGGTGGCGCTATGACTATAACTGAATATGGGCATCTAGATGTCTTCAGGTCAGGAGTGTTATCACACATGTGAAGTTTGGGACAGATAGGACATTGTATGCCTGAGTTATAGCAACTTCCTTTTTCATGGCGAAACATCGAAATTTGCGAGGCCACGACGGACACGCCCTCCGATGAAAACTCTAGATCTTCACAATTTAACGTCACAAAGGGCTTTAGACTAGACTCTGCAAATTTGGCGTTGATCCGAATAAATCTGTAGGAGGAGTTCGTTCAAGTACGACACCTGAAAAAGGCAAAAATGACACAAATTTTGCAGAGAATATTAATATTAACCGACTTCCTGTTGGGTTCCGGATTTTGTTCCAAGAGGCTTTTTTGTAGGTATTGGTGAGTTACATGTGTGTACCGATTTCGGTGCATGTACGTGAATCACAGCTGAAAGCGCACACCGCTGAACGTCTAAAGGTGGCGCTGTCGAGCCATTTTGCCACACCCACTTCTGAAACCCAAATCAGACGTGAATTTTCGCCAGGTTTGATGTGTGTGCAAAGTTTTGTGAGTTTTCGGGAATGTTTAGGTCCTCTAAAATGCGATTCACTTTGGAGAAGAATAATAATAATAATAATAATAATAATAATTAAAGCTGCAAGCAGCGATGAACGGGCCCTCGCACACGGGCTCACCGCCGACCGGTGGCTTTAGGAACACAGCAAATGGTGGGTAGTATGCTTTTAATACAGTAAAAATATGAGAAATATGTAAAAGTCACTTAAATGTGCCAAATTTCCTGCTGCCAGCTGGTGGCGCTATGCCTATAACTGATTATTGGCATGTAGATGTGTTCAGGCCACCACTTTCATCAAACATATGAAGTTTGGTGCAGATTGACCTTGGTATGTTTGAGTTAGTGAAATATATGATATATCCTGCTGCCAACAGGTGGCGCTATGATAATATCTGAATATTGGCCTTTAGGTGTCTTCAGGCCAGGACTCTTACCAAACATGTGAAGTTTGAGGCAGATCGGACATTTTATGGCTGAGTTATAACAACTTTTATGTCCATGGCGAAACATCAAACTTTGTCAGGCCGCCACGGACACGCCCTTTAACGAAAACTCAAGATCTTCACAATTTAACATCTCTAAGGCCTCGAGATCAGACTGACCAAATATAATGTTGATATCATTAAATCTCTAGGAGGAGTTTGGTACAAGTCATTTCCTATTGCCAACAGATGGCGCTGTGATTATAATAGAATATAGGCCTTCAGATTGGTTCAGGCCAGGACTCTTATCGAACATGTGAAGTTTGAGGCAAATCGGACATTTTATGGCTGAGTTATAACAAGTTTTATATCCATGGCGAGACCACGAAATTTGCCAGGTCGCCACGGACACACCCTTCAACGAAAACTCAAGATCTTCGCAATTTAACATCATTAAGGCCTTTATATTAGACTGACAGATTTTGGTGTTGATCTGATTAAATCTTTTGGAGGAGTTTGTTGCAGAGTACAGCATGACACTTCCTGGTGCCAGCAGGTGGCGCTATGAGTAAAACTGAATATGGGCATGTAGATGTCATCAGGTCAGGAGTGTTATCACACATGTGAAGTTTGGGGCAGATCGGGCATTTTATGCCTGAGTTATAGCAACTTCCTTTTTCATGGCGAAGCATCGAAATTTGCCAGGCCGCCACGGACACGCCCTCCGATGAAAACTCTAGATCTTCGCAATTTAACGTCACAAAGGGCTTTAGATTAGACTCACCAAATTTGCCGTTGATCCGAATAAATCTCTAGGAGGAGTTCGTTCAAGTATGACGCCTGAAAATGGCAAAAATTACACAAATTTTGCTAAGAAAATTAAAAATAACCGACTTCCTGTTGGGTGTCAAATTTTGCTCCAAGAGGCTTTTTTGTAGGTATTGGTGAGCTAGATGTGTGTACCGATTTTCGTGCATGTACGTGAATCACAACTGAAAGCGCACACCGCGGAACGTGTAAAGGTGGCGCTATCGAGCCATTTTGCCACACCCACTTCTGCAACCCATATCAGACGTAAATTTTCGCCAGGTCTGATGTGTGTGCGAAGTTTCATGAGTTTTCGGGTATGTCTAAGCCCTCAAAAATGCGATTCATTTTGGAGAAGAATAATAATAATAATAATAATAATAAACGAAGCAGATCCAATAGGGTCCTCACACCATCGGTGCTCGGGCCCTAATAATAATAATAAACGAAGCAGATCCAATAGGGTCCTCACACCATCGGTGCTCGGGCCCTAATTAAAGCTGCAAGCAGCGATGAACGGGCCCTCGCACACGGGCTCACCGCCGACCGGTGGATTTAGGAACACAGCAAATGGTGGGTAGTATGCTTTTAATACAGTAAAAATAGGAGAAATATGTCAAAGTCACTTAAATGTGCCAAATTCCCTGCTGCCAGCTGGTGGCGCTATGCCTATAACTGATTATTGGCATGTAGATGTGTTCAGGCCAGCACTTTCATCAAACATATGAAGTTTGGTGCAGATTGACCTTGGTATGTTTGAGTTAGTGAAAGATATGATATATCCTGCTGCCAACAGGTGGCACTATGATACTATCTGAATATTGGCCTTTAGGTGTCTTCAGGCCAGGACTCTTACCAAACCTGTGAAGTTTGAGGCAGATCGGACATTTTATGGCTTAGTTATAACAACTTCTATGTCCATGGCGAAACATCAAACTTTGTCACGCCGCCACGGACACGCCCTTTAACGAAAACTCAAGATCTTCGCAATTTAACATCTCTAAGACCTCTAAATCAGACTGACCAAATATAATGTTGATATCATTAAATCTCTAGGAGGAGTTTGATACAAGTCATTTCCTGTTGCCAACAGGTGGCGCTGTGATTATAATAGAATATTGGCCTTCAGATGTGTTCAGCCCAGGACTTTAATCGAACATGTGAAGTTTGAGGCAAATCGGACATTTTATGGCTGAGTTATAACAAGTTTTATATCCATGGCGAGACCTCGAAATTTGTCACGCCGCCACGGACACGCCCTTCAACGAAAACTCAAGATCTTCGCAATTTAACATCACTAAAGCCTTTTTATTAGACTGACCGATTTTGGTGTTGATCTGTATAAATCTCTAGGAGGAGTTTGTTGCAGAGTACAGCATGACACTTCCTGTTGCCAGCAGGTGGCGCTATGACTATAACTGAATATGGACATGTGGATGTAATCAGGTCAGGAGTGTTATCACACATGTGAAGTTTGGGGCAGATCGGACATTTTATGCCTGAGTTATAGCAACTTCCTTTTTCATGGCGAAACATCGAAATTTGCGAGGCCGCCACGGACACGCCCTCCGATGAAAACTCTAGATCTTCACAATTTAACGTCACAAAGGGCTTTAGATTAGACTCACCAAATTTGGCGTTGATCCGTATAAATCTCTAGGAGGAGTTCGTTCATGTATGACGCCTGAAAATGGCAAAAATGACAGAAATTTTGCTGAGAAAATTAATAATAACCGACTTCTTGTTGGGTTTCGGATTTTATCCCAAGAGGCTTTTTTGTAGGTATTGGTGAGTTACATGTGTGTACCGATTTTCGTGCATGTACGTGAATCACAGCTGAAAGCGCACACCGCGGAACGTGTAAAGGTGGCGCTATCGAGCTATTTTGCCACACCCATCTCTGAAACCCATATCAGACGTACATTTTCGCCAGGTTTGATGTCTGTGCAAAGTTTCATGAGTTTTCGGGTATGTTTAGGCCCTCAAAAATGCGATTCATTCCGGAGAAGAAGAATAATAATTAAAGCTGCAAGCAGCGATGAACGGGCCCTCGCACCCGGGCTCACCGCCGACCGGTGGCTTTAGGAAAACAGCAAACGGTGGGCAGTATGCTTTTAATAAAGTAAATGTAGGAAAAATAGATCAAAGTCACTTAAATGTGCCAAACTTCCTGCTGCCAGCTGGTGGCGCTATGCCTATAACTGATTATTGGCATGTAGATGTGTTCAGGCCAGCACTTTCATCAAACATATGAAGTTTGGTGCAGATTGACCTTGGTATGTTTAAGTTAATGCAAGATATGACATATCCTGCTGTCAATAGGTGGCGCTATGATAATATCTGAATATTGGCCTGTAGATGTCTTCAGGCCAGGACTCTTACCAAACATGTGAAGTTTGAGGCAGATCGGACATTTTATGGCTGAGTTATAACAACTTCTATGTCCATGGCGAATCATCAAACTTTGTCACGCCGCCACGGACACGCCCTTTAACGAAAACTCAAGATCTTCGCAATTTAACATCTCTAAGGCCTCTAGATCAGACTGACCAAATATAATGTTGATATCATTAAATCTCTAGGAGGAGTTTGATACAAGTCATTTCCTGTTGCCAACAGGTGGCGCTGTGATTATAATAGAATATTGGTCTTCAGATGTGTTCAGGCCAGGACTCTTATCGAATATGTGAAGTTTGAGGCAAATCGGACATTTTATGGCTGAGTTATAACAAGTTTTATATCCATGGCGAGACCTCGAAATTTGTCAGGCCGCCACGGACACGCCCTTTACCGAAAACTCAAGATCTTCACAATTTAACATCGCTAAGGCCTTTATATTAGACTGACCGATTTTGGTGTTGATCTGTATAAATCTCTAGGAGGAGTTGGTTGTAGAGTACAGCATGACACTTCCTGTTGCCTGCAGGTGGCGCTATGACTATAACTGAATATGGGCATGTAGATGTCATCAGGTCAGGAGTGTTATCACACATGTGAAGTTTGGGACAGATCGGACATTTTATGCCTAAGTTATAGCAACTTCCTTTTTCATGGCGAAACATCGAAATTTGCGAGGCCGCCACGGACACGCCCTCCGATGAAAACTCTAGATCTTCACAATTTAACGTCACAAAGGGCTTTAGATTAGACTCACCAAATTTGGTGTTGATCGGAATAAATCTCTAGGAGGAGTTCGTTCAAGTATGACACCTGAAAATGGCAAAAATGACACAAATTTTGCTGAGAAAATTAATAATAACCGACTTCCTGTTGGGTTTCGGATTTTATCTCAAGAGGCTTTTTTGTAGGTATTGGTGTGCTACATGTGTGTACCGATTTTTGTGCATGTACGATAATCACAGCTGAATGCGCACACCGCGGAACGTGTAAAGGTGGCGCTATTGAGCCATTTTGCCACACCCACTTCTGCAACCCATATCAGACGTCCATTTTCGCCAGGTCTGATGTGTGTGCGAAGTTTCGTTAGTTTTCGGGTATGTCTAGGCCCTCAAAAATGCGATTCATTCCGGATAAGAAGAATAATAATAATAATAATAATAATAATAAACGGAGCAGATTCAATAGGGTCCTCACACCATCGGTGCTCGGGCCCTAATTAAAGCTGCAAGCAGCGATGAACGGGCCCTCGCACCCGGGCTCACCGCCGACCGGTGGCTTTAGGAAACCAGCAAACGGTGGGCATTATGCTTTTAAAACAGTAAATGTAGGAAAAATAGATCAAAGTCACTTAAATGTGCCAAACCTCCTGCTGCCAGCTGGTGGCGCTATGCCTGTAACTGATTATTGACATGTAGATGTGTTCAGGCCAGCACTTTCATCAAACATATGAAGTCTGGTGCAGATTGACCTTGGTATGTTTAAGTTAGTGCAAGATATGATATATCCTGCTGTCAATAGGTGGCGCTATGATAATATCTGAATATTGGCCTTAAGATGTCTTCAGGCCAGGACTCTTATCAAACATGTGAAGTTTGAGGCAGATTGGACATTTTATGGCTGAGTTATAACAACTTCTATGTCCATGACCAAACATCAAACTTTGTCAGGCCACCACGGACATGCCCTTCAACGAAAACTCAAGATCTTCGCAATTTAACATCACTAAAGCCTTTATATTAGACTGACCGATTTTAGTGTTGATCTGTATAAATCTCTTGGAGGAGTTTGTTGTAGAGTACAGCATGACACTTCCTGTTGCCAGCAGGTGGCGCTATGACTATAACTGAATATGGGAATGTAGATGTCTTCAGGTCAGGAGTGTTATCACATATGTGAAGTTTGGGACAGATCGGACATTGTATGCCTGAGTTATAGAAACTTCCTTTTTCATGGCGAAACATCGAAATTTGCGAGACCGCTATGGACACGCCCTCCAATGAAAACTCCAGATCTTTGCAATTTAACGTCACAAAGTGCTTTAGATTACACTCAGCAAATTTGGCGTTAATCCGGATAAATCTTTAGGAGGAGTTCGTTCAAGTACGAGGCCTGAAAATGGCAAAAATGACAAAATTTGCTGAGAAAATTAAAAATAACCGACTTCCTGTTGGGTGTCAAATTTTGCTCCAAGAGGCTTTTTTGTAGGTATTGGACCCTATTTTAAATAGTTACCATGTTTTATGGTCTACAAGCATTTTTAAATATTATTTTAATAGTCTATAAGCATCTGTGAAATAATTATAAACAAATATATTGAAAATAAATACATATTAACTTAGTTGACTTTTTGGCCTTTTTGTATTTGTTTCTCATTCTAATTAAGTGAACTGAGCAGTATAGTGTCATACTTATAAGATACTTTGTTCTATCAGTGAGAGTGTATATATGTATTTAAATCACATAATTTTTCCTTAAAAGATAAAAAAAATATTTTAATGCTCTTTAAGCACCTATACAAAATAATTATGTAAAATTACACTGACAGTACAGTACATATCAACTGATTCTATGGATTATTTTCATTCTTATACACTGACAATGAGCTAAATAGCATTAGAGGTCAAACGATTCCTTATCTTATGAGGACCTCTAGTGTTCATCCCTGGTATTAGAGCTTTAATCTGACGAATTTATTTGACACTTTTAATGTTTTTGGGGCCTCTGAGCATGATAACATTTTGAAACTACACGTATTTCCTAAGAATTTCTTGTTCTTTATATGTAAAAAGTTTTGATGAGTAAGAATAATGCAATTTAAAGATATATGAAAATAACTCTTCATCTTTTTTATTGTTACTTTCATAAATCACCACATCAACACCGTTCAAGATATCCCAAAGCCGTTCACAATATAGGGAACATTTTCCCTATATTCTGAGGATGATGATAAGAACATGTAATTCATGATGATAACAAAATGTTATTATTGCTTGCTTTACGTCCACCACTTCTGTTTAAATGTCATCGTTACCTATCTGTTCCATTTGTGTGTGGATATTGCTTTGCAGGTGACTCCTGTTATAAGACATCACTCTTAAGCGCTACATAACTAAGAATCAATTAGGAAAACGGTGCCCAGTTGGCACATGCATTCACAGTAACCCTCTGCCAGTTTGGATTTAAAGTTTACAGAAATGAAAGGGTTACATTTTTAAATCAACACACAGACAAATACACACTAAATATACAACTTTACCATCCAGTTTCATTTGTTAACATTGTTAACATGAACAATAATAAATAGCATTTATTAATGTTAATTAATATTAACCTAAAAAAGTACTCATATATTGTTTAAAGGTAAATTAGTATCTTTTAACATAGTGTATGTACTGTGAATTAACATGAACATGAACACAGTTCATGTGGGTATACAACAATAAACAATAAAGTGCTCAATAAACGCTTCATTCTTTCAAAATATCTTTAAAAATCAAGTTGGGTATTGTAATGGGGCGATATATAAATATAACTCATCTTAAAATGGTACAATTTTCAGATGTTTTGAACAGATAACAGCAAAGTTTGTTTTGTTGTCAAAGTTTGTCTTGAAATTGTTAGTGTTTTTTTTATTGAATCAAAAATTTTAATTATGAAAATAAATGTCTATCAATGAAGATAAATCGCTCATGCTAAAAAGCTGTATTTTTCTTAATCTTTTGCTATGTGACTGAATAGGACAAGTTCATGGTACAGTTCAGTAAAAAATAAATAAAAAACAACAACTGCAATATACAAAGAATGAAAGAGTTCGTGACCCTTTATATTTTCTCAAAGATCAGACTCTCAAAGTTCAGACTTATTTATGCAGATTAAACTACAGCAATGTGCAATGTGCAAATTGCATCTTCCTCAAAGATGGTCTTAAGCAAAACAGCATGTTCCACTGGTCTCTCTCCCTTTCACCCCTCCCCCCTTCAGTCACTCTTAGTGTCAACACAGACTGTCAGCCCAGTGACAACAGTTTACTGATTTCTTTTTTTAATTTTCTTTAATTCATAGAAGCTTGAATAACTATGATATTACCAGCACTTGCTCATAATGATTAGATCTCTGTGTGAAAAAAGTTTTAAAGAGTTTGGATGCTGCACTTTAAAGATATAAAAAATTAGGGTTATGTTTTTTAAAAAATCACCACGTCAACACCGTTCAAGATATCCCAAATCCGCTCGCAATTTAACATCTTCAGAATCTTCTCTTCATGTTAAAAAAGTTTGGTGTGAATACCTTGTTATTCTTAGAAGGAGTGTGAATTTGTTTACAGCCTGATTTTTCCAAAAATCCACATTCAAATCAAAATAGCCGGCTTCCTGTTGGTCTTAGCTAATGAGTTTGATTTAGAAAGTTGTCCAGATTGATGAGAACAATATATGTACAGAGTTTGGTGACTGTAGGAAAAACTAACCCCCCAACTTTTGTCAAAAGATGGCGCTATAGAGTGCCTGCTCCACGCCCATTTATGACCTTTTGCCAGTGTCTAACTATCATTAATATTGATGTGTGTGTTGAGTTTCATGAAATTCTAAACATGTTATCTGCTTCGAAAAGACAGGAATCTAATTTTAAAGTTTAACACGTTGCCATGGCAACAGCATTTGATTTATCATCGTACCCTTTACATATTCTTATCGGCCGTGTTTTGACATTATTTTGATGAAGTTTGAAGAAAATCAAGTAAAATTAAGAGGCTGATTTCAACGCATTTTGAAAATGACACGCTTCCTGCTACCAGTTGGTGGCGCTATAACTTTGACTCATAATAGTCACATTTATGGAATCGGCATCATACAACGAACAAACTGGTGAAGTTTCATCAGAATCAGGCAATGTGGTCAACAGTTATTAGACACTTCCTGTTTCTCATTTCTCGCCATAACTTTGTCGCCTTGCCACGGCCAAACCGTTCGAGATATCAAAAATCCCCTCGCAATTTAGCGTCCCCAATGTCTTGAGATCATGCTGACCGAGTTTGGTGACAATCGTATGGAAATCCTGGGAGGAGTACGTTAAATTCCAGAGCATGCGCTTTTTAAACAGCCCTAAATATCTCACTTCCTGTTGCGTTAAGAAAATGACATAGAGTACAAAAGTTGTTCAGCTCAATGAGTTCTATATGTGTACCGAGTTTCATATGTGTACGTTCAAGTATGTGTGCTATATGGCCCTAAAAATTCCAGGGGGCGCTGTAGAGTCCCCTTGCCACGCCCCGGTACCAGCCTCTGTGACGTCCTGATGGCCGCAGATTCCGACATGTGTGCAAATTTTCAAGAGTTTTTGAGCATGTTAAGACCCCCTTAAGTGCCCGGAAGGTTAACAAAAAAAAAAAAAAATAAAAATTAAAGCTGCAAGCAGCGTTGACCGGGCCCTCGCCGTCTGGCAGTCGCCATCCCAATAGCATCAGGAAAACGGTGCCCAGTTGGCACATGCATTCACAATAACCCTTTGGACTAACCCTAACTGTCTCTCCTCCTGTCTGACTCTTTCTCTTACCACCCATCCCACCTCCTTACACTCAGCCACTTACCACACAAACACACACATAGAGTGCAGAGCAGAGTGAGATCAGATTTGTTTTTTAATTTTCTTTCATTCGTGGAGTTTTATATAATTATGAAATGAACTGTGTTTAATCAGAATGAATAGTTATTTGTATGAAAAAAGTTTCAAAGAGTTAGGATGCTGCACTTTAAATATATAATAAATCATTGAAAATTGAAAATGGGAAATGAAATTCTAGGCACGCTATCTGCCTCAAAAACACAGGAAACAAATATTTGAATGTATTTTTTATTTTTATTTATTTGCCATGGCAACAGCATTTGATGCATCAGGGGCGCCTTTACAGACTCGGCCGTGTTTTTACATTATTCTGATGAAGTTTGAATAAAATCGAGTACAAATATATTGTCCGTTGTTCGTTCGTGTTTGTTAGTTCATTAACCAATGTTAACAAAAGAGACCCTATTTTAAATAGTTACCATGTTTTATGATCTACATCCATTTTTTTATATTTTTTTAATGATCTATAAGCATCTGTGAAATAATTATAAACAAATATATTAAAAATAAATACATATTTACTTAGTTGATGTATTTGTTTCTCATTCTAATTAAGTGAACTGAGCAGTATAGTGTCATACTTATAATATTTTTTATTCTATCAGTGAGATTGTATATATGTATATAAATCATATAATTTTTCCTTAAAAGATTAAAAAAAAGATTTTAATGCTCTTTAAGCACCTATACAAAATAATTATGTAAAAGTACACTGACAGTACAGTCTATATCAACTGATTCTATGGATTATTTTCATTCTTATACACTGAGAATGAGCTAAATAGCATTAGAGGTCAAACGATTCCTTATCTTATGAGGACCTCTAGTGTTCATCCCTGGTATTAGAGCTTTAATCTGACAAATTTATGTGACACTTTTAATGTTTTTGGGGCCTCTGAGCATGATAACATTTTGAAACTACACGTATTTCCTAAGAATTTCTTGTTCTTTATATGTAAAAAGTTTTGATGAGTTAGAATAATGCAATTTAAAGATATATGAAAATAACTCTTCATCTTTTTTATTGTTACTTTCATAAATCACCACATCAACACCGTTCAAGATGTCCCAAAGCCGTTCACAATTTAACATCTTCAGTATCTTGGCATCATGTTGACAAAGTTTGGTGTGAACTGTCTGATTCTGCTATGAGTGATATGAATTTATTCACAGCTATATTTAAAAACACAGGAAACAAATGTTAAAGTTTGACATGTTGCCATGGCAACAGCATTTGATGTATCAAGGACCCCTTCACAGATTCTCATCGGCCGTGTTTTGATATTATTCTGATGAAGTTTGAAGCAAATTGAGTAAAATTAAGAGGTTGATTTAAAAGCGTTTTGCAAGCAACACACTTCCTGCTGCCAGTTGGTGGCGCTATAACTTTGACTCATAATAGTCACATCTCTGTGATCGGTATCATACGACGAACAAACTGCTTAAGTTTGGTCAAAATCAGATAAAGTGTGTCAAAATTATTAGACATTTCCTGTTTCTCATTTCTCGCCATAATTTGTCGCCCTGCCACGGCCAAACCGTTCGAGATACCAAAAATCCCCTGGCAATTTTGCATTCCCAATATCTTGAGATCATGCTGACCGAGTTTGGTGGCCATCGGTGGAAAGGTCTAGGAGGAGTATTTCAAATTCCACAGCTTGATTTTTCCAAAAATCCATATTTAAATAAAAATAGCTGACTTCCTGTTGGTCGTAGCTAATGGGTGTAAATTAGAAAGTTGTCCGGCTTGATGAGTCCAATATATGTACCGAGTTTGGTGACTGTAGGACAAAGTAACCCCCCAACTTTTGTCAAAAGGTGGCGCTATGGAGCGCCTGCTCCACGCCCATTTATGGGCTTTTATCAGTGTTTAGCTGTCATTAATACAGATGTGTGTGTTGAGTTTAATGAAATTCTAAGCATTTTAAGTGGCTCAAAAACACAAAAAACTAAAGTTAAAGTTTGACACGTTGCCATGGCAACATGATAAAAGTTATGGATAACGCCCTTCACAGATTCTTATCGGTCGTGTTTTGACATTATTGGGATGAAGTTTGAAGCAAATTGAGTAAAATTAAGAGGCTGAGTTTAAAGCGTTTCAAAAACGTCACGCTTTCTGCTGCCAGTTGGTGGCGCTATAACTTTGACTCATAATAGTCACATCTCTGTGATCGGCATCAGACGATGAACAAACTGCTGAAGTTTGGTCAAAATCAGACAAAGTATGTCAAAGTTATTAGGCACTTCCTGTTTCTCATTTCTCGCCATAAATTTGTCGCCCCATCACGGTCAAACCGTTCGAGATATCAAAAATCCCCTGGCAATTTTGCGTCCCCAATGTCTTGAGATCATGCTGACCGAGTTTGGTGGCCATCGGTGGAAAGGCCTAGTAGGAGTATTTCAAATTCCATTGCATGCACTTTTTAGACATCCCTGAATAGCCAACTTCCTGTTTGGCGAAGCATGGACTATGAGTGTGAAATTTGTTCGGCCCGATGAGGTCTATATGTGTATGTATTTTGTTGACTGTAAGTCAACCGTTGTGCGCTCCAGAGCCCTTCAAAAGTCGCAATTTTTAACGCTGTGCCACGCCCCCCCCAGGTGACCCCCCCATGTCAAAGTCTGTCCGGCCCTGATGGCCGCAGGTTCCAATGTGTGTGCAAAGTTTCAAGAGTTTTCGTGTATGTTAAGGCCCCCGAAATCCCCCAAAACATTGAAAAAAAAATAATAATAATAATAATAATAATCCTTAGAAAAACAATAGGGCCTTCGCCCTTTTGGGCTCGGGCCCTAATAAGAATCCTTAGGAAAACAAGAGGGCCTTCGCCCATTCTGGGCTCGGGCCCTAATTAAAGCTGCAAGCAGCGTTGACCGGGCCCTCGCCGTCTGGCAGTCGCCATCCCGATAGCATCAGGAAAACGGTGCCCAGTTGGCACATGCATTCACAGTAACCCTTTGGACTAACCCTAACTGTCTCTCCTCCTGTCTGACTCTTTCTCTTACCACCCATCCCCCCTCCTTACACTCAGCCACTTACCACACACATAGAGTGCAGAGCAGAGTGAGATCAGATATGTTTTTTAATTTTCTTTCATTCGTGGAGTTTTGTATAATTATGAAATGAACTGTGTTTGATCAGAATGAATAGTTATTTGTATGAAAAAAGTTTCAAAGAGTTAGGATGCTGCACTTTAAATATATAATAAATAATTGAAAATTGAAAATTGAAAATTGAAAATGGAAAATGAAATTCTAGGCACGCTATCTGCCTCAAAAACAAAGGAAACAAATATTTGAATGTATTTTGTATTTTTATTTATTTGCCATGGCAACAGCTTTTGATGCATCAGAGATGCCTTTACAGACTCTCATCGGCCGTGTTTTTACATCATTCTGATGAAGTTTGAAGAAAATCGAGTACAAACATATTGTTCGTTGTTCGTTCGTGTGTTAGTTCATTAACCATTGTTAACAAAAGAGACCCTATTTTAAATAGTTACCATGTTTTATGATCTACAACCATTTTTAAATATTATTTTAATGATCTATAAGCATCTGTGAAATAATTATAAACAAATATATTAAAAATAAATACATATTAACTTAGTTGATGTATTTGTTTCTCATTCTAATTAAGTGAACTGAGCAGTATAGTGTCATACTTATAAGATTTTTTATTCTATCAGTGAGATTGTATATATGTATATAAATCATATAATTTTTCCTTAAAAGATTAAAAAAAGATTTTAATGCTCTTTAAGCACCTATACAAAATAATTATGTAAAAGTACACTGACAGTACATTATATATCAACTGATTCTATGGATTATTTTCATTCTTATACACTGAGAATGAGCTAAATAGCATTATTGTTCAAACGATTCCTTATCTTATGAGGACCTCTAGTGTTCATCCCTGGTACTAGAGCTTTAATCTGACAATTTATATGACACTTTTAATGTTTTTGGGGCCTCTGAGCATGATAACATTTTGAAACTACACATATTTCCTAAGAATTTCTTGTTCTTTATATGTAAAAAGTTTTGATGAGTTAGAATAATGCAATTTAAAGATATATGGAAATAACTCTCCATCTTTTTTACTGTTACTTTCATAAATCGCCACATCAACACCGTTCAAGATATCCCAAAGCCGTTCACATTTTAACATCTTCAGTATCTTGGCATCAAGTTGACAACGTTTGGTGTGCACTGTCTGATTCTGCTATGAGTGATATGAATTTATTCAGCTATATTTTTCCAAAAATCCACATTCAAATCAAAATAGCTGACTTCCTGTTGGTTGTAGCTAATGGGTGTAAATTTTTTGCAAAAAAAAATCTGGTGATCAAAAAATATTAGGCTTTAGTTAAGATCTGTTAGTTTTATGGACAGTTAGAATGTTTTGTATATGCAGACAAGGGCTTTATGATGGGCCTGATTTGAATTTAGAAAAAAAAAAAATATTTCTTAAACATGTTTGAAGTTCTTAATAGATTTCACTGTTGCACATTTAGTCTTTTTATTTTTTTACAGTAATGTGCTTTTTGCAGTTTGTTTACATGGTGTACATTGGATGCACATATTTATGACTTCTTGTTACAGTATTCATTTAAAATAAAAGTTGTTTAAAATAAACAACTGTGTGCACCCTATTATTAATGTAGATGTGTATTTCAGTAATAAACTTAAGTAGGGGAGTTTTAAGTTACCAGGATTTATATCAAAATAGTGATCCCATGTCTGCAAAACTAACATTTTAAATGAAATATTGATAGCTAATCGATATCGAATCGAATATAATCGAATCGAAACCATAAAAATAACAATCGAATCGAATTGCCAAATTGGTCACAATACCCAGCCCTAATTCACATCCTAATGAATAAACAACCAAGAGTTTAAATATTCCCTTCTATCTCCTCCTCTCTGACTCTCTCTTTCCACCCATCCCCCCTCCCCACTCTCACCCTAACACTCAACAAACACACACCCACTTACCACGCACACACATAAGTGCAGAGCAGAGAGGGATCAGATTTGTTTTTTTAATTTTCATTAATTCATAGATCTTTGTATAATTATGAAATGAACGGTGTCTGATCAGAATGACTAGTAGTCTGTATGAAAAAAGTTTCAAAGACTTTGGATGCTGCACTTTAAAGATATAATAAAATTACGGCTATCTTGTTTTACTCCGATTTCAATCAATCACCACATCAACACCGTTCAAGATATCCTAAATCTGCTCGCAATTTAGAATCTTCAGAATGTTGGCAACATGTCAAAAAAGTTTGGTGTGAATTGGTTGGTTTTCCTGAGAGAAGTATATAAAATTCCACAGCCTGATTTTTCCAAATATCCACATTCAAATCAAAATAGCCGACTTCCTGTCGATCGTAGCTAATGGGTGTAAATTAGAAATGTTTCTGGCTTGATGAGATCAATATATGTACCGAGTTTGGTGACTGTAGGACAAACTAAACCCCCAACTTTTGTCAAAAGGTGGCGCTATGGAGCGCCTGCTCCACGCCCATTTATGGGCTTTTATCAGTGTCTAAATATCATTAATACAGATGTGTGTGTGAAGTTTCATGAAATTCTGAGTATTTTAAGTGGCTTCAAAACACAAAAAGCTAAAGTTAAAGTTTGACACGTTGCCATGGCAACATGATAAAAGTTATCGATAAGGCAATTCACAGATTCTCATTGGCCGTGTTTCAACATTATTGAGATGAAGTTTGAAGCAAATTGAGTAAAATTAAGAGGTTGATTTAAAAGCATTTAGAAAACGTTGCGCTTTGTGTTGCCAGTTGGTGGCGCTATAACTTTGACTCCTAATAGTCACATCTCTGTGATCGGCATCATAAGATGAACAAACTGCTGATGTTTGGTCAAAATCAGACAAAGTGTGTTAAAGTAATTAGACACTTCCTGTTTCTCATTTCTCGCCATAACTTTGTCGCCCCGCCACGGCCAAACCGTTCGAGATATCAAAAATCCCCTGGCAATTTTGCGTCCCCAATGTCTTGAGATCATGCTGACCGAGTTTGGTGGCCATCGGTTGGAAGGTCTAGGAGGAGTATTTCAAATTCCATTGCATGCGCTTTTTAGACATCCCTGAATAGCTGACTTCCTGTTTGGTGAAGCACGGACTGTGAGCACGGAAGTTGGTCGGCCCGATGAGGTCTATATGTGTATGAATTTTGGTGACTGTAGATCAATTGGTGTGCGCTCCAGAGTCCCTCAAAAGTCGCAATTTTTAACGCTGTGCCACGCCCCCCCCCAGGTGACCCCCCCATGTCAAAGTCTGTCCGGCCCTGATGGCCGCAGGTTCCAATGTGTGTGCAAATTTTCAAGAGTTTTCGTGTATGTTAAGGGCCCCAAAATCACCCAAAACATTGAAAAAAAAATAATAATAATAATAATCCTTAGAAAAACAATAGGGCCTTCGCCCTTTTGGGCTCGGGCCCTAATTAAAGCTGCAAGCAGCGATGAACGGGCCCTCGCACACGGGCTCACCGCCGACCGGTGGCTTTAGGAACACAGCAAATGGTGGGTAGTATGCTTTTAATACAGTAAAAATATGAGAAATATGTCAAAGTCACTTAAATGTGCCAAATTTCCTGCTGCCAGCTGGTGGCGCTATGCCTATAACTGATTATTGGCATGTAGATGTGTTCAGGCCACCACTTTCATCAAACATATGAAGTTTGGTGCAGATTGACCTTGGTATGTTTGAGTTAGTGAAATATATGATATATCCTGCTGCCAACAGGTGGCGCTATGATAATATCTGAATATTGGCCTTTAGGTGTCTTCAGGCCAGGACTCTTACCAAACATGTGAAGTTTGAGGCAGATCGGACATTTTATGGCTGAGTTATAACAACTTCTATGTCCATGGCGAAACATCAAACTTTGTCACGCCGCCACGGACAAGCCCTTTAACGAAAACTCAAGATCTTCGCAATTTAACATCTCTAAGGCCTCTAGATCAGACTGACCAAATATAATGTTGATATCATTAAATCTCTAGGAGGAGTTTGATACAAGTCATTTCCTGTTGCCAACAGGTGGCGCTGTGATTATAATAGAATATTGGCCTTCAGATGTGTCCAGGCCAGGACTCTTATCGAATATGTGAAGTTTGAGGCAAATCGGACATTTTATGGATGAGTTATAACAAGTTTTATATCCATGGCGAGACCTCAAAATTTGTCAGGCCGCCACGGACACGCCCTTTACCGAAAACTCAAGATTTTCACAATTTAACATCACTAAGGCCTTTATATTAGACTGACCGATTTTGGTGTTGATCTGTATAAATCTCTAGGAGGAGTTGGTTGTAGAGTACAGCATGACACTTCCTGTTGCCAGCAGGTGGCGCTATGACTATAACTGAATATGGATATGTAGATGTCATCAGGTCAGGAGTGTTATCACACATGTGAAGTTTGGGACAGATCGGACATTTTATGTCTCAGTTATAGCAACTTCCTTTTTCATGGCGAAACATCGAAATTTGCGAGGCCGCCACGGACACGCCCTCCGATGAAAACTCTAGATCTTCACAATTTAACGTCACAAAGGGCTTTAGATTAGACTCACCAAATTTGCTGTTGATCGGAGTAAATCTCTAGGAGGAGTTCGTTCAAGTACGACGCCTGAAAATGGCAAAAATGACACAAATTTTGCTAAGAAAATTAATAATAACCGACTTCCTGTTGGGTTTCGGATTTTGTCCCAGGAGGCTTTTTTGTAGGTATTGGTGAGTTACATGTGTGTACCGATTTTCATGCATGTACGTGAATCATAGCTGAAAGCGCACACCGCGGAACGTGTAAAGGTGGCGCTATCGAGCCGTTTTGCCACACCCATCTCTGAAACCCATATCAGACATCCATTTTCGCCAGGTTTGATGTGTGTGCAAAGTTTCATGAGTTTTCGGGTATGTTTAGGCCCTCAAAAATGCGATTCATTCCGGAGAAGAAGAATAATAATAATAATTAAAGCTGCGAGCAGCGATGAACGGGCCCTCGCACCTGGGCTCACCGCCGACCGGTGACTTCAGGAAATCAGCAAACGGTGGGCAGTATGCTTTTAAAACAGTAAATATAGAAAAAATATGTCATAAGTCATTTAAATGTGCCAAACTTGCCGCTGCCAGATGGTGGCGCTATGCCTATAACTGATTATTGGCATGTAGATGTGTTCAGGCCAGCACTATTATCAAACATATGAAGTTTGGTGCAGATTGACCTTGGTATGTTTGAGTTAGTGAAAGATATGATATATCCTGCTGCCAACAAGTGGCGCTATGATAATATCTGAATATTGGCCTTTAGGTGTCTTCAGGCCAGGACTCTTACCAAACCTGTGAATTTTGTGGCAGATCAGACATTTTATGGCTAAGTTATAACAACTCAATGAAAACTCAAGATCCTCACAATTCAACATCTCTAAGGCCTCAAGATCAGACTGACCAAATATAATGTTGATTTAATTAAATGCAATCAATGCAAGGACTTCAGATAATGCCAACTGTGAACCAATATGCAAAATTTTCCCTATACTCTGATGATGATGATAAGAACATGATTCATGATGATAACAAAATGTTATTATTGCTTGCTTTACGTCCACCACTTCTGCTTAAATGTCATTGTTACCTATCTGTACAAGTTTTGTGTGGATATTGCTTTGCTGGTGACTCCTCCTGTTACAAGGCATCACTCTTAAGCGCTACATAACTAAGAATCAATAAGGAAAACAGTGCCCAGTTGGCACATGCATTCACAGTAACCCTCTGCTAGTTTGGATTTTAAGTTTACAGAATTGAAAGGGTTAGACTTTAAAATCAACACACAGACACATACACACAAAATATAAAATGTTGCCATCCAGTTTCATTTGTTAAAATTAACTATATTAGTTAACATGACCAATAAATAAATAGCATTTATTAATGTTAATTAATATTAAGCTAAAAGAAGTATTCATATAAAGTTTATGTACTGTGTATTAACATGAACACAGTTCATGTGGGTGTACAGCAATACACAAAGTGCTCTATAAACGCTTCATTCTTTCAAAATATCTTTAAAAATCAAGTTGAGTATTTTAACGGGGTGATACATATATATATATAACTTATCTTAAAATTATGGTTTTCAGATGTTTTGAAGAGATAACAGTAACGTTTGTTTTGTTGTCAAAGTTTGTCTTAATTTTTTATTATTATTATTTTATATTCAATAAATAACACTATGTAAATATTGTCTATCAATGAAGATAAATTGATCATGCTAAAAAGTTGTATTTTTTTAAATCTTTTGCTATGTGACTGAATAGGACAAGTTCATGGTACAGTTAAGTAAAAAATAAATAAAATCAACAACTGCAAAATACGAACAATGAAAGACTTAGTGACCCTTTATATTTTCTCAAAATATCAGACTCTCAAAGATCAGACATATTTATGTAATTACAATACATATGTGCATTTTTTGTTCAAAGATGGTCTGTAGAATGGCTCTCTACTCTGTCACCCTCTCTGCCTCTCACCCCTCCCCCCTGCAATAATGAGCTTCTCTGTGCCTGACTGAACGCACACACATACTGTAGAGACATTCACCAGAGTGACAGCAGGTTTCTGAGTTATTTTTTTAATTTTCTTTAATTCATTGAAGCTTGTATAAAATTTATATTTCCAGCACTTGCTCAGAATGATTAGATCCCTGTGTGAAAAAAGTTTTAAAGAGTTTGGATGCTGCACTTTAAAGATATAAAAAATTAGGGTTATGTTTTTTACTACATCTTTAAAAAATCACCATGTCAACACCGTTCGAGATATCCAAAATCCGCTCGCAATTTAACATCTTCAGAATCTTCTCTTCATGTTAAAAAAGTTTGGTGTGAACAGCTGGTTGTTCTTAGGAGTAGTGTGAATTTGTTTACTACCTGATTTTTCAAAAAATCCACCTTCAAATCAAAATAGCCGGCTTTCTGTTGGTCTTAGCTAATGAGTTTGATTTAGAAAGTTGTCCAGATTGATGAGAACAATATAAGTACAGAGTTTGGTGACTGTAGGAAAAACTAACCCCCCAACTTTTGTCAAAAGATGGCGCTATAGAGTGCCTGCTCCACGCCCATTTATGACCTTTTGCCAGTGTCTAACTATCATTAATATTGATGCGTGTGTTGAGTTTCATGAAATTCTAAGCATGTTATCTGCCTCGAAAAGACAGGAATGTAATTTTAAAGTTTGACACGTTGCCATGGCAACAGCATTTGATTTATCATCGACCCCTTTACATATTCTTATTGGCCGTGTTTTGACATGATTTTGATGAAGTTTAAAGAAAATCGATTAAAATTAAGAGGCTGATTTCAAAGCATTTTGAAAATGACACGTTTCCTGCTGCCAGTTGGTGGCGCTATAACTTTGACTCATAATAGTCACATTTATGGAATCGGCATCATACAAGGAACAAACTGGTGAAGTTTCATCAGAATCAGGCAATGTGTGCAACAGTTATTAGACACTTCCTGTTTCTCATTTCTCGCCATAACTTTGTCGCCTTGCCACGCCCAAACCGTTCGAGATATCAAAAATCTCCTCGCAATTTAGCGTCCCCAATGTCTTGAGATCATGCTGACCGAGTTTGGTGACAATCCTATAGAAATCCTGGGAGGAGTACGTTAAATTCCAGAGCATGCGCTTTTTAAACAGCCCTAAATATCTCACTTCCTGTTGCGTGGAGCCCATGACATAGAGTACAAAAGTTGTTCAGCTCGATGAGTTCTATATGTGTACCGAGTTTCATATCAATACGCGCAAGTATGTGTGCGCAGTACATCAAGTTTTCAAACTGTGTTCCAGGGGGCGCTGTAGAGGCCCTGAACCACGCCCGGGTCCCAGCCTCTGTGGCGTCCGGACGACGGCAGATTCCGACGTGTGTGCAAATTTTCAAGAGTTTTTGAGTATGTTAAGGCCCCCAAAAGTGCCCCAACGGTTGAAAAAAAAAAAAAATAAAAAAAAAAAAAACAAATTAAAGCTGCAAGCAGCGATGAACGGGCCCTCGCACACGGGCTCACCGCTGACCGGTGGCTTTAGGAACACAGCAAATGGTGGGTAGTATGCTTTTAATACAGTAAAAATAGGAGAAATATGTCAAAGTCACTTAAATGTGCCAAATTTACTGCCGCCAGCTGGTGGCGCTATGCCTATAACTGATTATTGGCATGTAGATGTGTTTAGGCTACCACTTTCATCAAACATATGAAGTTTGGTGCAGATTGACCTTGGTATGTTTGAGTTAGTGAAAGATATGATATATCCTGCTACCAACAGGTGGCGCTATGATAATATCTGAATATTGGCCTTTAGGTGTCTTCAGGCCAGGACTCTTACCAAACCTGTGAAGTTTGAGGCAGATCGGACATTTTATGGCTGAGTTATAATAACTTCTATGTCCATGGCGAAACATCAAACTTTGTCAAGCAGCCACGGACACGCCCTTTAACGAAAACTCAAGATCTTCGCAATTTAACATCTCTAAGGCCTCTAGATCAGACTGACCAAATATAATGTCGATATCATTAAATCTCTAGGAGGAGTTTGATACAAGTCATTTCCTGTTGCCAACAGGTGGCGCTGTGATTATAATAGATTATTGGCCTTCAGATGTGTTCAGGCCAGGACTCTTATCGAATATGTGAAGTTTGAGGCAAATCGGACATTTTATGGCTGAGTTATAACAAGTTTTATATCCATGGCGAGACCTCGAAATTTGTCAGGCCGCCACGGACACGCCCTTCAACGAAAACTCAAGATCTTCACAATTTAACATCACTAAGGCCTTTATATTAGACTGACCGATTTTGGTGTTGATCTGTATAAATCTCTAGGAGGAGTTGGTTGTGGAGTACAGCATGACACTTCCTGTTGCCAGCAGGTGGCGCTATGACTATAACTGAATATGGATATGTAGATGTCATCAGGTCAGGAGTGTTATCACACATGTGAAGTTTGGGACAGATCGGACATTTTATGCCTAAGTTATAGCAACTTCCTTTTTCATGGCGAAACATCGAAAATTGCGAGGCCGCCACGGACACGCCCTCCGATGAAAACTCTAGATCTTCACAATTTAACGTCACAAAGGGCTTTAGATTAGACTCACCAAATTTGCTGTTGATCGGAGTAAATCTCTAGGAGGAGTTCGTTCAAGTACGACGCCTGAAAATGGCAAAAATGACACAAATTTTGCTAAGAAAATTAATAATAACCGACTTCCTGTTGGGTTTCGGATTTTGTCCCAGGAGGCTTTTTTGTAGGTATTGGTGAGTTACATGTGTGTACCGATTTTCATGCATGTACGTGAATCATAGCTGAAAGCGCACACCGCGGAACGTGTAAAGGTGGCGCTATCGAGCCGTTTTGCCACACCCATCTCTGAAACCCATATCAGACATCCATTTTCGCCAGGTTTGATGTGTGTGCAAAGTTTCATGAGTTTTCGGGTATGTTTAGGCCCTCAAAAATGCGATTCATTCCGGAGAAGAAGAATAATAATAATAATAATAAACGAAGCAGATCCAATAGGGTCCTCACACCATCGGTGCTCGGGCCCTAATAAGAATCCTTAGAAGAACAATAGGGCCTTCGCCCTTTTGGGCTCGGGCCCTAATAATAAACGAAGCAGATCCAATAGGGTCCTCACACCATCGGTGCTCGGGCCCTAATTAAAGCTGCAAGCAGCGATGAACGGGCCCTCGCACACGGGCTCACCGCCGACCGGTGGCTTTAGGAACACAGCAAATGGTGGGTAGTATGCTTTTAATACAGCAAAAATAGGAGAAATATGTCAAAGTCACTTAAATGTGCCAAATTTCCTGCTGCCAGCTGGTGGCGCTATGCCTATAACTGATTATTGGCATGTAGATGTGTTCAGGCCACCACTTTCATCAAACATATGAAGTTTGGTGCAGATTGACCTTGGTATGTTTGAGTTAGTGAAAGATATGATATATCTTGCTGCCAACAGGTGGCGCTATGATAATATCTGAATATTGGCCTTTAGGTGTCTTCAGGCCAGGACTCTTACCAAACCTGTGAAGTTTGAGGCAGATCGGACATTTTATGGCTGAGTTATAACAACTTCTATGTCCATGGCGAAACATCAAACTTTGTCACGCCGCCACAGACACGCCCTTTAACGAAAACTCAAGATCTTCGCAATTTAAAATCTCTAAGGCCTCTACATCAGACTGACCAAATATAATGTTGATATCATTAAATCTCTAGGAGGAGTTTGATACAAGTCATTTCCTGTTGCCAACAGGTGGCGCTGTGATTATAATAGAATATTGGCCTTCAGATGTGTTCAGGCCAGGACTCTTATCTAATATGTGAAGTTTGAGGCAAATCGGACATTTTATGGCTGTGTTATAACAAGTTTTATATCCATGGCGAGACCTCGAAATTTGTCAGGCCGCCACGGACACGCCCTTTACCGAAAACTCAAGATCTTCACAATTTAACATCGCTACGGCCTTTATATTAGACTGACCGATTTTGGTGTTGATCTGAATAAATCTCTAGGAGGAGTTGGTTGTAGAGTACAGCATGATACTTCCTATTGCCTGCAGGTGGCGCTATGACTATAACTGAATATGGGCATGTAGATGTCTTCAGGTCAGGAGTGTTATCACACATGTGAAGTTTGGGACAGATAGGACATTGTATGCCTGAGTTATAGCAACTTCCTTTTTCATGGCGAAACATCGAAATTTGCGAGGCCGCCACGGACACGCCCTCCGATGAAAACTCTAGATCTTCACAATTTAACGTCACAAAAGGCTTTAGACTAGACTCAGCAAATTTGGCGTTGATCCGAATAAATCTGTAGGAGGAGTTCGTTCAAGTACGACACCTGAAAAAGGCAAAAATGACACAAATTTTGTTGAGAATATTAATATTAACCGACTTCCTGTTGGGTTCTGGATTTTGCTCCAAGAGGCTTTTTTGTAGGTTTTGGTGTGTTACATGTGTGTACCGATTTCCGTGCATGTACGTGAATCACAGCTGAAAGCGCACACTGCTGAACGTCTAAAGGTGGCGCTGTCGAGCCATTTTGCCACACCCACTTCTGAAAC
The DNA here is from genome assembly GCF_049309525.1 of Garra rufa. Lineage (NCBI taxonomy): Eukaryota > Metazoa > Chordata > Actinopteri > Cypriniformes > Cyprinidae > Garra > Garra rufa. The sequence goes on along the minus strand of NC_133368.1, from coordinate 24,682,779 downwards.
CCAAATCAGACGTAAATTTTCGCCAGGTTTGATGTGTGTGCAAAGTTTTGTGAGTTTTCGGGAATGTTTAGGTCCTCTAAAATGCGATTCACTTTGGAGAAGAATAATAATAATAATAATAATAATAATTAAAGCTGCAAGCAGCGATGAACGGGCCCTCGCACACGGGCTCACCGCCGACCGGTGGCTTTAGGAACACAGCAAATGGTGGGTAGTATGCTTTTAATACAGTAAAAAAAGGAGAAATATGTCAAAGTCACTTAAATGTGCCAAATTTCCTGCTGCCAGCTGGTGGCGCTATGCCTATAACTGATTATTGGCATGTAGATGTGTTCAGGCCACCACTTTCATCAAACATATGAAGTTTGGTGCAGATTGACCTTGGTATGTTTGAGTTAGTGAAAGATATGATATATCCTGCTGCCAACAGGTGGCGCTATGATAATATCTGAATATTGGCCTTTAGGTGTCTTCAGGCCAGGGCTCTTACCAAACCTGTGAAGTTTGAGGCAGATCGGACATTTTATGCCTGAGTTATAACAACTTCTTTGTCCATGGCGAAACATCAAACTTTGTCACGCCGCCACGGACACGCCCTTTAACGAAAACTCAAGATCTTTGCAATTTAACATCTCTAAGGCCTCTAGATCAGACTGACCAAATATAATGTTGATATCATTAAATCTCTAGGAGGAGTTTGATACAAGTCATTTCCTGTTGCCAACAGGTGGCGCTGTGATTATAATAGAATATTGGCCTTCAGATGTGTTCAGGCCAGGACTCTTATCGAATATGTGAAGTTTGAGGCAAATCGGACATTTTATGGCTGAGTTATAACAAGTTTTATATCCATGGCGAGACCTCGAAATTTGTCAGGCCGCCACGGACACGCCCTTTACCGAAAACTCAAGATCTTCACAATTTAACATCACTAAGGCCTTTATATTAGACTGACCTATTTTGGTGTTGATCTGTATAAATCTCTAGGAGGAGTTGGTTGTAGAGTACAGCGTGACACTTCCTGTTGCCAGCAGGTGGCGCTATGACTATAACTGAATATGGATATGTAGATGTCATCAGGTCAGGAGTGTTATCACACATGTGAAGTTTGGGACAGATCGGACATTTTATGCCTAAGTTATAGCAACTTCCTTTTTCATGGCGAAACATCGAAATTTGCGAGGCCGCCACGGACACGCCCTTCGATGAAAACTCTAGATCTTCACAATTTAACGTCACAAAGGGCTTTAGATTAGACTCACCAAATTTGCTGTTGATCGGAGTAAATCTCTAGGAGGAGTTCGTTCAAGTACCACGCCTGAAAATGGCAAAAATGACACAAATTTTGCTAAGAAAATTAATAATAACCGACTTCCTGTTGGGTTTCGGATTTTGTCCCAGGAGGCTTTTTTGTAGGTATTGGTGAGCTACATGTGTGTACCGATTTTCATGCATGTACGTGAATCACAGCTGAAAGCGCACACCGCGGAACGTGTAAAGGTGGCGCTATCGAGCCGTTTTGCCACACCCATCTCTGAAACCCATATCAGACATCCATTTTCGCCAGGTTTGATGTGTGTGCAAAGTTTCATGAGTTTTCGGGTATGTTTAGGCCCTCAAAAATGCGATTCATTCCGGAGAAGAAGAATAATAATAATAATTAAAGCTGCAAGCAGCGATGAACGGGCCCTCGCACCCAGGCTCACCGCCGACCGGTGGCTTTAGGAAAACAGCAAATGGTGGGTAGTATGCTTTTAATACAGTAAAAATAGGAGAAATATGTCAAAGTCACTTAAATGTGCCAAATTTCCTGCTGCCAGCTGGTGGCGCTATGCATATAACTGATTATTGGCATGTAGATGTGTTCAGGCCACCACTTTCATCAAACATATGAAGTTTGGTGCAGATTGACCTTGGTATGTTTGAGTTAGTGAAAGATATGATATATCCTGCTGCCAACAGGTGGCGCTATGATAATATCTGAATATTGGCCTTAAGATGTCTTCAGGCCAGGACTCTTATCAAACATGTGAAGTTTGAGGCAGATTGGACATTTTATGGCTGAGTTATAACAACTTCTATATCCATGACCAAACATCAAACTTTGTCAGGCCACCACAGACATGCCCTTCAACGAAAACTCAAGATCTTCGCAATTTAACATCACTAAAGCCGTTTTATTAGACTGACCGATTTTGGTGTTGATCTGTATAAATCTCTTGGAGGAGTTTGTTGTAGAGTACAGCATGACACTTCCTGTTGCCAGCAGGTGGCGCTATGACTATAACTGAATATGGGAATGTAGATGTCTTCAGGTCAGGAGTGTTATCACACATGTGAAGTTTGGGACAGATCGGACATTGTATGCCTGAGTTATAGAAACTTCCTTTTTCATGGCGAAACATCAAAATTTGCGAGACCGCTATGGACACGCCCTCCAATGAAAACTCTAGATCTTTGCAATTTAACGTCACAAAGTGCTTTAGATTACACTCAGCAAATTTGGCGTTAATCCGGATAAATCTCTAGGAGGAGTTCGTTCAAGTACGAGGCCTGAAAATGGCAAAAATGACAAAATTTGCTGAGAAAATTAAAAATAACCGACTTCCTGTTGGGTGTCAAATTTTGCTCCAAGAGGCTTTTTTGTAGGTATTGGACCCTATTTTAAATAGTTACCATGTTTTATGGTCTACAAGCATTTTAAAATATTATTTTAATAGTCTATAAGCATCTGTGAAATAATTATAAATAAATATATTAAAAATAAATACATATTAACTTAGTTGATTTTTTGGCCTTTTTGTACTTGTTTCTCATTCTAATTAAGTGAACTGAGCAGTATAGTGTCATACTTATAAGATACTTTGTTCTATCAGTGAGAGTGTATATATGTATTTAAATAGATAAAAAAAAAAAACCTTAAAAGATAAAAAAAAATGTAATGCTCTTTAAGCACCTATACAAAATAATTATGTAAAATTACACTGACAGTACGGTACATATCAACTGATTCTATGGATTATTGTCATTCTTATACACTGACAATGAGCTAAATAGCAGTAAAGGTCAAACGATTCCTTATCTTATGAGGACCTCTAGTGTTCATCCCTGGTATTAGAGCTTTAATCTGACGAATTTATTTGACACTTTTAATGTTTTTGGGGCCTCTGAGCATGATAACATTTTGAAACTACACGTATTTCCTAAGAATTTCTTGTTCTTTATATGTAAAAAGTTTTGATGAGTTAGAATAATGAAATTTAAAGATATATGAAAATAACTCTTCATCTTTTTTATTGTTACTTTCATAAATCACCACATCAACACCGTTCAAGATATCCCAAAGCCGTTCACAATATAGGGAACATTTTCCCTATATTCTGATGATGATGATAAGAACATGTAATTCATGATGATAACAAAATGTTATTATTGCTTGCTTTACGTCCACCACTTCTGCTTAAATGTCATCGTTACCTATCTGTTCAATTTGTGTGTGGACATTGCTTTGCAGGTGACTCCTGTTATAAGACATCGCTTTTAAGCGCTACATAACAAAGAATCAATTAGGAAAATGGTGCCCAGTTGGCACATGCATTCACAGTAACCCTCAGCCAGTTTGGATTTAAAGTTTACTGAATTGAAAGGGTTAAACTTTAAAATCAACACACAGACACATACACACAATATATAAAATTGCCAACCAGTTTCATTTGTTAACATTAACTATATTAGTTAACATGAACAATAATTAAATAGTATTT
>NC_133368.1:24556815-24678515 GCF_049309525.1 Garra rufa | reverse complement strand
GATGCTGCACACTGGTGATGGTTGAGGAGAGATCCCCATATGATTGTAAAGCGCTTTGGGTGTATGGCAATACACATTGAAAGCGCTATATAAATGCAACATTCATTCATTCATTCGAAGGAGGAGGGCGTAGGAAAGCCTCCAATCATTGGCTGTAATGTTATTCAGCAGCTGGTGACAAAGGGAATGGTCCCAGAAGTGGTAGGGGAAGCTTTCTCATTCGACCGGAAAAAAAACTGTACAGAACGGCGACCAAGTGGGAAAAGAGGGAATAGTGAAGGTTGGACGGATTACTACACTAGTGGGAGCAGGACAGACAAAAACGGTGAAGTGTAATGTGAGGGCTGGTCCGCTTGTTGCAAAACAGGAAGTCCTGTTTGAACCAGAAGATGTCCCACAGTGGCCGGAAGGACTGAATGTAGCTAGGATGGTAATTAGCCTCCAGAAGGGGAACTTTACAAAAGTCCACATCCCTGTGACCAACATCAGCAAGGTGGACATTATGCTTGCTCCCTGCACGATTCTAGGACGAGTACAGCATGTGAGAGCCATCTATCCAGCAGACACCCATCCGGCTAATGCAACATCAGACTGGAATTCTAGTAATGGTGGCGTGGTGGCAAGAATCGTGACCAAGGGGAATGGGGATGAGACTCATTTCTACAGCACTGATAATACAGGCCAGGAAGTTAACAAAAAGCTGTGGGACCCACCAGTGACAGTTGATCATCTTACACCCGAGCAGCAGAGGAGAGTGCAGCAAATGCTGAGGGAGGAGTGTGAGGCATTTGCGAAGGATGAGGATGATGTGGGGTGCATCCCATCACTCCAACTGAAGATCAGACTAAGCGACATGACTCCAGTAAAACGTACTTATGTCTCTGTGCCTAAACCACTACATAATGAGGTGAAAGGATATTTGGAAGACCTCCTGAATAAGGGATGGATTCAGAAGTCTCGTTCCCCTTATGCATCCCCAATAGTCTGTGTACGGAAGAAGGATGGCAGCTTACGCCTCTGCATAGACTATCGGGAGCTCAATCGCAAATCCATCCCAGACCGTCACCCCATCCCTCGGGTACAGGACATGCTGAACACTTTAAGTGGAAGTGCATGGTTCTCAGTACTGGATCAGGGTAAGGCGTATCATCAGGGGTTTGTGGAAGAGGGCAGCCGACCCTTTTCAGCTTTCATAACACCCTGGGGCCTTTATGAATGGGTCAGGATCCCCTTTGGGCTGTCCTCTGCCCCTGCTGAGTTCCAGCGCAGTATGGAAGAATTACTGGTACACAGTAAGACGTTTGAGGAACACCTCGCTGATGTTAGAGAAGTGCTACGCCGTTACCAGAGTCATGGAGTGAAGCTTACAGCCAAGAAATGTGAACTTTTCAAGGCCGAGGTGAAGTTCCTGGGAAAAATAGTCTCGAAAGGAGGCTACACGATGGACCCCAAGGAAATTGCACCTGTGTAAGCACTAAGGGACCGTAATCCTAAAACGGTGGGTGACCTGAGACAACTGCTGGGGTTCCTGTCATACTATCGCACATACATCCCTAGTTTTTCCCAGATGGCCAAACCTCTTTATGAACTTTTGTCAGTGGAAAAATCCCCAGAAAGGAGAGCAAGCCGTAAAATGGGCATCGGTAAGAAGGAAGAGGGAAAAGGGCGAAAAACTGCTCAACTTCATGCCAGGCAGCCTATATCATGGACAGAACAGCATCAAAAAGTCCTCAGCCAGTTACTTGAGTTCTTGCTACACCCTCCGATCCTAGGATACCCTGACTTTGAACAGGCCTTCATCTTGCAGTGTGATGCGTCACAAGATGGACTTGGTGCCGTACTATATCAAAGGCAGCAAGGGAAGTTGGTAGTCATTGGCTATGGGTCACGCACGTTAACAGCTCCAGAAAAGAATTATCATTTGCACTCTGGGAAACTGGAATTTCTGGCATTGAAATGGGCCATTTGTGAACGATTCCGTGAGTACTTGTATTACGCAACCTCCTTTGTGGTCTATACTGACAATAACCCTTTGACATATGTTTTGTCCACGACAAAGCTCAATGCCACCACTCACCGATGGATAGCAGAGTTGGCTGACTACAATTTTACCATCAAATACAGAGCAGGCCGCATACACCGGGATGCTGATGTACTATCAAGAATGCCTCTGGATATGGAGAGTTACAACATGCAGGCCTGTTCACAGGAGGCCAGTCCAAGAGTTATTACGGCCATCACGGATGCACTTCTCATGAAGCCGGAGGAAGGGGAGCCCTGGATGGGCCCTGTTACTTTAGCTACAATTTGTTCTGAAGCAGATCAGGGGCAAGGGGAACAACAGATGACAAAGGTAACATCTGAGGAACTGAAAGGGGCACAAGAAAGAGATCCAGTGCTTGGAAAAGTGCGTGAGTATGTGCTAGCCGATCGCTGGCCGAGGTTGGGGAGACGAGGCCGTAGCGATGAGGTGACTGTTCTGTACAGACAGAGACGAAAGTTATGTCTGGATGAGGAAGGAATCCTTTGTCGACAAGCAGCAGGACAAGCCCAGATAGTGCTGCCAAAAAAATACCTCCAGTTGGTGCTTAAAGAGCTCCATGAGGAAATGGGACACCAAGGAGTGGAGCACACCCTGAGCCTCATCCGGGAGAGGTTTTATTGGCCTTGCATGCGGGGAGATGTGGAACATTATGTTACCAAGGTGTGTAGCTGTCTGAAAAGGAAACGTCCAAACAAGATGACGAGAGCTCCCCTGGTAAACATAGTGACCTCTTACCCTTTCGCACTGGTGTCCATAGATTTTCTGCATCTGGAGGGCTGCAAGGGTGGCTACGAATACATTCTCGTATTAATGGACCACTTCACACGTTACGCCCAAGCGTAAGCCTGCAAAAATAAGTCTGCGAAAACCGCAGCAGAAAAGATCTTTGGCGACTTTGTTCTTAGGTATGGATTCCCTGCAAAACTCCACCATGATCAGGGAAAGGAATTTGAGAACAAGTTGTTCGCGCAGATAGAGGAACTGTGTGAAATCCAACGCTCCCACACAACTCCATATCACCCTTCTGGAAATGGGCAGGTGGAAAGATTTAATAGAACATTGCTGTCGATGCTCAGATCCCTGCCGAGTCAAGTCAAAGCAGACTGGAAAAATTCCCTAAACAAGGTAGTCCATGCATAACTGCACGCGGAGTGAAGTAACGGGATATGCTCCATACTACCTTTTGTATGGGAGACACCCAAGGCTGCCCATTGATTTAATGTTTGGCCTGAAGCCAAGGGAGTGTTGGACATCGTACAGTGATTATGTCGCCAAGTGGAAAAAGCGCATGGAGGAAGCATATGAATTGGCATCAAGAACAGTTCAAAAAGAGCAGAAAAGAGCAAAACAGGGCTATGATAAGAAATCGTACGGAGCAGATCTCCAGCCCGAAAACAGAGTGCTGGTAAAGAATTGTGGAGAAAGAGGTGGTCCAGGAAAACTCCGGTCATACTGGGAGGATCGAGTGTATGTCGTGACAGGAAGAAAGTATGAAGACGGCCCAGTGTATGTGGTAAAGCCGGAGCGTGGTCCAGGGGTAGCAAGGGTCTTACACAGAAACGTGTTACTGCCCTGTGACTTCCTACCCATAGACAACAGCTACCAGAAGGAGAGTAAAACGCAGTCAAAGCGGAAAAGGGACACATGTCAAGTGGACATAGTGACAGAAGAGGATTCAGAGGATGAGAATGACTGGAGAGGCCTGAAAACGCTGCCATCAAAAAAAAAACTTGCAGAGAGCACAAGCCAACTGAGACCAGAAGAGTATGATCTCCAGTTCGGAGTGGGGGATGAAGAATTCGACCAAGAACTGGATGACGACCAGGCATTGCCCACGGCGGAGACGTGATGGAGGTAAAGAAAACTCAGAAAAGGTAGCAGATGAAGCAGGGGATGAGAAAAAGATGGCGGAAGGGGGACAAGAGACATCATCAGATGAGGAAGATGATGGTAGCCCAGCAGTGACTCACCCGCCACAGAGAAAGTATCCTTTCAGACAAAAACATCCACCTACAATGCTTACATATGATACCTTAGGCAAACCTTCTATTGCACAGAGAGTTAGTTAATTTCATAGTTACTAGGTAAGGTAATGTGAACACAGTTCTTTGTTCATAAGTAAGAAACAGTTTATGAGGGACAGGAAAAAAAATGAACACGAAGGGTCGTGGAAGTTTGTTTTATTTAATATATAGTACCAGTAAACAGACATTGGCACATAGATGGCTGATATATGATGATACAGTCAGAACAGTTAATACGTGGGTCTGTGTTTAGTGCATGGAGCAAGTTGAAGGTTACTGCTTTTCAGTAGTTGATGTATGGTGGTGTCTACGACAGCGGATGACATGAAGTGGGAGATGGATGTTACGCGAAGACAGTTGCAAGACTAATTAGCATCAAGTATATAGACTGACTCCCTGACATGCTATTTTGCTCTAATGTTAAAGAACAGTGCTACTGGGAACTATGGGATGTCTAGGCTACGTTCGTTTTTGGAGGGGAGAGTGTGGGGCTTATAAGAACAGTATAAAAAGAGAACCCCCCCCCCCCTTAAGGGGTTTTATTTTAACAGTTCATTTTGATAGTTTGGTGTTCTAAAGTCATAATGGGTTTAATGTAATCTGATTTAAGGCAATGTTGGTGCAAATGCATAAAATTGCTTCATCTGCTGTGATTATTGCTCAAGAAGGCATGTTGTTTTGGCGATCTAACTGTAGGGGGCTCTAGCGGAAGAAATGTGCAAGCGTGGAAATGAAGCAGAAGCAGAAGTTGTTGTTGTTTTTTTGTGAAGTTGGTAAAACGGAGACAGAGCTTGATATATGTTGACAAATGAGCGCTCCTGTGTTGTAGTCAGAAAAAGAAACAGATTAAACAAACCCATCAAACTACGCACGCCTGGACTTTCATTCATTTAGGCATGCAACACATACATACATACATACACATACTCCCACATTATAAACATACCAATACATGTAAAGGTACATCTACCTCCAAACTTCTTACACATACACATTTTACATGTCCACACCAATCCCGTATACCCACAAATTCTTTAAGGCGTTGATTGTAAATGTGACTTTTAACCTATTATCATAACACTGTACAACTAAACAGCATGAGACACAATAGGGCACCAGTCCAGGTACAGTTGATAGACTGTGTCTCAACCATACCTCACTGACATACTCGCACGTTTCTCTAGATTATGAAAAGACCTTGCATTGCACAATGTCATAAAATATGTATATTTTTAGATCACACAGTAACGTTTGCAATGATATGTGTTAAGTTTAACAATCTTAAAAGAACAATACGATATTCATTGTGAAAGGGTCATGGTAAAATAAAAATCTCACCTTGGAAAAAAAAACTTTTGTCGATATCTGACACACAAATGTTCAATTTCCCAGGATTAAAGAGAACACTAATACCTGTGTGGAGCAAAAATCACGGCTCTGGATTTGCATGTTATTTAAGGTGTTTTAACTGTACACATGTCTCAAATGTAGTCTACCTATACTGTTCCAGTTCAAATTTGGTTTTGCTTTGCACCATCTAGTGATGTAGCCTACAGGAAAATAAAATACCCCCAAAACACCCCCCCCCCCCCATCTCTGATTAAATCTGTCAGGTTTTCTCTGTATTAGAGACATTTTAAAGGGGTCCTATTATGCTCTTTTACAAAGTCTTTATTTTGTTTTGGGGGTGCACTAGAACATGCTCTCATGCTTGGTGGTTTGAAAAAACGCATAATTTTTCACATAAATTACATTATTACTAAGGCTTTCTCCCCAGGCTAGCACAAATGGCTCGATTAGTTCCGGGTTCCACCTTCTGAAAAAACAAATGTATTGTGATTGGTTAGCAGTCCCACTGCGAACAGCTTAGCTGGGGTTTATTACATGTGAGGCACTTTTTATTATGGATCGACTTGTTTTGGACTGATGGAGAGAAACACTCATCTATGCCATTCAGTTCTAAAGCCAGGATTATTTTTAATATAACTACGATTGCATTCGTCTGAAAGAAGGAAGTTATATACACCTAGGATGCATAGAGGGTGAGTACATAATATGCTACAGTAGTATTGGTCCTACTGTCCATGCTACATCGCTAAAGTTAAGCGAATCTGGCACCCCGTCTACGATTCAAATTTCCGTAGGCAGGATTTACGTTGTGACCTCATAGCAAACGGAAAACAAACGCTGTCCAAATGAGCCATTCGTTGTAGTTCTTGAAATTTTAAACGAAATATGTCCCTTTGGAGTGGACTTTGAGTTTTGTAACTTTGTAGATGTTTTTTATACCCAAACATACACACCACACACTGGCTAAAATTCAAAAAGTGAAAAAGCATAATAGGACCTGTAAACTTACTATTTGAACACATTCGTTTACTGGATCCTTGGACTGTGAAGTTTACAGGGGTTCACTGATTTAAGAAATTTCTGATTGTAAAAACTTGCTTCTTTTTGTAAGGTATTGTTTTCGTTATTATGTACTAATTCAAATTACTGGGGTGCGGGAGACGGAGCGGACACAAGCACATCAGGCGCAATCATCAAATATATTTCAAAGCAAGTCGGCGCCACGGTCCTAACTGCATCATCACTGTATTTATTGGGTGTTTATATTTACATTACAGCGAATATTTACATTTATTCACATTTGACTGGATGTGGTGGACTGTCATGATTTTGGTTAATGCAGGACACTACTGAATGACAAAGCAGCCTGATAAAGAAGTGGGTATACACCGTATACCTGCGTATACCCTCCACTACACCACTGGCTATGACATTACATAATAATTCTTATGAAAACTGCTTATTTAGCCTATCCTTTTCACAAAAAGTTGTGAATGTTTTTGATATTTTGTAATTATAAATACTGATTTTTTTTTATATTTTGTGTTTTTCAGATGGAAAAAATATTCCAATTACTTAAGAAGTTCAGATTGGACAAGTACTACAAAAAATTCATTGATCTTGGGATTGAGGAAGAACTGGATTTTTTTGACAGCGTCAATGATAAGACCTTAAAAGACATGAGTATGAGTTTTATTCTTAAGTTTTTGTTTGGCTTATTAAAATCTGGGTCCCACTTTATATTTGGTGGCCTTAACTATGTACCTACATTAAAAAATAGGTACAATGTACTTATTGTGTTAATATTATATAGAAAATCACTTTTGCTGCTATTGAGGTATGATACAGGTAAGGTTAGGTCTAAGGGTGAGTTAAGGTGTAAGGGATACGGTGAGGAAAAAAATTATTTGCCCACTGACAAAGAAATTATCAGTCTATAATTTTAATGGTAGGTTTATTTTACCAGTGAGAGACAGAATAACAACAAAAAAAAATCCAGAAACACATTACAAAAAAGTTGCTGATGATGATTCAGAGAACTGGGTAAAAGTGTTGTGGTCAGATGGGACCAAAATGGAGCTCTTTGGCATCAACTTAACTCGCTGTGTTTGGAGAAGGAGGAATGATGCCTATGATCCCAAGAACACCATCCCCACTGTCAAACATGGAGGTGGAAACATTATGCTTTGGGGGTGTTTTTCTGCTAAGGGGACAGGACAACTGCACCGCATCAAAGGGACGACGGGCGGGGCAATGTACCGTTAAATCTTGGGTGAGAACCTTCCCTCGGCCAGGGCATTGAAAATGGGCCGTGGATGGGTATTCCAGCATGACAATGACCTAAAACACACAGCCAAGGCAAAAAGGAGTGGCTCAAGAATAATTGCAATAAGGTCCTGGAGTGGCCCAGCCAGTCTCCAGACTTTAACCCCATAGAAAATCTGTAGAGGGAGCTGAAGGTTCGAGTTTCCAAACGTCAGTCCTGCAGCATTAATGACTTGGAGAGGATCTGCAAAGAGGAGTTGGACAAAATCCCTCCTGAGATGTGTGCAACCCTGGTGGCCAACTACAAGAAACATCTGACCTCTGTGATTGCCAACAAGGGTTTTTACCACCAAGTACTAAGTCATGTTTTGTGAAGAGATCAAATACTTTAATTAATTTTATGGCAAATCAATTTATAATTTTTTTGAAATGTGTTTTTCTGGATTCTTTTGTTGTTATTCTGTCTCTCACTGTTCAAAAAACCTATTATTAAAATTATAGACTGGCAAACATGCAAAATCAGGAGGGGACCAAATAATTTTTTCCCTCACTGTAGGTCAACAGTGTAATTATAAATGTAATTACAGAAAGTAAATTACAGATGCAATTACATGCAGGTATTTTTTTAAATAAGTAAAATGTAAAAACTTGTATGTACACAATAAGTGCATTGTATCAAATGATAAATGTTAAAAGTACATATTTAAGGCCACCTAAAGTGGGACCAAAATCTGTTCTGCTAATATCTATTATTTTGATACCATACATCATAATGCTTAATGCAACAAAGACCATTTTATCATAGCACCAATGGCATATTAGGTGTATATTGCGGCCATGTCAATGGGTATGTTGAACCATCTGGGGTAAATGTAACAATTTGATTTTATCAAGGTAAAAAATGGAATAATTACAAATAAAGGGTTAAAACAATTATTTAAAAATGCACTATTCTATTCCTTTTTTTTTCAAAAAGTGAACAACATGAATCTTTCTTGCAGTATTGCGCAAAGTAGTATTTATGTCAAGGAGAATTACAGAGGGATTTATAGACAGTTAGCTAAATGGGAAGGTCCAACTTACAGTAGCAACTGGCATCTTAACCTGCATATTAAATACTAATAGTGATGTTCTTTTTATTCTGTTAAAAGATTTTTCACAAGCAGAGAGAAACCGGTATGACAAAATGATTGTTCACTTAAAAAGGATTGTCAGTCCACCGAATCCAGAGACACAAGGAATGCCTGTAACAAAGTCACTTAATTCATTCCATATATCCTACCGATTTCCAAAATGTCCTGGGATACAAAAGATCACAGGTAAATCTTTATAGTACACACTTTTTAAACAGTACAAATGTTTCATGCTTACAGACAGTTATGCAACCACAATAATAAGGCCACTGAGAGATGTCAATGTGAGATGCAAATACAGCTCTGGAAAAAGCTCCAGTTTTTCTACATCAGCATCTCCTCATTTATGGCAGCCATTCCAATCCGGTGTCTGTTGAATTTCAACACAGACACACCTCATTCTGCATAATGAAGTACTGATTAGGCGATCAATTCCATTTAATTCAGTTCAAGTTTATTTGTATAGCACTTTTCATGATGCAAATCGTTGTAAAGTGTCTACAACATATATTTAGTAGCTTACTAGTTGTGTCACGTTGATGTACATATGGCATAGATGTATGGTAAAATCAGTAATAACATAATCAAACAGACTATGAACACTATTAATGTCACATGTCTCCTTATGTTTCCTGTCTTTTGCCTTGTGTTTGCACTGTTGAGATTTGGTTTCTCCTTCTGTCTCCCCCTGTCAGTTTGTATGATTTGGTTTAGTCCTGTGATTAGTCCTTGTTAAGTCATTATCGTTTTCACCTGTGTAGCTTGATTTAGTTTGCCTTTAATAGTCAGTCTTTGAGTTCAGTCCTTGGTCGGTCATTTTTGATGTCAAATGTGTTCAGTGTGTGTGGAAATCCCCTGTCTCTTCCTTGGAAATCAAGATTAAAAGTATTCGTTATTTGACTTTGACTTTCGCCTCGTCAATCCGGCACTGGCCGTGACAATTAACAGTAATGGGATGTTAATCCATGTGGCAGAAACAGAGAAACAAACAGAGAAATAATTAGCATAGCTGCTGTTCCAACCAAGCAAAAATGATGTGTTCAGCCCAAGCTAAAGAATGTTAATGTGCATTTGATCAGATGTAACTGAAGTACAAGGTTATGAGATACATTATGTCAATGCTTGGCTAAAGAGATGCATCTTTAATCTGGATTTAAACATAGAGAGTGTGTCTGAACCCTGAACGTTATCAGGAAGGCTATTCCAGAGTTTGGTAGCCTCCGTTAGCTGATCTAAAATCATGGCTTCACAAAGCTTAAAGCATTAAGCATTTATAAAATGGTTACCACAGCACATATATCTTGTAAGTTTTCATAAAATAAACACAAGCAACAAGAAGTAATTTATTAATGTAATGGTATTACAGTTACATATTTATAGTATTTTACATGGCTTCAAATTCAGTTTAGCCAATCAAATTCACTGGCCAGATCTATCCATTTTGAAAACTTTTGTCCCATTATGATTGTACAGGTCTAGATTCCTCACAAAGTACAGTGGAGGATCTGATGCTGCGAATCTGCCATGAAAACAAGGTTGACAGAAACATGTCTGTATGCCTTTACACTGCTGATGGTATGCCTTTGACCGATGACCCCTTTTTCAACACATGTAAGTATTCCAATGTTTTTATCATATTAAAACATTGTTGTTTTTTGAAATCCAGAAACATTTCGTTCAAATGTAGTTTCCAGCTATTTTAATTCCAGCATATGGTATTTCAGAATATAGTGGCAAAAAATGTTTGTGAATCATTCGAAAATATCTGGATTTTTGTATTGATCACTAATGAAATTATTAGTCACAATTATTGACAAACAAAATATGACAATACTTTTGACATATAAACCATTGTTATCATTGCAGGGCAAGCTAGAAAAAGTAACTGAACCTCTCTGAACCAAAATAATTGCTAAAGAATTGTAGAGTCATGTGTTCATAAATCTACAAATGTAGAAAGGTGAGAAAGAATGGAGAAAGAACCCAAGGATCTCCAGTTATATAAAAACAAACTGTTCATGTGTCCACTATCAAAAAAGCACTGAACAAAATTAGGTGTGTATGAAAGGACAGCGCATAAGAAACCACTGCTGTTTTAAAAAGGTGAAGTTGATTGACCATCTGGAGGTTTCACAACAAAAGTTCAACTTTTTTGCCAGAAATGTGCAATGCTTTGTTTAGAAGTAAAAAGAAGCACTTCATACCAACATGAAAAACTCAACTTAACTGTTAAGGTGGATTGAGCATAATGGTTTAGTGCTGTTTTCCTGCCTCAGTTCCTGAAAACTTTGCAATCATTGAAGGAACAATGATTTCAAAGGTGTAGCAAGCCATTTTACAGGAAAATGTTATGAGAGCAGCTCTAAATTGAAGGGTTACTGCTACTGATTGATTAATTCAAATGACTAAATTCATAGGTTCACTTACTTTCTCCACTGTACTGTGGATGATTACATAATGTATAATATTCAATACAAATGTGAAAAAAAATATTTAGACAGATTGTGCTTGTCCATATAAGATCAGACCACCTTTAATTAGTAATCAGAGAAGAAAACCAGATCAAAGTGTTCACAAGCTTATTTTTGCCACTTTATGCCTTACTTGCATGTTTTCACTAAGTAAATGTATCTGCATGGTTTGTATCTTTATTTTAAAAGGGTCTTTGAATGACAGACATATTGCTAATGGGAGTGAACTGTATGCCATATTTACACCGAGTGAAAATTTGCCAGCATTAAAACAGACACAAGGGCAGGCTGACATCACAAATGAAGGATCAGGTGTTGTCCGTTGTCACATAATGTTACAGGTACTACTAATGTATGATACTTTAATATCTAATTAAGTCTACTGATAAAAAAATAGATTAGTTTCACATTTAGAAGGTAATATTGCTAGTATCAAATGTAATAAAATCCATTTTTGTTTAGCAGTGTAATATAACAAATTTAACCCTGTCATTTTCTGTCATTATTGACTAAATTAAAGATTTAGATTAAGCTGGAAATTTTCATTTTCAGGTCTATGCTCAAAAAATGGTTAACAGTTAATAAATGGATCATAACCATTCCATAAAACTAATTCAGTACCATAAAATAATAATATATAATATAATATACAAATTTAAAATATAGTACATTTATTTAATTGAAAAAGGGGTCATTTTTGACCGCCATGCAAACAGCACCAGAGGGTTAAACAGAAGAATCTATTTATCCATTTCTGTCATTTAATATGCATTAACTTGCTAAAAAATAATATCAAAGTCCTTTATATTTGTACAGACCTGAGAAGGATGGTGCTGCTTGTGTATGAAAGTAATTTCATCCTTGTGACTCATTTGCAAATGAGTTAACAATGTATCAAACTAACAGTGTTACAAATTATCCTGTGTTGCCAAAATCCCGTACTACTCTCCTCTATCAACATCAGACTTCTTTGTTTTTTCTTGTTCAATAGGGAGACTTTGAAATCAAAGTTGACTTTGAAAATGATACATTGAGAGATGTGAAACTTCGGCTTTCTGTGGAAAGTGGTATACCAGCACCAATTATTCAAATCAGGTCATTGAAACATAGCATGATTATGATTATGATTATGTGTGTGTGTGTGTGTGTGTGTGTGTGTGTGTGTGTGTGTGTGTGTGTGTGTGTGTGTGTGTGTGTGTGTGTGTGTGTGTGTGTGTGTGTGTGTGTGTGTGTGTGCATACAGTATATAGATACATAGATAATGTAATTCATTCTAATTATGTTTTCACTCATTATTTATTATATTGTTTTAAAGTACAGTGTTTTCCAAGACAACATAAGTACATTTTTATTATGTTTTTCTTTACACAGAAGTGAAGAGTATAATCATGTTGACAAACTAAGTAAACTTGGAATCACTGAGGATTCAGTTCTACAGTTCTTTCTGTCATCTCTTGATAGTGAGAAACCTAGTTCACAATTTTTCTTCCAAAAAGATTTCAGACCCTCAGTGATGCAAACCCCGAAAGGCCTAAGTGTTTTTCTGTCAACGCTGTATGCCATTGTATGTTAAAATATAATTTCTGTTTTTCATTGTTTGATGCTTGCTGGTCTAGAACCTGGGTCTCCTATAGCAGTGCAGACCCCTGCTCTGCACATTTTGCATGTCTCACTTATTTAACACACCTGATGGAGATCACCCGCTCATTAAGAGAGAGATCCATGAGCTGAACTAACGAGCTGATGATCTCAATCAGGTATGTTAAATAAGGGAGACATGCAAAATGCGCAGAGCGGGGTGGACCAGGATTGAGAGCCACTGTTCTATAGGGAAACACTTTAAGCATCATTAAGCGGACACTTTTATCCAAAGGGACTTACAAATGAGGACAATAGAAGCAATCAAAACCAACAAAAGAGCAATAATATGTAAGTGCTTTGACAAGTCTTGGTTAGCCTAATGTGCTACATGTAGCAAGTTTTTTTTTAATTAAAAAAAAATAGTAATAGAAAAAGAACAGGGAACGCTATTGTTACAGGCTCCATTTTAAATTAAAATAAAAAGTCAAAAGAATGGAAATGAAAAGAGAATGCAAGTGTTAGAGTCTAACAATGAAGAAGGCT
Organism: Garra rufa; assembly: GCF_049309525.1. NCBI lineage: Eukaryota > Metazoa > Chordata > Actinopteri > Cypriniformes > Cyprinidae > Garra > Garra rufa. The sequence goes on along the minus strand of NC_133368.1, from coordinate 24,665,104 downwards.
CATAAGGCATCTACATCTGACAAAACACAGGAAAACAGGAAACACAGACATAGTATAATACATCCAACAATGACTGACAAACAAGGACTGAAACAGTCCTGAACACACTGAAACAGGGTGTGGTCAAGTTAGTGTCCTTGGCAAGGAAGCAGAGCAGCAGGGAAACATGAGGGAACTACAAACAAAAAGTCCAGTGGCTTCCAGATGCTCCTAAACAAGCATAGATTAAAGTCCAGGAGGGAGTTAGAGTTGAGGCAGAATGGGGGAGGGATGGAGGTCCAGGTCCATGTAAGGAAGGAGGACCTGGGGACTGAGCCAAGGCCAGCGGAGCAGGGAGCCAGGGTGAAGCAGGCAGTGCTGAAGAGCACCATGGCAGAATAGAAGACCACCAGGTGGAGCTGGAGACCACCATGGTGAAGCAGGAGACCACCACAGCTGAGCAGACATGTCCTGAGATCACCACAGTGGAACAGACGGCTCCAAAGATAGCAACGGTGGAGCAGACAACCACCAGGTTGGAGCTGATGCTGCAGGAGACCTTGGCAGATCTTGGGAAGAGGCTCTGAACTGGTGGGCATCTTGTGCAGAGGCCCTGGAATGGTGGTCATGATGGGACAAGACTCTGTAGTGGCGGCCATGTGGTGAACTGGCTCAGGTGAGGTAGTGAATTTAGGTAAAGGGGTGAAGAGCCAGTGGTGGGTTTGTAGGCAAACATCAATGCCTTGAATTTTATGCAAACAGCTATTGGTTGCCAGTGCAAACTGATGAACAGAGGTATGAAATGCATATTTGGCTCATTAAAGACCAATCTTGCAGTCACATGATGGATTAATTGTAGAGGTTTGATAGAAGACCTGCCAAGAGAGCATCGCAATAGTTCAGCCTGGACAAAACAAGAGCTTGAACAAGGAGCTGTGTAGCATGTTCCGAAAGAAGGGCTTGATATTCCTGATGTTAAAGCAAATCTGCAGGACCGGGCAGTTTTAGCAATGTGGTCTAAGAATTTCAGCTGATCATCAATCACAACTCCAAGGTTTCTGGCTGTCTTTGAAGGAGTTATGGTTGATGCTCCGAGCTGGATGGTGAATGAATTTGGATAGGTTTGTTGAAAGCACAAGCAGTTCTGTCTTGGCAAGGTTGAGTTGAAGGTGATGGTCCTTCATCCAGCAAGAAATATCTTTTAGCCATGCTGAGATGCAAGCAACTATCATTGGATCGTCAGGATGGAATGAGAGGTAGAGTCAAGTGTATTAGTATTATCAGTATAGAATTGACATGAAAAGTCATGTATTTGAATGACAGAACCTAGTGACCTAGTAATGTAGACAGAGAAGAGAAGTGGTCCGAGAACTGAGCCCTGAGGCACCCCAGTAGCAAAATGTTGCAACTTGGACACCTTACCCCTCCAAGATACCTTGAAGGACCTATTTGAGAGGTAAGACTCAAACCATTGGAGTACAGTTTCTGAGATGCCCTTTGCCAATAGGGTTGACAGGAAGATCTAAGGTGGCCGAGAGAGCTCAACACGCTGCAACTTAAGAAAACACATGCAAACAGATAAAAACGACAACAAATTAAAAAAAAAAACATCTTCATCAGTTTGACAACACAGGCGCTGCAAATCTTCGCAACGCAAACACAAATACGTAAACGCTACAAACACACAAAAAAAGCTGCAAACACAAAAAAAGCGCTGCAAATAGCACGGAGCACAACGGAAATGTTTCAGGGGACCTCAAAAAGTGACGAACCCATCTGGGATCTGATTATTTGTTCAGTGGCTGTTCCCCTCAACTGTATGGTAAAAAGGTTCATTACTCAAAGCTTTTCAACACGTTGCACACTAATGACATCTTGTGGTCAAAGGTGGAAAAAGTTGCTTTCGCGTCCCAGATCTCAAAGTGATTTTGGACAGTTTCATCAAATACATCAATTTGTGCTACGAAGCCATCAGAATAATAATAAAAAAAAGTGTCATTTTACTTGAATTACTTGCACCTTATGTATAGGCAGCTTGAAAAATCTACTTCAAAAAACAAACAAAAAAAAAAATTCTATTTATTCAATTCGGATAAATCCAACAAGATATAGTGTACAGTCTTTCCCATGTGAGTTCATTATCTGTAGCCGACCATTGTGCTTACACATAACCCAGAACATATATATATCTGAAGATATAATTTCACATGTAGGCTATATATATATATAAAAAAAAAATATATATATATATATATATATATATATATATATATATCAGACAAAGTATCAAGGCCACCCAGGCATAAACAAATATTCAAGCAATAAGCTCATTTGTTTTACCCACGAACAAAAATACGAAAAATCAAGCTATAATTTTCGTTTTTCTTCTCCTCAAACAAAGCGAAATAATAATAATAGGCTACTCTTATTGTTGTTGTTGTTGTTATTATTATTTATTATTATTATTGTTAGGCGTATTATTATTTTTTTTATAAAATCTCATTTAAGATGATCAAAACTATTAATTCTGAAAAATCGACTTTTGACTGATTTAACAGCAAATCGAAATACGAGCAGAAATAAATAAATAGATTTTACAATAAAACAATTTAATAATAGGCCCAATAATAATAATCATTATAATAATAGCTTGTTATTATTTCGTTTTGTTTGAGAAACGGAAAAACGAATATAAGCTAGATTAATTATAGGTTAGTTAATTTTTAAAATTTTCAAACAGAACAAAATCATCATCATCATCATAACAATCAAACCGCTTGTCATTTCTCTATTATTTCCTTCTGATCGTATTTCGATTTGCTGTAAATCAAATTTAAGTTATCCAAATAACATTCCAAGCCGATTATTAGGCTTTATTCCATGGAATGTCTGGATACTGGATTCTGATTGGCTGGCAGGTATGATGATGATGATTTTGTTCTGAAGGATTTAAAATGCACTTCGCGGAGGCAACCACCCTCCGCTTCACGTCGGACAGTTATTAGCCTCCACGTTGTGCATTTAAAATCCTTTAATGCACGGCAAACCGTTGATTTTATATATATATATATATATATATATATATATATATATATATATGTGTATGTATATATATCCTACATGTGAAATTATATCTTCAGAATCAAGCCGTCCATCGGGTGGTTGTTCTGGGTTATGTGTAAGCACAATGGTAGGCTACAGATAATGAACTCACTTGGGAAAGACTGTACACTACATCTTGTTGTATATATACGAACTGAATAAATACAATTTAGTTTTTGTTTTTTTTTGAAGTTGATTTTTCAAGCTGCCTATACATAAGGTGCGACAGCGCACCCTGTATTTTTACAAAAGCAATTTGTAACGTTTTGTTGTTATTGTGGAAATACAGAAAAATAAAGCAGACTTTTATATTTCTTTCCTCTGTATGTTATCGCGCTGTCACCGCTGACCCAATTAATGCAGTGTTGCGCTAATATGAGACTTGCAAAGAAACGTTATTGTGACTAATTTGCAGAGCGGTATATCAGACAAACATTTATTATGCATGATGGGACAGACAGTAGGCTGAGTTATTGTAGACAGATTGGAGATTAATCCTAATAAACATGACGCTACAATTGAAAACATTACATTAAAATGATTAAAACAGTGTATTTCTATATAACTTCAGCAGCGTGCATCCTCCTTTAGGTCAGGACTGTGGCGAAGGCAGCGCGGACAAACGCTTAGCTCGCTCACATAATATAATCATATCATCTGTAACAGGAACATCAGATCGTTTTTATGACATAATATGTCGTTATTATGAGAAAAAGATGTTGTTTTAACAAGAAAATTAAGTCGTTTTAACGAGATAATTATGTCGTTTTTACGAGAAAAGATGTTGTTTTATGCTGCCTTCATGTGCTATCGTAATTATGGTAAATACCAAAATCCGACATCGAAATTGCACATGAACACCCACTCACATTGTAATTTCCACTGGAAAGCTCGAAATTTTTTATGATACCCGAGCTGCCGAGATGGGATAAACTTTGACCTTTCAACATGGCGGACAGCAACGAAACTATACTGAATGATAAGCATTGCAATTGCATTATGTTAAAAGTTCTCTGCTGTTAAGTTGGTTAGTTTGTGGCATAAAGGATTTTAATAACGTCGCTATTTAAACGTAGTGTTGTCTTTAAATATACCGTTAAGAAAAGATGCTAGCTCGTCGTGGCTCGCCTCCAGTAGGGTGCTGTGCGGTACAGTGTTCTGAAGGAGGCAATTTTCTCATGTTATTTTATTTGGTCTGTTTTACCAAAGTAGCATGTGAGGACAAATTGCGAGTCCGCCATGTTTCTCTTCACTACGACAACAAAAGCACCTGAACACGACACACTGGTAATTTCCACTTCACAAGTGGAAAGCATCATCTTTCCCATTTCACATGAAGGCAGCATTAACGAGATAATTATGTTGTTTTTACGAGAAAAGATGTCGTTTTAACGACATAACATCTCGTTTTTACGAGAAAAGATGTCGTTTTAACCAGAAAAGTTCTCGTTATTACGAGAAAAGATCTCTTATAACGACATAGCTGAGTGGGAAAAAAAATATGTGTGTGGCAGCAATGCGTCACCGTAGAATTAATCTGTAAATAAACTTTTTTTATATAAAATTATACGTAATAAAAGTATAAGCATGGTTCATGTAGGCATATATGTTCAAAGTAAATTAAGAATACTGTTGACTAATATTATTATTAATTAGAAGTGCTTGTGAAGCAAGGATAACTGCAAAATGAACATGCACAAAACTACACATGTACATATTTATTCGTATTATGATTAATTCTTAACAAAAAGGGAATGACACGTGAAACCTGTGAAAGGGCTTTGTGTTATTTGAATCAGAATATGAAGCAGTCACGTGGTTGTGTGCGAAAACGAAGCTTCGGACGTCACAGGTCATGTGGTTATGGCAAAACGAATCAAGCTCCGGTACAGTGCTTCACTGTGAGAAGTTTCGTTTTTTTGATACAAGCTTCGGTGTCAAACATCACATCACTAGATAAACTATCACCTTTTAATTCACCGACAACACCTCTGCTCTGACCAACAGCCACTGAACAAATAATCAGATCCCAGATGGGTTCGTCAATTTTTGAGGTCCCCCTGAAACATTTCCGTTGTGCTCCGTGCTATTTGCAGCGCTTTTTTGTGTTTGCAGCGTTTTTTTTTTTGTTTTTTTTTGTGTGTGTGTTTGCAGCGTTTCCGTATTTGTGTTTGTGTTGCAAGGATTTGCAGCGCCTGTGTTGTCAAACTGATGAAGATGTTTTTTTTTATTTGTTGTTTTTTTCTGTTTGCATGTGTTTTCTTAAGTTGCAGCGCGTTGAGCTCTCTCGGTCACCGTAAAGATCTGGTGGTTAACCGTGTCAATACCAGTGGACAGATCCAGCAAGATAAGTATAGCAGATTCGGAAGCCGCTCTTGCCAGTCTTAGGGCTTTAACAACCGAGAGCAAGGCAGTCTTGATTGAATGTTCACTTCTTAAACCAGACTGGTTGCTGTTTTTTGTGTGAAAAAGGAAGAGACTTGGCTAAACACAACTCAAGTGTTTTTGCAATGAAAGGAAAAAGGGATACCGGTCTGTAATTCAATAAAAGAGCTAAGTTAAGAGTGGGTTTCTTAAGTACTGGGATTATGCAAGCCTGTTTAAATGCTAAAGGAAAAACACCAGTGTGAAGGGATGTGTTAATTATGTGAGTGAGTGCAGGTACAACTGTAGGAGAAATGTCTTAAAGGAAAGGAGATGGAATAGGATCAAGTGGACAAGTAGGATGATTGGAAAAGATATGTTTAAAGACTTCTGCCTCATGTTGAAGTTAAGAGTGAGGAGGAAGTGATCTGAGGTGTGCAGTGGGGTAAACCTGCACATGATCAGTGGAGCAGTGTCGTGTGTAAAAAAGGTCCAGTTGGTTGCCTGATTTGTGAGTAGCCATAGTTAACACTCACTTGAGATCAAAAGAGCCTGAGGTTTATCTACAGTCGTGGCCAAAAGTTTTGAGAATGACACAAATATTAGTTTTCACAAAGTTTGCTGTTAAACTGCTTTTAGATCTTTGTTTCAGTTGTTTCTGTGATGTAGTGAAATATAATTACAAGCACTCCATACATTTCAAAGGCTTTTATCGACAATTACATGACATTTATGCAAAGAGTCAGTATTTGCAGTGTTGGCCCTTCTTTTTCAGGACCTCTGCAATTCGACTGGGCATGCTCTCAATCAACTTCTGGGCCAAATCCTGACTGATAGCAACCCATTCTTTCATAATCACTTCTTGGAGTTTGTCAGAATTAGTGGGTTTTTGTTTGTCCACCCGCCTCTTGAGGATTGACCACAAGTTCTCAATGGGATTAAGATCTGGGGAGTTTCCAGGCCATGGACCCAAAATTTCAACGTTTTGGTCCCCGAGCCACTTAGTTATCACTTTTGCCTTATGGCACAGTGCTCCATCGTGCTGGAAAATGCATTGTTCTTCACCAAACTGTTGTTGGATTGTTGGAAGAAGTTGCTGTTGGAGGGTGTTTTGGTACCATTCTTTATTCATGGCTGTGTTTTTGGGCAAAATTGTGAGTGAGCCCACTCCCTTGGATGAGAAGCAACCCCACACATGAATGGTCTCAGGATGCTTTACTGTTGGCATGACACAGGACTGATGGTAGCGCTCACCTTTTTTTCTCCGGACAAGCCTTTTTCCAGATGCCCCAAACAAGTGCAGATGCGCTCACACCTGCCTGCTGATATCCCTGAGCAGGCTCTGCACTGGTGTCACTCCGATCCCGCAGCTGAATCCTCTTTAGGAGACGATCCTGGCGCTTGCTGGACTTTCTTGGACGCCCTGAAGCCTTCTTAACAAAAATTGAACCTCTTTCCTTGAAGTTCTTGATGATCCTATAAATTGTTGATTTAGGTGCAATCTTAGTAGCCACAATATCCTTGCCTGTGAAGCCATTTTTATGCAACGCAATGATGGCTGCACGCGTTTCTTTGCAGGTCACCATGGTTAACAATGGAAGAACAATGATTTCAAGCATCACCCTCCTTTTAACATGTCAAGTCTGCCATTCTAACCCAATCAGCCTGACATAATGATCTCCAGCCTTGTTTTCGTCAACATTCTCACCTGAGTTAACAAGACGATTACTGAAATGATCTCAGCAGGTCCTTTAATGACAGCAATGAAATGCAGTGGAAAGTTTTTTCGGGATTAAGTTAATTTTCATGGCAAAGAAGGACTATGCCATTCATCTGATCACTCTTCATAACATTCTGGAGTATATGCAAATTGCTATTATAAAAACTTAAGCAGCAACTTTTCCAATTTCCAATATTTATGTAATTCTCAAAACTTTTGGCCACGACTGTAGGTGGATGTTGAAGTCTCCAAGCATAACTAGAGGAGTACCATTCTTGAGAAAAGACACTCAAATCACTCTCTCTTGCGCCATCTAATGGTTAACATAGTAAATAGTCATTGGGTGAGTTTTGATGGCATTGGTGACATTCACAATAAGATGATAAAATGCTGGGGCTCAGATCTGCTTAGAATAGTGGGTCCAATCAATGCACAACACGTTATTAAGTAAACAAGCCGATAGTATCCAGCTATTTTGTGACACCAGTTTTAGACCAGCAGTGCTAAACTTTCTACTTTACATATTGCTTTATTTTTCAGTGCAACTATCAGTAAGATTTTTCGTTTGTTGTCCTATTCTTCAGAAACTTAGACACTGTGGAGAAGAATTTAAGAAAGTGGTTGCATGTATTCGCAAACTAAGTGGATGCAATGCCTTGGCTCAAAGTTTATTCCAAATGATCTGTGGGAACTTGCATGTAACTAGAACCCAAAAGGTAGGCAATATATTGTAATATAAAGCATGCAGAATGGGGTTGAGTTTTAAGAGCTATTTATATATTTCAAACATTGTTATAAAATTAATATTTAATAAATAATATTGCAATGAATATTTTAAGTCCAAATGTTAAATATAACAACACTATATTTTAATTTCAGATTGCTGTTGTCGAGGGTCTCTACTTTCTTTTCCGAGAGTTGTTACCAGGTCTCGGTGAAAGATCAGGCCCAAAGATAGTTGAAGACAGTGATGTTTTTGAATATGCAAATATCTGCTGGGCTTACTTGATTGCTCAGGGACAGGTATGTTTGCCATTTTTTTCCCCTGACACAGCACTTCATTAATCAGATCAGAAGCTGTTAAGGAACTATATACATATATATATATATATATATATATACATATATATATATATATATATATATATATATATACATACATATATATATATATATAGTAATCCATATTAATACTATTGTACAAAATGCTTAATCACTAAAGATATACAGTCTTGGTCTGTACTAGGTTTAATGTTACTAGATTTTGCAGTAATGGCAGCAGTCACTAAAAATTATATTTACCAAACTTGCTGATTGAAAACTTAGCTCCATTTTTCTCCATTCTACCAGAATGAGAATAACGATCTGGAGAACTATGCTAAAATTTCCTTGAAGGCTTATCCTACTGGCCAGCGGCTGTCTGAGCCAGTGAGAGTACCAGGGATATCAGAAGTTTTTGATAGGTCATACGTCCTGGAAAAAATCACAGGTAAAAGCTGGAACTGAGATGTTTGTTATACACTTATCAATTTATCACCACAAACATACTACTATGATAAAGCTTTTACATTAGATGGTGTAAAAATTCCAAATTGTGATGAGGTGAATCTGCTGGAGTCATCGATTCAAAGAGCTACAGATATCGAGAAAATTTTGCTTAGTCTTCCGGCATCATTTGATAGTTTTCCATTGTGGATCTCTCATAACTGCACCACACAAGGTTGCAAGTAAGTCATATTTAGAAATCTATATGTAAATACAAAAATTATTATATATAAAATTATGTATATAATTATATAATAATATGATATTGGATATGTAAAAAACATTTGCATACAAAATATATTTTTTATAGTTTTCAGATAGAACAAAAGAAAACATTTTCAGACATGTATGAGGATGTCAAACAGTACAGTCACTTGATTGTCACACCACCCCTGCAACTGGCAAATATGGGAATTGAGGGTCCTCTGCTGGTGTATCTCAGTGAAGGTCCAATTTTTATGTTTTGAATGTTGAAAGTTAGTTAAATGAACTGTTAAATGAACTGTCAAAGGTCAAGACAGTGAGACACACTTCCCCCATTCTCTTTGATGGGAAAGTGTGTCCAAACTTTTGACTGGTAGTGTATAAAGCAATTTAATATAGAAATTCATTCTGATCCAATATTATTTATCCATATAGATAATCTAGGTGTTTACTTGAGCAAAGACAAAGCACTCCCACAAGATATAAAGGTTTATGACTGTCTGGCTGGAAAAGAGACCACAAAAAATGTAAATGAGCTGGCTAAAATGTAAGTATGTCTGTAGCTCATAGGAGTTTAGGAGTCATAGGAGTCATAGGAGTTTTTTCCACACCACTTACATGTAACTCATTTTTAAAAAGATTACAGAGACAGATTTTATTTCCCAAACAAATAGGTTGCTTGCTGATGCAAATTTACAATGTGGTGAGATTAAGAGGCAACAATGAAGCATTTTACCAAACCCTAATCTGTTCACTTTAATGACTGTTCACTGCTACTTGCATTTTCATGCATTTACACAACAATTACAAAATTAGGGGCGAAGAACTGGCATAATTTAACTGAAATTGTTTTAAAAAAAGACATGTATTCTAAAGCTGACAGGTAAAAGTCTCTGCCTATCATACTCCTCTTAATGCAGATCCTTGATCCCCACCCTGTTCTGTTCCATACAAACTGATATAATAACCTTTAATAATTGTGAGAGTGAAATTGTGTAATAAAATTTTGTGGCAGAATCTGCTTAGTCAAATATAAACCTTTCACTTGAAAATGATCGCTTGTGAATTTACCATTCATGTCTGTGAGAGTGATGGGGGTCAAGAGTGAATCCAATAAATTAAAGAGGAACCGTGTAAAATTTTACATTAAAAATAACACTCTTCAAACCCCTAAACTTTGTAATGGCTAGACACTCAGTGCCAAAAACAATGCACTAGGTGCAATTTTCCCTTTGACATTCATTTCATAATGTACCATTTTCACAGAATGTGATGACACATTTTAACAGTTATTTAGTTTAGTTCTGCTGGTCACAGAGCAGAAATTTGTCTTTGACACTAGTGACACAAATATGTCCACATTTATACTTGACAGCACCATCACACATTAACAGCACAACATAAAATTACACACATCACACATTACTTTAAAAAACTGAAAATTATTTAAATTAAGAAACATTAAGAGGAAACCCATGATAAATTAGACTTTCACGTACTGATGTCCTAGCAGCTCTTTAAATATTTATATGGTTGGTTAACAGTACAAATTATTTAAATAACTTTCTTGTCCAATTTTACCCACTCAGGCTCAATGATACCAGAACTGACAACACCTTCAAAACCAGCAAAACCCCCAAAGAGGCAATTGTGGTAGGTATTGTAATCTAGAGAAGATTTTACTTTGATGTAATGTTCATTACACTTTTAGATGTCTGAAATGTGATACTGCAGTTTGGTTTGTACTATTTCATTTGATCACCAGATGACCACAATGTACACTGTGCTGAAATGTTTAAAATCCTTTGACATAAATTTGAAAGGAAACTTCACAAATCCAGAGAAATAGACTTATTTAACAGATATGAAATCATAATTTTGTATGTTCACTTATAAGGGTGAAGTTTTGAGTCATTTCATTTCCTCTAAGAAACTCTATAGCTGCATAAAATTATAATCATTTACAAGCTCATGCAAAATGAATTAATGCTTTTATCAGGTGCTCTTCGATTCAAGTTCTTCAATGAAGGGAGAATGCTACGACACTGCCTCTCAAATGAAGCGCATTGATGCTGTCAAGGAAATCTTTGACAGCTTTTCAAACCGAAGTATGGCATATGATTTTGAACATGTCATCTGCCTTGTGACGTTTAACAACAAAGTGAAAACTCTTCTGAAATTCACAGAAAATTTGGAAACTTTCAAGGTATTTTTGTCCTGATTATTATTACAATTAAAGAAAATAAGAACTACTAAGCATTTAGCAGTAAGGATAAATGCTAACTGTATACTCAGTTTTCATTTGATAATGTATTGCATGTTATTTTTTACATGCAAAAATAGGAGCAAGTGCGTGCTATTGAAGCATCAGGGTGCACTAGGTTATATGATGCACTTGTTCTTGGTATTTTGGAGCTTGACAATGTCAAGACAAGGTTTCCAGCTTGCAGATGTCGCATCTTGTGTTTGACAGATGGCAACGATTACAGGTGTGTGTCTTATGTGTATTCCTATACTATTTCGATTAATTAATTGATTATCACATTACAGTCTTAAAATGTTACTACGCACAATAAAATGACTATGGATAACTTTTATTGTCTATCTTCAGATCCAAAAATAATCCAGTCGCTGTTGCCAGCGAACTGCTAAACAAAAATATTGTGGTTGATGCTGTACTTGTTGGCAAGGCAGAAAACACTGTTTTACGTGGAATCAGCTATGTAACAGGTTTGTGCATTCATATTTTTCCCTTTTCTACTCATTTTTTAAGGCAGAAAATTAACATTAACATATGAAATCATTGTCCGTATGTGGGGATGTGTTATGATTTCCGAGTAATTAGTCTCATGGCATTTACAGCTCACATGAATGGCTTAAATAAACAAATGAATATACACACACACAGACACACACACACACACACACACACACACACACACACACACACACACACACACACACACACACACACACACACACACACACACACACGTTGGGTTTACATGTTTTATGGGGACATTCCATAGGCGTAATGGTTTTTATACTGTACAAACCGTACTTTCTATCGCCCTACACCTACCATATACCTAAACCTAGCCCTCACAGGAGATTGTGCACACTTTTACTTCCTCAAAAAAACTCATTGTGCATGATTTATAAGCCTGTTTCCTCATGGGGACCTGAGAGATGTCCCCACAAGGTCAAAATCTACTGGTATTCCTATCCTTGTGGATTCACCACAACGTGATGAATACCAGGTACACACACACACACACACACACACACACACACACACACACACACACAAACAAAATGTAGTGCCAGTAAGCAAAGGTTTGAAATGCTGGTTCCAGTCAAGCAACTGTCCTTGAGATAAATGTGAATGCTAATATATGCTCTTTTTAGTTGTTATTGACCTCCACTAGCCAGGTTGGAGTTAAATTGAAGGGATGTGCACTTGCTGATGACATCCATTTCACTGACTGAATTATTTGAAAGTGCTTAAATAAGTACTAAATAAGTTAAAAGTATTTGACAGATCATGGTGGCTCTCTCAATTGGCTTTAGGTGGATATTGTTTTAAGCCTGAAAATGCAAAGGCTGCCCTTAAACTTTTGGAGATGGAAACTGTCTTGTCCATGGAGCTAAGGGCAGAGAGAACAAGGGAACCTGCATCTTCCATAAAAACAGAGGTATGAAGTAAATGTCAGTGCCTGTTACTTACGGTTAACAGAAAATTACAGGTATTGATATTACTATTTCTACTATTTCATTTATAGATGAAAGTCTCTCTCTCTTTATATATAGCATATATAGCCTCAGTATACATTTAAATCTGTCAAAGAATCAAGGAATTCTGCAAATATCTGCTGTTTTTTTTTTTCAATTTGTTTTCAATAGGAAGACTTGACCAAACATTTTGCTACCCACGGCTATGATGAAAAACCAGAAAGGAAGCTTCCTCCTCAAATCACTGAGAAAGTGGCCAGGACAGAGAGGTACTGAGTGAACAATTCAAAGTTCACTTAGTCTGAAATGGACATTATTTAATTATTTAAATATGACACAAACCGGAGTGCAATATGTTAAGTCATTATGTATTTAATATTGTTTCTGGGTCCAAGTCTTTACTCTGCTTCATGTGAAAATATTAGGAGTGATTAGACCTAATATCCGACTGAACAACTGGCCATATGCATAAGGCCGCAAATGTAATAAGGCTGGAGCTGAAACAATGGCAGATGAAAAGTAGATCTATTTACATAAGGTTTTACTGAATAAAACAACACAAAAGCCAAAATAAAGAAACACAGAGAGCACAGGTAACAGGAACCATCTTCACAAAACCACTAAGAACACCTGACAAAGCACAAGAGAAACACAACAACTACAAATACACACAAACCAAGGAGTAGTGTTTTGCTAGTAATAGAAACAGAGTCTTAGTCATTCTGAAAGTCTGAAAGAAAAAGTATACTTAGTATAGAATAAATGCATAGTGTATAACTGAGGGAACCCATGGCAAATTAATCTTAAATTATCCCATTTCACCACTCTATACCAATGTAATGTGGTCACAGGTGCAGGTTTCTAGAGTAATTTAATTCAAATTTAGTTCAAATAACTTCTATCATGACTGGTCTGATGATTTTGTTATCACTTCTTAAATTAATTCTAGTAAATGTGAATTGAAAAGTATTCTACCTAATAATTTCTTCATTAGTGTACTAAAAAAGAAGATAAGGGAATCCAAGTCAGGCCGCTTCATGGAGAAAGATACACGGATCTTAGAAGAACTGAAGAGTCTTCACTGTGATCCCCATCCATACTGTTCTGTGTATCCCTCAGAAACTGACTTCAGTAAGCATGATTAAATCTGCTTTTATGTTGATGGTCAAAATAAGATGTTCATGCTATTTCTCCTGCTGTTTTTATGCATTAAGTGTATTAATAATTCCTAATCTGTTTATCAGTATTTGTCAATAATTTGATAAAAAAAAATATACAATTTTAAACTAAACTCGCTTGCTTGCATTCAAATTTCAGCTTTTTGGAGGATTGTCATGAAAGGACCTCCTGAAACCCCCTATGAGAATGGAACCTTTGAGCTGTATTGTCAGTTTGGTCGTGATTATCCAGTGAAACCACCTGTTGTTCGGTTCTACACACCTGTATCCTTTAGCTCTGGTAGTGTCACAGTAATTTTCAGAAACTGATTTCTGTTTTTGATTAATATTTAGAGCAGAGAAAGGAACACCCTATAGAAACACCCTAGCAGAAGTATTTCTTTATCATTTTGTACACTGTAAAAATCCTTAACTGCAGTATAGATTTACCATTGTAATATCAACAGTGTGGGAAGGATTTGCCACAACATTTTTGATCGAAACTACTCAGCTGATGTTACTATGAGAGAGATCTTGGATGCTGTTTATGGACTTCTGATACTCCCAGAGGCAGATGATCCACTAGACAGGTAACATCTTATTCTTCCTCTGGTGGTGTCACAGTTCTGTCTGTCTTGTCATTGGTTTTTCCCATTTGTCTTCCCCCTGTCATTTTGTTATCATTTGGTTTAGTCCTCGTCACCGTCATCTGTTTCACCTGTGTGTAATCAATCAGTTTGCTTTATAAGTCAGTCTCTGTTTTCAGTTCCCTGTCGGTCGTTAAACGTTGTATTCGGTTGTGGATTCTCTTGCCTGTTCCTGAGTGTTCCAGCCTGCTTATCTGAAGATTATATTAAATATTAATGTTTATTGTTTACCTCGTCTCTCGTCAGTCCAGCACGTACCATAACAGGAACGACCGACCGAAACAGTTTACCCGGCACTTTCCCCTGCGTTTATTTTCCCGTTTATTTTCCCTCAGTGTTTTGTTTATTTTTGTTTGATTCATTATGGACCCTACTGTTCGTCTCATCCTCCTGAGGCAGGAGGAACGCTCTCTTGAGGACCACACACGTGAGTTCATCTTCCTGGCAGAACATTCCCACTTCCCGGATAGCAGCCTATGTATCTACTACCACCTAGGACTGAATTCCACCACCAAGGCGCTGCTATCCGGGGAGGGTCCTCAAGAGAGCCTGCCGGACTACATCGAGTGGGTGTTGGCGTCCTGCCAATCTTCCTGGACTGTCGGCGTCGTCGAGGAGGACGTCAGCCCCACTCAGGACCCAGAACCCAGCCAATCATCACCCCGACATGCGGAGTTACAGCCCGAGCCCACCGACGATGGGGAGCCAGAGCCGAGAGCGACAGAGCCAGAGCCGGACCCATCAGACCAGGTGCGAGAGCCGACTGCAACATCCGCGACGGTGGAGTATGACGTGGAGCAAGAGAGGGCTACAGAGAGCCCTGCCCACTGCACCACCGCTGAGGGTGAGCTTGGACCCAATTCTGGGGATTTAATAGACTTCTTCTCGGATCTTGCCCAAGATAACTCATGTGACTTAATAGACTTTTTCTCTGAGCCACTGACCTGCATAGACTTCCCTCCCACCCGCCCTCGTCTGTCTGAATCTGCCTGGTCCCCGCTGGTTCCGCCCAGCCGTCCTGAGTCCCCGCTGGTTCCGCCCAGCCGTCCTGAGTCCCCGCTGGTTCCGCCCAGCTGCCCAAAGTCTCCCAGGTCAGCAGTCAGTCCCCCAGCTCACCCTCAGCCCACCACCTGTGCAGTGGGCTCGCCGCGGGACTGCCAGCTTCCATCGGCGTCTCGGCTGGAGGATCCCTCAGCTCCGCCTCCAGCCTCCGAGTCCAGGACTCCGCCTCGGCCCTTCGACCCCGCGGTTCCACCACGGCTCTCGACGCCCTCCTCTTCACCGTCGCCCGTCGATCCACCAGCTCCACCGGGCTCCATCGTCTTTCCTGCTCCGCCCTGGTCAGTCGTCACCCCATCGGCTCCTCAGGACTCTGCTCCTCCAGCTGTGCCTCGTCGCGCCGTCCCACCGGCTCCTTGGGACTCCTCCTTCCTGCGGGCACAGCCTCCATCCTCTGTCGCTCCGGCTCCGCCGCGGATCTCCGGGACTCCGCCTCCGCCGCCAGAGCCTGTTCCACCTTGGCCCTCCGGATCCTCGGCGTCACCCCGGATCATCGGCTCTCCGTCTCCGCCTCGGGCTCCTTCTCCATCTGCTCCGCCTCTGTCGGTCGGCCCCATGGAGTCGGCACGCCTTCGTCCACCATGGTTCCTCCCTCCGTCGGCTCCACAGTGGGCCGTCATCATGGCTGTGGTCTGGGTCTGTTCCTCCTGCCCTGGATTCCTCCTGTCTCCTCCCTGGCTCCTCCCTCCGTCGTCGCCCCCTTGGACTGTCTGTTCTGCCACCTGGACTTTTGTTTTGGTCCCCCTCCTGGCATCGCGTCCTCCGCCGAAGCCTCCTCCAGTGACTCTATTTTGTTTTCTTGCCCCTCTTGTTCATTTTTGTTTGTTCTTTCTACGGCGCGAGGACGCGCCTTTCCGGAGGGGGGCGTAATGTCACAGTTCTGTCTGTCTTGTCATTGGTTTTTCACATTTGTCTTCCCCCTGTCATTTTGTTATCATTTGGTTTAGTCCTCGTCACCGTCATCTGTTTCACCTGTGTGTAATCAATCAGTTTGCTTTATAAGTCAGTCTCTGTTTTCAGTTCCCTGTCGGTCGTTAAACGTTGTATTCGTGTGTGGATTCTCTTGCCTGTTCCTGAGTGTTCCAGCCTGCTTATCTGAAGATTATATTAAATATTAATGTTTATTGTTTACCTCGTCTCTCGTCAGTCCAGCACGTACCATAACAGGAGGTTTCACATTACCAAATTAAAACTAAGTTTTATTTAGTTTAATACCCTTCACAAATCTGCTATAAACATAGTATAAGCTGAGACATTATTTATTGCATTATTAAATTATTTATGACATTATTTTGCATTGAACTGTACATGTATGAAATTGTTCATTTTTTATGTGTTTAGTGTATTGGCAGAGGAATTCCATACTAACAAAGAAATCTACGATCAAGCAGCTAAAGATTACACTGCAACTAATGCATGTCAGTCTATTGAATCCATTGAAAAGGTAAAATCTTTTTCACTTTATTATTGCCAACATATGAAGCCCAGAGCTTTTGGTCATTAATTAATTTCTATTTTAAATATTTTATTTAGAATATGATTCTATGACAATGGTTACAAAATTGCATTACATTACATTACACTACACCATTGATTTTTGTTTGCTATTATTTTTGTGTTTCAAACTGTTTCTCAGCAATATATAGGAGAGATCAATGATGAAGTGCCTCCTCATCTGAAATGTCCCTTGTCAAAGAAGATGTTTATTGATCCAGTCAAGGCCAAAGGTGGATATGTGTATGAGCGAAGAGCCATTGAGGAACATCTTAAGATGTAAGTTTTAAT
The DNA here is from genome assembly GCF_049309525.1 of Garra rufa. Classification (NCBI taxonomy): domain Eukaryota; kingdom Metazoa; phylum Chordata; class Actinopteri; order Cypriniformes; family Cyprinidae; genus Garra; species Garra rufa. Next base: position 24,647,810 of record NC_133368.1, on the reverse strand, counting down.
TAAGTGAATTAGTCTCTGAGAAAGTACATTTGCATTACACTGGTATTTATTCATAAAAGTGGTTTCCATATGGTCAGTATTTTTGTATGGTCAGAGAGGCATTGTGTTCTGTGTCTTGTGTTTTTTGCTGTTCATGTGGAGTTTTACTTTTGAATGGTGATGATACAGTGGGGAAAATAATTATTTTACCCCCTGATGATTTTGTACGTTTGCCCACTGACAAAGAAATGATCAGTCTATAATTTTATTGGTAGGTTTATTTTAACAGTGAGAGACCGATTAACAACAACAACAACAACAACAACAACAACAACAAAAATAAAAAATTCAGAAAAACGCATTTCAAAAAAGTTGATTTGCAATCAGCAAGATCTCTGGCTCCCAAATGTGTTTTATACAGTTAACAAGCTGAGATTACTCTTTTAAAGGGAGTATAAAAGACACAGAAGCAATCAATCAATCAATCAGATTCCAATCAGATTTCCAACTCTCCACCATGAACAAGACCGAAGATCTGTCCAAGGATGTCTGGAACAAGACTGTTGACCTACACAAGACTTGAATGGGCTACAAGACCATCACCAAGCAGCTTGGTGAGAAGGTGACAACAGTTGGTGCGATTATTCGCAAATTAAGAAACACAAAATAACTGTCAATCTCCCTCGGTCTGGGGCTCCATGCAAGATCTCATCTTGTGGAGTTTCAATGATCATGAGAACGGTGAGGAATCAGCCCAGAACTACAAAGGAGGATCTTGTCAATAATCTCAAGGCAGCTGGGACCATAGTCACCAAGAGAACAATTGCTAACACACTACACCGTGAAGGACTGAAATCCTGCAGCGCCCGTAAGGTCTCCCTGCTCAAGAAAGCACATGTACAGCCCCGTCTGAAGTTTGCCAATAAACATCTGAATGATTCAGAGGAGAACTGGGAGAAAGTGTTGTGGTCAGATGAGACCAAAATCGAGTTTTTTGGCATCAACTCAACTCACCGTATTTGGAGGAGGAGGAATGCTGATTATGACCCCAAGAACACCACCCCCACTGTCAAACATGGAGGTGAAAACATTATGCTTTAGGGGTGTTTTTCTGCTAAGGGAACAGGATATCTGCACCGCATCAAAGGGATGATGGATGGGGTCATGTACTGTCAAATCTTGTGTGAGAACTCCTTCCCTCATTGAAAATGGGTCGTGGATGGGTATTCCAGCATTACACATGGCCAAGGCAACAAAGGAATGGCTCAAGAAGAAGCAAATTAAGGTCCTGGAGTAGCCTGGCCAGTCTCCAGACCTTAATCCCATAGAAAACCTGTGGAGGGAGCTGAAGGTTTGAGTTGCCAAACATCAGCCTCAAAACCTTAATGACTTGGAGAGGATCTGCAAAGAGGAGTGGGACAAAATCCTTCCTGAGATGTGTGCAAACCTGGTGGCCAACTACAAGAAACATCTTACCTCTGTGATTGCCAAGTAAAGTACTAAGTCATGTTTTGCGAAGGGGTCAAATACTTATTTCACTCATTAAAATGCAAATCAATTTATAACTTTTTTTTTAAAATGTTTTCTGGATTTTTTAAGTTGTTGTTCTGTTCAAATAAACCTACCATTAAAATTATAGATTGGTAATTTCTTTGCCAGTGGGCAAACGGACAAAATCAGTAAGGGATCAAATAATTTATTTTACCACTGTATCTCAAAGTGCTCTTTAGATAGGTTGTGATGATAGACAACAGTAACAGTGTTCCTTACTGGACAATGGCCCATGATTTTCCAAAATCCACAATACTGTCATAGTCACATTTTATGGTAATAAAATGCTATTAAAAAGGATGCTGGCTTTATTGATCAAATAGTGGGTCTGATTTATCTGTGGTGATCATCGAATTAAATTCTTGCTTTATTGTCTTCTATTTTGAGTATGTGGTAGGAAGATGATCTAACAGAATCGTATTTTATTGTTGCAGACACAAGCATGATCCAGCAGGAAAGGCGCTTAGTTGCACAGATCTTATTCAAGATAAGAACATAAAAAGGTCTGTTGTGGAGTATCGTACATCCCAGATAGAGGAAACTGATGTCTAAATGAAGAAGACACTATTTTGGAAGTGATTCATCTGCATTTTAAATCACAGAATACTCTTTATCTATCATATTCATTCTCTCTGATTTTGGGGCATAGTTTTTTAAATTATGTGTAGAAATGACAAAATTCCTCTATACATTGTTAATCTGATGATTTTGTGTGTCATTTATTTTTTACAATAATTGATTCCTGTATACATTGTAAAGTTATCCACCTTATTCTTCAACATATAAATAAGCCTATGGGTGAGACTTCCAGTTCATTATCCGCTATAGGGAAATAACGAGAAGAATAACAACGTGCAGTAAACAGCAAAACTGTTTGCTCTACAAATCAGTGTGTTTATATTTAATACAATACATTGAAATAATATGGTAAGACACACCAATTTGCAATATCAAGCAGCAAAATAAGATGTTTTGTACAGCTAAAAATAGCTGGTCGCGGATGAGAAATAAAAAGTTTTTACATTTTTCTTTCTGTGGTGGAAACAGGATTCAATAGGTTACTGCATATTGTTGGTTCTGTTTACAATACTTCATTAAACTGGTATGTTTATGAGGGGAAGCGTTGATGTTAAATTTCACAAATTAATGTATTTTTCATTCATTCATTTATAATCATTTATCATTTAATCATTTCATTATTCCAATTAAATCATATAACCATTTATAATGATCATTATAGCCATTTATATATTCATTTCATTGATTCATTTATTGATTAGTCATTTATATTATTGTTTTTTATTCTATTATTCCTTTCAAGTGCTCTATGTGTTAATATATAAGAGATACGGGGGAAATGTTTATGGAAACTCAAGGTTTATGGGATGTTGTGAATCAGTTTGGTATAACAGTACCTGTTGGATTTGTTTTTGTCTGAGCATATGCAACTAAGACTATTCAATAAACTCTGCTCCTTTTCACCATTATCATCTCCTGCTTCTGCTGAAATTCTGGCTTAAAAGTTACTTTTATTCAACCAGCAAGTTTTTTTTCGACCGGAAATGACACAGGCTTCTCCCAAAAGATAATAAGATGATGTACAAGAGGCATCATTGTGGAAAAAAAATATATATATTTCTCAGCTTTTATTTACATTTGAACAAAAAGGGGCATGTCCGAAATTATTCATACCCTTTGCAAACTGTCACAGTCTATGGGAAAATCCAAAGTTCTATACCATTCCAAATAGTCCAAGCTGTTCTAAAGCATCCTAATTACTCTGATTCATTGGGAACAGCTGTTTTAATCAACTCAACAGGTGAAAAACAGATTCAAAATTCTCAACAACAACACCAGGCAGTCTGCAGAGAAACTTGGCCTTGGACACCAGTGGACATTTCAGCATGACTACGACCCAAAACACACAGCAAAAGTAGTGAAGAAATGGTTAGCAGACAAAAACATTAAAGTTTTGCAGTGGCCCAGCCAGAGTCCAGGGCCCGTATTCACAAAACATTTTATCTTAGCACTAAGAGTTCTCCTAAATATCAGTAAAAGTTTTTAGCTAAGAGTTTTCTCTTAAAACATATTCCCAAAGCTGCTGAGACAAGCTTTTACTAAGGAATAGAGAGAAGTCTTAGGCTAAGAGTAAGGGCGGAGTTGACCTCATTGCTATGGATGATGTCAGCATGCTTACTAACTATGCACACTGTGATTGGCTGATAGGAGAAGGGTCTTTGTCAGAGATTTGTTCATAGAAATATTGTAGAGCATGATATTAAGTTGCCGTATTCGAATAAAGTTTTTTAAAAAAATCTTGCCATCAAGATTTTAAAATGCAGGCTAACTGTCACAAATTAAACAAGTATATGTTCAGCTGATTATCAGCCTATTACTTGTGTGCTTCTCATAAACAATTAGCTGATGTGCATATAAACAGCCTTTTTTATCTAACAGAATAGATTAATCATGGCTGATAAGATATGCAACTGTAAAAGAAAACCAAACTGGACGCAATAACAGCTGATGCCTCTTGCCCAACTTGTTAATGAAAACAAGTATATAATCAAAGGAAAATTTGGAGTTTGAACAACCTCCAAAACCAAAAAATTTGCACGGGAAAAAAACGTGTGCAAATAAATACAGAGTGTTTATAAAAAAAGTTTAAGTTCCGAGGCAGATTGCCAGCAACAGCCATTTTAGGATAGTTGGGATATGGTCTTAGTGACTTAGGAGTCCTCTTCACTGCTCCTAACATTTCACAGATTTAGGAGCTAGTTTTTTGTGCTAAAACGCTTTGTGAAATACTTTTAGAGCAAAAATTTAGGAGTCCTAAATTTAGGACTGACACGCCCACTGTTTTTAAGATTTTCTCCTAAATCGGCAAGTTATGAGCTACTTTTAGCCTTAAGATGTTTTGTGAATAGGGGCCCTGATTTAAATCCAATTAAGAATCTGTGGAGGGAGCTAAAGATCAGGGTGATGGCAAGGAGACCCTCCAACCTGAAAGAATAGGAGCTCATCGCTAAAGATGAATGGGCAAAAATACCAGTGGAGACATGCAAAAAGCTGGTCAGCACTTATAGGAAGCGTTTGATTGCTGTTATAGCCAATAAAGGCTTTTCTATTGATTACTGTTATGATTCGTGCTGGACGAGACGATAGACAATATTCAAACAATCAAGATATTTAATATTAATCTTCAAGAGGAACAAGGCAGGAACAGAGATCTTCACACACATAGATAACATTAAGGACCGACAAGAGACTGAAAACAAATGACTTATAAAGAGTGATTACAGACAGGTGAATGGATTCCGGGCAAACGAGGGGTAAACCAAATATCACAGAAAGACGGGGAGACAATAGAAGAAACCAAAAAACAGTTGACATAAACTGACATAACTGTGACATTACGCCCCCCTCTGAATAGGTGCGTCCTCGCGCCGTAGAAAACAAAAAAAAAAACAGAACAGAAAAGAGGGGCGGAAAACCAGAAAAGTAGAGTCCATAATGGAGGAGGCTTCGGTGGAGGATGCAACCCCAGGAGGGGGACCAAAACAAAAGTCCTAGTGGTAGACAAGACAGTCCAAGAGGGCGACGATGGTGGGAGGAGCCAGGGAGGAAACAGGAGGGGCCTGAAGCAGGAGGAACCCAGCAGGACCCAGATTGCAGCCATGATGATGGCCTACGGTGGAGCCGATGGAGGGAGGAGCCATGGTGGAGGAAGGACCGCCGACTCCATGGGGCCGACCGACAGAGGCGGAGCAGCTGGCAGAGGAGCCCGAGGCGGAGATGGAGAGCCGAAGATCCTGGGCGACACCGCGGATCCGGAGGGCCAAGGCGGAACTAGAGGCTCTGGCGACCGAGGCGGAGGAGGAGTTCCGGAGGTCCACGGCGGAGCCGGAGCGACAGAGGATAGAGGCTGTGCCGAAGGGAGGGAGGAATCCGTAGGAGCCGGAGGGACGGCGTGACGAGGCACAGCCGGAGTCCTGAGGTGACGAAGGGACGACGACTTACCAGGGCGGAGCCGGAGAGACGATGGAGCCCGGTGGAGCTGGTGGACTGATGGGTGACGGTGGAGATGAGGGCGCTGAGAGCCGTGGTGGAGCCGCAGGGTCGGAGGGCCGAGGTGGAGATCTGGGCTCTGAGGCTGGAGGCGGAGCTGAGGGATCCTCCAGCCATGACACCGATGGTAACTGGCAGCCCTGCGGCGAGCCCACTGCACCGGTGGTGGGCTTAGGGTGAGCAGAGGGGCTGTCAGGGGACAGCGGTGGCCAGGCATACAGAGACATGAGCAGCAGAGGGAGGGTGGGTGGGAATTCCGGACAGACAGGTTGAACATGACAGGTAGGTATTTCGGTATAGAAGTCTATTAAGTCACAAGAGTTGTCCTCCAGGACTTCGGAAAAAAAGTCAATCAAATCCTCAGACTTCAGATCCATCTCACCCCCAGCGGTGGTGCAGTGGGCAGGGCTCTCCATTTCCCTCACTTGCTCCACATCGCAATCCACCGTCGCGGATGTAGAGGCCGGCTCACGCACCTGATCAGCTTTGGAGGACTCTGGCTCTGTCGCTCGGGGCTTTAGTTCCTCCTCCGCGGTGCGCTCGGGCTCCAACTCCACGTGTCGGGGTGATGGTTGGTTAGTCTCTGGGTCATGAGTGGGGCTGGTGTCATCCTCCACGGTCAATGAAGCTCTGCTGGACACCAGCACCCACTCGATGTAATCGGCAATGCTCTCTCGAGGACCCTCCCCAGACAGCTGCGCCTTGATGGTGTTGTTGAGTCCCTTATTGAAAAAGGTGCACAGACAGCTGTCCGGGTAGTGCGTGTAAGGCACGAGGTGAACAAAGTGTCTGGTGTGGTCCTCGAGAGAGCGATCCCCTGCTCCAGCAGAATGATGAGGACGGCAGGGTCCATAAGGAAAAAATAAAAAAACACTGAGACAAAACGGAACGATTACACGCAGGGGAAAACGCTGTGAACTGTTTCGGTCGGTCCTTCTGTTATGAATTCTGCTGTACGAGACGAGACGATAGACAATATTCAACCAAACAAGATATTTAATATTAATCTTCAAGAGGAACAAGGCAGGAACAGAGATCTTCACACACGTAGATAACATTAAGGACCGACAAGAGACTCAAAGCAAAGACTGACTTATAAAGAGTGATTACTGATTACAGACAGGTGAATGGAATCCGGGCAAACAAGGGCTACAACCAAATATCACAGAAAGACAGGGGGAGACAATAGAAGAAACCAAAAACAGATGACATAAACTGATATAACTGTGACAATTACTGAGAAAGGTATGAATAATAACTTTTTGTTCAAATGTTGTACAACGTCTTATTATCTTCTGGGAGTTGTCTGTGTCATTTCTAATTAAAAAAAAACTTGCTGGTTTAATAAAAGTAACTTTAAGACAGAATTTGCCAGGGGTATGAATAATTTTGGGCTTGACTTTCTAACTTACAGATAAAGAATATAGCCTGTTATTCACTGGGGAAAACACAATGTCTCAGATGCATTAAACAACGCAAATATATTTGCTGTTTGCATGGTGGATCGATTTGATACATGATCAACATTAAAGGCTGACATTACCTTGACACACTGAACCTGGATCAAATTAATGAGATTTAGTCCCGAATGATTTGTTACGTTATTTCGTGGAAGAAGACCAAAGATGAAGGAATGAGAGAAGCTGTTAAAGCAGATGGGCAGAGAAGCCAAGCATTTGAAAAAGACAAAGGTCTTAGCACAGAGACATAAATACAACAATACTCACAGTGAGCAGTTATTTTCCTCAAGTTCACGCCATCTCCTCCAGTTCCATTAAAGAGTCTTTCAAAGTGTCCACTTCATACATCATATTGGTCTTCTCATTGTCTAGCTGTGCATTGGAGACCATGGCCTTACGGTATTTCTCCTCCACTTCCAAAGGGAAATCCTTCAAAAAGAGACACCATATTGAAAATTTCTGAAAGTGATAACCAGTATTTCAGCATTACATAAAATGGAAAACATGTAAGGCCAATAAACAGCAAAAACTCTTTGTACCAAAAACTCCTGGTAATGTATATTTATATTAGAAACTAGGGGTGGATGATTAGTATTTTTTGTTATTTTAATTTATATTTGTTATTAAAATTAAGAACTACAAACAATAGGACAAATACAACAAAACAAAGATACAAATGAAATAGAAGGAGTAGAGTTTTTTTAATTCTCTTTTAGTGAATGCATAAGATTTCCTGACCAAAATAAAGAAATTACTGTCAAAGATTTTTATTCACATATTTATTTTATAATAAATCCCAAGACACACACACACACACACATATATATATATATATATATATATATATATATATATATATATATATATATATAGGCCTCCTGAATGTTAACTGTTTTCTGTGAGATATACTGATAATAATCATTAAATATAATTATTATTTAGTTTTTTATTTGGTTATAACAATAATTTGCCCTACAAACAGTAAATAAAGAAAACATCTCTTGTTACGGTACAGATTTTATCCCTAAAATCAGAGTGAAATAATGGTTGAATAACAAGGGTGTATAAGCACCTAACTCTGGTTGTATTTTAATGTCATTCTAGGGCCAACATGGATATTGAAGCAGGAACACGTTCACCCTGGTGGTCAAAAATTACGGTTTTCAAGTGACAGCCTGAGCCATGGAATAAAAGAATTTTAAAAAAAGGCAAATGTGATTTTATATTTCAAAATTCTGACTTTATTCTCACAATTCCAAGATTATATCTCATAATTATGATAAGGAAAAACAACTCGTCATTCTTTCTTTTCTCCTTGGCTCAGAATATGTTTTATGTCCCACACTTCTGACTTTTTTCCATGAGAACTGACAAAGTTAAATCAAGTTATAAAGTCCAAATTATGAGATATAAACTTTTATTTGCGAGAAAAATGTCAGAATTATGAGTTAAAATAAATTAATGTTATTTAAAATGTTAATAGTAATAGGTTAAAATAATATTTCATGCTGTAATTCGCTAATACAATACGACCCTATGAACAGCATATGTAAATATTATGTAGACCTATTGTTTAAATTAAATTTATGCTTTAAAAGTAATCATAGCAGTTTTAGTTTAAGCTTCAAAAAAATATTTGCATTTGCATTTGCATTTTGACATCAAAAGGCACAAAAATATATATTTTTCTCTTATTCCATTAATTTTACTTGTTTACCTCCAATTGTTTTTTTTTTTTTTTTTTGCTTAAAGAGAACATACAAAATACCAAATAAACAACAACAAGAAAAATCTCAATACAATTCAAGAAGTCAAGTCAAGTCAAGTCAAGATTATTTATACAGCGCTTTTTACAATACAAGTTGTGTCAAAGCAACCTTACAGTATTAAAATAATAAAATAAAATGTCAATAATAATGCAACAAGAGTTCCATATTGCAACAAAGTCAAATTGGGGAGGACTCATCTGTCCAAGTCCAAATAGCAGCATAACAAAAATAAATATACATTAGAAAAATCCCCAAAAAATAAATACAAACATAAATATTTAAAAAAAAAAATAATAATAATAAAATACATTAGTAGGGTCTTTTCCGTCAAAAAATGGGAAAAAATGGAAAAAAAATGAAAAAAAAAAAAAATGGAAAAAAAAATGGGGGTGGGGGGGGGGGGTTAAAGAATCTGCATTTATGAATAAAGTAATTGGTCAAGCTTATAATATTATTAAGGTATTCAACATCAGAATTCTGAAAAATGGCAAATATTTTACAGTTTTAAAATCAAAATCAGGTATTACATATTTCAAACTTAACCAAGCATAGAGGTCATTCCAAAGTTTTTTTTAGAAAATTTACATAAATAAAACAAATGTTCCAATGACTCTATGTCTTCTTCACAAAAAGTGCACTCATTACAATCCATATTAAATCTGTGTCTGAGGAACTCATTACAGGGGTAAATATCATTAGTGATTTTAAACTGAACTTCTTTTACCTTTGGTAGAAGTAGAAAAGTGAGAAATCTTGTTCTAATTCGAACCAAACCAGCAGGGACAGCTTTCAACAACGTTATATATAATTTACAACTAATATTATATTTTGCACAAAAAACATCATAACTAATTGTTTTGTTACCAGTGTTTTTCTGCCACCACTATGCGCGCCGCTGCAAGTGACGTAACTGTGACGTCTAGGTTTTTTGAAGTCTACGAGAACCACGTGGCGATCGAGCATTGCCATTTCCAACTTCAGTTGTTGCAACGGCTCTGAGACGAACCAAACTATGTCAACTGCCTCGGAAAGTGTGCTCTACTCTTTTTGAGAAACTGGAACTTAAATTCTGAGTATATAAATTCTCCAGACGGTTTCATTTACATCAGCACCGTGGGATGTCTACTGACAAGGTAATAATGATTAAACTTTCCACTTCGCGTCGTGGCTGAGGCGACACACCTCTGGTGTGCATTATTTTCTAAAAATGTCCAATCGTCAATTATTCCACTTATATAGACCACATCTCAAGACGTCGATCAGATGATATATTTCAAGGCATTCGTCCGGCTTTTGTCCTTAAAACGCTATTGTGAGTTAGGACAATTTTTTAATGCTTTTTTACTGCTCATCCAACGCCCCCTTTGCTAATTCTAAAGGCCAAGCACTTGAGCTGTTGATAGCAGACTAAAGGCCCGTTCACACCAAAAGCAATAACGATAACTATAAATAGATATATAAATAGGTTTTATCGTTCATCAGCTGTAAAAAAAAAAATCGTTCTGAAAGTGATTCCAATGATATCTTTGCCCTGTATTGTTATCATTATAGTTGTGGTGTGAACTCTGCTTTTCTCTTAATGCAGTTAATAATTAAGTTATTAGAAAGACAGGCAGAGAGAAATTAAGCTCCCGAATTACCTCTCAGGTAACTTAATGTACGTTACGTTTCTTAGAAGTGATCTGCAGCAGCGTCTCTACTAACATGTGTGCAAACTGTATGTCTGTGCGTCTGTAAGGGAGAGAGAGTGGGAGAAATTGATGATGTGCTTTGCGTAAATAAAAAAATATTAATAAATGAAGTAAAATTTAATCTTGTGGAAAAAACATGGAAATAATCTGTCGTTTTTTTCCTATATAATGTATTTATTTGTGTGGCCAGTGTCCTTGTGGGTTGTATTAGTTTTGCTGTTTTAGGCTGTAAGGACCTTTGAAACAACAGAAATCATGTGGCGAAGTGATATGGTCATGTAACTTAATGCGGTCAAGAGGTGCCTTGTCTACGTTCGCCATGCGTTTCCCTGAAAATAATCGCACATTTAGACTGTTCGTCAGCTAATAAGATTAAAGCTTCCAACGCCCTGTATTACAGTAGCGAAACCTTTGAACAAAAGTTATGTTTTTGATATATTTTTTAACAAAAAGCATCCTTCTGATTTATATTTTGGATGTGTTTCAGATGGATAAAATATTCATCTTGCTTCAGAAGTTCAGACTGGATAAATACTACAAGAAATTCATTGATCTTGGGATTAAAGAAGAACTGGATTTCTTTGACAGCGTCAATGATATGACCTTAAAAGGCATGGGTATGAGCTCCATTCTTAAAAAAATGTTGTTTAACTTATCTGTTATTTTGATATATCATAATGCATGACAGTATACAAGATGGTGTCAACAAAGACTGTTTTATCTATTAGCAAAAAATTGCACCATGTTGAACCATACGGAGTAAATGCCTTGTCAAGTAAAAATATGTATTTGTATATCTATATTTTATATTTGATTGTAATAAAAGAAAATCTAAAATTATTGTACATGCATGTCTCTTCTCAAAGATAGTTACAGATAGGCACTCTCCTCTCATGAAACCAATCATCTCAGGATAGAATATTACAGGTGATTTTCTTTTTGTTCTGTTAAAAGATTTTTCACAAGCAGAGAGGAACCGGTATGACAATATGATTGCTTACCTACGAAGGATTGGCAATGCACCAACTCCAGAGATGCAAGGAATGCCTGTAATGAAGTCACTCAATTCATTTCATATATTCTACCGATTTCCAAAATGTCCTGGGATACAAGAGATCACAGGTAAATCTTTATAGTACACACTTCATAAACGTTACTAATGTTGTTTCTCATGCTAAAAGACCATTAAAAAAAATTAGGGCACTGAGAGATGTCTAAGAAGTAGTGTTAATTTCGTCACCTATTTTTTATTTAGTCTTAGTCTTAGTCTTGTGCCAAATGTCCTTGTTAGTTTTAGTCATATTTAGTCATTCACATATCTTTTTTTGTTAGTCAAGTTTTAGTCGACTAAAAGTCTTTTAATTTTAGTCTAGTTTTAGTCAAAAAAGAACTCAATATATTTTAGTCTAGGTTTAGTCAAAAAATTGTAGTCTTTTTTTTTAAATTACACATTATTACTGAGATTATTACTGATACACATTTCAGTAAAAAAAAGTGTTTCACAAATCTCAAAAATTGGTTAAATGTCATAATTACCTGACAAAATACACTTGTTGAATGATTTTTGTTGAATGCAAATGTTAAACGTGTCTGGTTTTCAATTTTTGATTTAGGGGACACATTCACAAATGATTAACCCTTTCAGTGGTGAGTTTAAAATATTTTAGCGGACCCCTGAGTGAGTTTTTTTTAAGCGACCGTTATTTTAGAACGTTCGTCCCAGAGCCATATAGAAAGATTTTTTTTATTATAGAAGTTTCTCTATGGCTCTGGTTCGTCCTTATTGTTTTCATGGCGACGCATCAAGCTTGTCATGTGACACAACACAGACACAATAACACTGTATGACAGATAGATCGCTTTTATTTCGTTTTTCCTTTTTTATCCAGAATACTCACACACTTGCTTACCATGCCATGAACTATCTAATATTCCGATTCACAAATATGTGTGAATTAGTATGTTTCGTCATTTAAAACCCTATATAAAAGATTTGGCTCAGCGCCAGCCAGCGCGCCAAAGCGCAGTTTGAATATTTTAAAGCCGTAACAGCTGATGAAAAAGCAGAGACGATTGTAGACGAAAATGAAGAGAGATTTTATCTTAGTTTTTATTTTATGCAAAACATTTTCGTCTCGTCTTTTTTCGTCAACAATATTGCATGTTAATTTAGTCTTAGTCAGCGTTTTTGGACAGTGGTGCAGTCTTGTCATCGTCTCGTCTTAGTCATGTAAAAAAAGGTCGTTGACGAACATATTTCGTCTCGTCTTGTCTGACAAAATTAACACTACTAAGAAGGTATCTTAGCTTTGATGCTCTAATGCAGTAGTTCTCAAACTTTCTTGGTCGCGCCCCCCTTTAAACCTTTGAAAATATCTTGCGCCCCCCCTCCCAAAAATACCTATCCCACCTAAGACTAATAAATGATTTTACTAAACTTAATGAAGAATTAATGTTTTCTTAGTTAAAAAAAAAAAAAAAATGCTACAGGAGAAAAAACATGCAACACTTGAAATATAAAAAAAAAATAGCACAGGCGGAATAACTGTTATTATTATAATTCTCTATGTTATTTATTTATATAATTTTTGTAGGTTTCATGCTGTCCTAAGGCTTAGCAGGGCTTGAAATTAACTTTTTTACAGTGCTACCACGTGCCGATCTTGATTCTTCATGGCTGATTCTGATTGCAGATGTTTTACAAGCAAATTGGCTGATTCTGAAAGCCTTTTTTATATCAGGGACAGGAATTAATGAAAATATGAGTACATGAACAAGATGTTTATTTTTTTCTATTATAAGTAAAGCCATTTAAATTAGTGGCAGTCGCTGCATTTTTAAAGAATCTACAGTATAAATAACAAAAAATAAACGACACAGTTCTTTCTTAGTCATGTAGGCAATAAATGCACAAAACCAGTCATAAGGTTAAATTTGACAAAACTGAGATTTATACTTCATATGAAAGCTCAATAAATAAGCTTTCTATTGATGTATGGTTTGTTAGGATAGGACAATATTTGGCCGAGATACATCTATTTGAAATCAGAAATCTGAGGATGCAAAAAAATCTAAATACTGAGAAAATCACCTTTAAAGTTGTCCAAATTAAGTTCTTAACAATGTATATTACTAATCAAAAGTTACATTTTGATAGGTTTACAGTAGGAATTTTACAAAAAATCTTAATGTGACATGATCTTTACTTAATTTCCTAATCATTTTTGACATAAAAGAAAAATCAATAATTTTGACCCATACAATGTATTTTTGGCTATTGCTACAAATATACCCCAGCGACTTAAGACTGGTTTTGTGGTCCAGGGTCACATATGAGACATCATACTTGGCTACACATCACTTCACTTTTACTTTACTCATTCAGGGATTTAAAAATATTTTGAGTTTTAATAGAGAAAAAATATTTTTTGTTTTAATATAAATAAAATTTGGTCAGATATATTGGCAAAATAGATGCAACAGAAAGACCAGCCACCAGAACTATCGTTTTACAATTTTATTTTTTTCTCCCATAACCATTGTACAGGTCTAGATCCCTCACAAAATACAGTGGAGGACCTGATGCTGCGAATCTGCCATGAAAACAAGGTTGACAAAAACATGTCTGTATGCCTTTACACAGCTGATGGTATGCCTTTGACCGATGACCCCTTTTTCAACACATGTAAGTATTCCAATGTTTTTAAAAATCATTTTCAAACATTGCATTATTTAGAATATAGAGACAATTGTTTCCAATGCCAGATGTGATGTCTTCTTTGTTAAAAGTCTATAAGCAGCTAAAGAAAATCAAGGAGTGATTACTCATTGATATACTCAGTACAAATCTGAAATTAGATTGAGATTTAGAATTAGATCAGGCAACATTTAAGTAATAATCAATATAGAAATCGAAATAAGAGTTCACAAACTTTTTCTTGACTCTTAAGACTTTTCTTGCTATTATCAGTTGTGCACGTTTTTCACTAGAAATAGAAATGCATGCTTTCTGTCTTTATTTTTGAAGGGTCTTTGAATGACAGGCATATAGCAAGTGGGAGTGAACTGTATGCCATATTTACACCGAAGGAAAATTTAACAGAGTTGCCATCAACCCAAAAACAGGCCAATATCAGAAATGAAGGACCAAGTATCATCCGCTGTCACATAATGCTACAGGTACCGCTACTGATGTATGATCAATTTAATCACAAATTGAAAATCCATTGATTCACCAGAACAAACCCATATATACTTGTACAATGACAGAATAAATAATAATAATAAGTTTCACATTTAGATGTAATGTTGTTAGTGTCAAGTGTATAAAAGACCAAGGATGGGTGTTTTGTGTTTGCTTTTTCCATGAATAGTGTAATACATCAATTTTAAACAGAATAATCTACTTATTACATTCTGTCATTTAACATGACACTGAATCAAATTATAACCCACAAGTCAAATCCTTTATATTTGTATAAATTACAGTGCCATCCACTTATACTGGCACCCTTGGAAAATATGAGCAAAGGTGGCTGTAAAAATAAATCTGCATTGTTTATCCTTTTGATCTTTCATTTAAACAATTATGAAATTATAACTTTTAATTGATGTAAAACAATGGAATATGGGGTGAAAATCTCATTATAAAATGAAGGTTTTTGTCTAGTTCACATAGCCACAGTTATTGGTACCCAGTTATTCCAACGTCATTTTTTTCCCAGGATAACAGTTCTTTAGAGAGTTTTGTCCTATAATGCCTGATGAGTTTGGAGAACTGACAAGAAATAAGAGACCATTCCTTCATCCAAAATCTCTCCAGAACCTTCAGAATACCAGCTCCATGTTGGTGCTTCTTCTCTTTAGTTTACCCCACTCATTTTCTACAGGGTGCAGGTCAGGGAACTGACACAGCCATGGCAGAAGCTTCATTTTGTGCTTAGTGTCACATTTTTGTGTTGATTTTGATGATTGTTTTGCATCATTGTCTTGATGGTAGATCTAAACATGGTCCAATATATAAAATTTCTTACAGAAGCAGGCAGGTTTAGATTTTTTTTTATCTGTAGGTATTTGATAGAATCCATGATGGCATGTATCTGAACAAGATGTCCAGGACTTCTGGCATTTAAGATCCAACAGTATATTTAACCGTGGACATGGGGTACTTTTTGTCCCTATTTGCACCAAACCCATCTGGTGAGTTTGCTGCGAAAATAAATTTTTTTTTTAATATATTTCATCTGACCATAGAAGCCAGTCTCATTTGAGGTCCAGTCGTGTCTGACAACTAAATATGCTGGAGTTTGTTTTTTGATGAGCCAGGAGTTTTTTTCTTGAAACCCGTTTAAACAACATGAGGTGATGTAGGGGTTGTTTGATATATGTATTGTTTTAGGCTTTTTGACCCCAAGATTTAACTAATCTCTTCAGTTCTCCAGCAGTTCTTCACCCTTGGACAGCCGTTGGCCACTCAAACTCTCTTTCTCAGTATGCGTTAAGATGATATAGACACCTTAGACGTCCCTTTCCAGGCAGATTTGTAGCTTCTTTAGATGATTGGAGCTTCTTAATTATTGCCCTGATGGTGGAAATTGGGATTTTCAGTGCTTAAGCTATTATCTTACACTTTCTATTTTGTGAATCTCAACAATCTTGTTCTGTACATCTGAATTATATTCTTTAGTTTTACTCCTTGTGATAGATGATTAAGGGAATTTGACCGTTTTGTTCCTTATATTTATAATCCTGTGGAACAGGAAGTCATAGCTGGACAATTTCAGTCACCCTGGTGTGCTACAAAATGCAAATGAGTAAAAATCTGAAGTACATGCATTCATAAGAATTATTAAGATGCCAATAATAGTAGCCAGCATGCATTGGAGAATGTGAGTTAGCCCCCACATTCAATTGTTTTACTTCAATGAAAGTTCAGAATTTTTTTTATTTTTTATGAAAGATCAAAAAGATAAATGATGCAGATTTATTTTCACAGCCACCTTTGCTCATATTTACCAAGGGTGTCAATATTAGTGGGCAGCAAGGTATATTTTCCTTCTCCAGTCACCTCAGGAGAATGGTGCTCATGCATGAAAGTCATTTCATCCTTGTGACTTATTTTTAAATGAGTTAAGCATACTTACCCTGTGTTACAACCATCTGAAATCTCCTCTACATCAACATCAGTCATCTTGTTCTTCTTATATTTGTTCTATAGGGAGACTTCGAAATCAAAGTTGACCTTGAAAGTGACACACTGAGAGATGTGACACAACGGCTTTCTCTCGAAAGTAGCATACCAGCACCAGTTCTTCACATCAGGTCACTGATCACATTGAGATTACATAATGTGACCCTGGACCTCAAAACCAGTCATAAGTTTAAATTTTACAAAACTGAGATGTACACAACATATGAAAGCTCAATAAATAAGCTTTCAATTGATGTATGTTTGTTAGGATAGGACAATATTCGGCTGAGATACATCTATTTGAAAATCTGGAATCTGAGGGTGCAAAAAAATCAAAATACTGAGAAAATTACCTTTAAAGTTCTCCAAATTAAGTTCTTAACAATGCATATTACTAATCAAAAATTATTTTGATATATTTATAGTAGGAATTTTACAAAAAAATCTTCATGGAACATGATCTTTACTTAATTTCCTAATGATTTTTGGCATAAAAGAAAAATCAATAATTTTGACCCATACAATGTATTTTTGGTTATTGCTACAAATATACCCCAGCGACTTAAAGACTGGTTTTGTGGTCCAGGATCACACATATATATATAGTATCAAAAATCCTTCAGTATTGTGTTTTCCCAGGTTAAATTTATTTTGTTTTGTTTTTTCACACAGAGGCGAACAGTATAATCATGTTGACAATCTAAGTGAACTTGGAATCACTGAGGATTCAGTTCTACAGTTCTCTCTGTCATCTTTTGATAGTGAGAAACCATGTCCAAGGGTTCTCTTCCAAAAAGATGTCAGACCCTCAGTGAAGCAAACAAAGAAAGGCCTAAGTGTTTTTCTGTCAACGCTGTATACCATTGTATGTTAAAATACTATCATTTATTTTTTTGTTAAGGTTTGATGCTTGCTGAGCTAGAAAATGGGTCACCTAGAATAGCTGAATCCAAACTGCAGACCAATCATAAATGCAGCTTCATCCGCAAACGCTAATTCAAAAAGTGGCAAATACCTATGTCATTATACTCAACCTATCAAAGAGTTTCATCTCAGTTTACACTGGAATATTGACACAATCAAAGAAGTGAGTCCAATGACATCATGACATTTGAAAAGATTAACTTACAGAGAATCTAGATTGTAGAATTTAAGCCTCGTTCAGACTGTCAGCCCAAATCCGATTTTGTCCATATCTGGATGGAATCGGATTTGAATAACTGACTGTCCACACAGTCATAACGCAACTGTTCAAATCCGATTTGTGTGTCCATAAGCGCTCTTTCGATTTACGGAATGTGCGTTGGTTTCTATGGCAATGCCGTTGCGTTATTATCAAAGACTAAGGACTTTGGTTATTATGTCAACGCTAAAAACAACAATAACAGCAATACAGTTTGCAATATAGATGCTGGCTTGCGCTAGGACAATGTTGCCATCGCGCTGGATTATATTTCGTCTTCTAAAGCAGCAGCAGAAACGCAGGAAGCTGGAATAGGAATTTTTATTCTGTGTTGCCGTCTCCGCTGGTTTCAAACTCAAAGAGGTGCGTATACTAGCTGTATATCGTCTTTTCCCGCAGTTCGCAACAACACAAGCTTGTTTCTGCAAAGACGTTTGTTATGTTTTCCACAAAAACATCTGACGGTTTTTACGTTTTACGTGGCATGAAAACGTGAAAAAGCAGAAATCCAATTTGAATAGGATTCCAAACCATACACGAATGTAGCTCAAAACGAATTTGTCCAAATAGGATTTCATGTAGTTTGCTGCTGTTCAGACTACCTAAATATGATCGGATTTCAATCGGATTTGCATACAAATCGGATTTGGGCTGACAGTGTGAACGAGGCTTTAGAGTTCTGGAATTCTGTTCATTCAGATCTGTTGTGCTGCAGTTTAGCTCAAACCTTTCAAAAATAAACTACTGTGGCCAATCATGTTAGTGTCATTTATATAGTAGAAGGTAGCTTTTGTTCATTTAAAATGCTATTTCATTATTTTACTTATTTAGTTACAGCTCCAAACTTCAGATAAAATATACTGCTTTATTTTTCAGTGCAACTATTGGTAAGTTTTTTTTTTCTGTATTTTGTCCTATTCTTCAGAAACTCAAACACTGTGGGGATGACTTTAAGAAAGTGGTTGCATATATTCGAAGACTGAGTGGATGCAATGCTTTGGCTCAGGGGTTACTCCAAATGATCTGTTGGAACCTGCATGTAACTAGAAACCAAAAGGTAGGATATATTGTATAATATAAACCATGCAACTTATTCAGAGAATATGTTCGAGTTTTACACACTGATATAAAGTCAATTATTTCAATATTATCTATGAAATATTTAAGTCCATTCATAAATCCTAAATTAACTTCTTTTTCAGATTGCTGTTGTCGAGGGTCTCTACTTTCTTTTCCGAGAGCTGTTACCAGGTCTTAATGAAAGATCAGGCCCAAAGGTCATTGAAGATGGTGATGTTTTTGAATATGCAAATATCTGCTGGGCTTACCTGCTTACTCAAGGACAGGTATGTTTGCAGTTTTTTTTCTTGACACAGCACTTCATAAATCAGATCAGAAGCTGTCTAGGAACTATTTTTCATTCTAGCAGCATGAAGTAAAAGTATTGCAGCCTATTTCCCAAAAACTCGACAGTAATGTTCATCTTAAATGACCACATGAACTTTTTTCATTTCACAAATTTGGATAACATTTGTCACAAATATTAAAGCAAAAAGAAAAGTTCTTTACCACACATAACATTTTTAAAAGAACAGTAACCAATTTCATATGTTTAATTGTTAATCTGATTGCACACAAACAAACAGACTCTTTACAGATTTGAAAGATGTAATGACTTTGTCACTTCATGTGCCTCTTCTCGTCATATAATTAATATTGTCAAAACTTTATACTACTTTATTTGTATCAGTCACTAAAATTTTTCTGATTGAAAATATAAAATTTTTTTTTGGGTTTGTTTCAATCCAGAATGAGAGTGATGATCTGGAGCACTATGCTACAATTTCCTTGAAGACCTGTCATGCTGGTCAGCGGCTGTCTGAGCCAGTGAGAGTACCAGGGACACCAGAAATATTTGATAGGTCATACATACTGGAAAAAATCACAGGTAAAAGCTGGAACTAAGATGTTTGTTATACCATCATCTCAATTCATCAATCGATAGTTTTCACGTGATGTCACACACATCAGTTATTTTTACGTAGATTGCATTAAGTAGTAATATAGTAAAACAGTGCAGGCAAGCAGGTGAACCCAGAATATAAACACAATGGGCAAAGTTTTACATTAAATAATTTCCCATAGAAAACCATTATAAGGAAAACACTGAACCATTAAGGGGGTTGCGTTCAAATTCCGACCTCATCTGCTTGCCTGTGTAAACTATGCATCATTAATATAGTTGATCTTTTTTAACATTACTGTTTTAAATATATTAAGGCCCTTACGTGTTTTTACAACATTTTGTCACATTGCTTAAAGATAGTTCACCCAAAAATGAAAATTTGATGTTTATCTGCTTACCCCCAGGGCATCCAAGATGTAGGTGACTTTGTTTCTTCAGTAGAACACAAACAGAGATTTTTATAACTCAACCCGTTGCAGACAACAAACACAGACAAAACCAAATTAAACCCTACGGCTCATGATGATACATTGAGGTCATGAGACGCATAACGATCGGTCTGTGCAAAAAAACTGAACCGTATTTATATCATTATTTACCTCTGATCTAACAGAATGTTCGTCTGTATGGAGTGCGTTCACAACAGCTGGTGCATGACGCATCAATGTGCTCTGGCAATGTGCAGTCGTGGCCAAACGTTTTGAGAATTACATAAATATTGGAAATTGGAAAAGTTGCTGCTTAAGTTTTTAAAATAACAATTTGCATATACTCCAGAATGTTATGAAGAGTGATCAGATGAATTGCATGGTCCTTCTTTGCCATGAAAATGAACTTAATCCCGAAAAAAACTTTCCACTGCATTTCATTGCTGTCATTAAAGGACCTGCTGAGATCATTTCAGTAATCGTCTTGTTAACTCAGGTGAGAATGTTGACGAAAACAAGGCTGGAGATCATTATGTCAGGCTGGTTGGGTTAGAATGGCAGACTTGACATGTTAAAAAGAAGGGTGATGCTTGAAATCATTGTTCTTCCATTGTTAACCATGGTGACCTGCAAAGAAACGTGTGCAGCCATCATTGCGTTGCATAAAAATGGCTTCACAGGAAAGGATATTGTGGCTACTAAGATTGCACCTAAATCAACAATTTATAGGATCATCAAGAACTTCAAGGTAAGAGGTTCAATTCTTGTTAAGAAGGCTTCAGGGCGTCCAAGAAAGTCCAGCAAGCGCCAGGATCGTCTCCTAAAGAGGATTCAGCTGCGGGATCGGAGTGCCACCAGTGCAGAGCTTGCTCAGGAATGGCAGCAGGCAGGTGTGAGCGCATCTGCACTTGTTTGGGGCATCTGGAAAAAGGCTTGTCCTGAGAAGAAAAGGTGAGCGCTACCATCAGTCCTGTGTCATGCCAACAGTAAAGCATCCTGAGACCATTCATGTGTGGGGTTGCTTCTCATCCAAGGGAGTGGGCTCACTCACAATTTTGCCCAAAAACACAGCCATGAATAAAGAATGGCACCAAAACACCCTCCAACAGCAACTTCTTCCAACAATCCAACAACAGTTTGGTGAAGAACAATGCATTTTCCAGCACGATGGAGCACCGTGCCATAAGGCAAAAGTGATAACTAAGTGGCTCGGGGACCAAAACGTTAAAATTTTGGGTCCATGGCCTGGAAACTCCCCAGATCTTAATCCCATTGAGAACTTGTGGTCAATCCTCAAGAGGCGGGTGGACAAACAAAAACCCACTAATTCCGACAAACTCCAAGAAGTGATTATGAAAGAATGGGTTGCTATCAGTCAGGATTTGGCCCAGAAGTTGATTGAGAGCATGCTCAGTCGAATTGCAGAGGTCCTGAAAAAGAAGGGCCAACACTGCAAATACTGACTCTTTGCATAAATGTCATGTAATTGTCGATAAAAGCCTTTGAAACGTATGAAGTGCTTGTAATTATATTTCAGTACATCACAGAAACAACTGAAACAAAGATCTAAAAGCAGTTTAGCAGCAAACTTTGTGAAAACTAATATTTGTTTCATTCTCAAAACTTTTGGCCATGACTGTAGTTGGTGAAAAGTAAACACTCCCAGATGAGTCGAGGAAACCTAATATTTTAGTTTGTAATCGGTTGCCAGAATCAGGATAAGCACAAGTAATTACCATTTTAAGAGGCCAATATGCACTATGTAAACAATGAGTGATGTATAGCAGATCATAGAATATGGCAGATCACGTTGATGCATCATGCGTGGGCTGTTGTGAACATCCTCAGGATAGTAGAACGTTGCAGTGGATCAGAGGTAAATAATTATATAAATACTGTTCAGTTTTTTGCACAGACCAATCGTTTTGTGTCATAAGACCTATGTATCATAAGACCTATGTATCATCACGAATTGCAGGGTGAAATTTGGTTTTGTCTGTGTATGTTGTTTTTTTTTGTTTTTGTTTTTTTACTCTTAAAGATTTGGTAACCATTGACTGCCATTATATGACTGACAGACTGCAATGGTTTGAGTTAAAAATCTTTGTGTTCTACTGAAGAAACAAAGTCACCTACATCTTGGATGCCCTGGGAGTAAGCAGATAAACATAAAATTTTCATTTTTGGGTGAACTATCCATTTAAAGAATGAAATATTGGCACAGGTGCTTACTATGGATTGCAAAAGGCCAACACTAGCATTTTGTTCACATACCTTTGTTTTATTTTTTTTGAGAGGCGATCTAAATATTTGTGGCTGTGAAACAGATGGAAAATTGACAGACTTGTGCTGCAGTTCTATGGACGTTTAGCCTTCCAGGTCTTTGAGCCGGTCACCTGTGAAGTTTTATTTCAGATGGTGTAAAAATTCCCAACTGTGATGAGGTGAATCTGCTGGAGTCATCGATTAAAAGAGCTACAGATATCGAGAAGATTTTGCTCAGTCTTCCGGCATCATTTGATAGGTTTCCACTGTGGATCTTTCATAACAGCACTCCACCAGGTTGCAAGTATGTCATATTTAGGATTCTTATAATTTGATAAATCTTATATTTTAATAATAATATCATACTGGATATGTCAAACAATATTACATTTTTATACAAAATGCATTTTTAAAGCTTTCAGATTGAACAGAAGAAAACATTTTCAGAAATGTTTGAGGATGTCAAACAGTACGGTCACTTGATTGTCACACCACCCCTGCAACTGGCAAAAATGGGAATAGAGGGTCCTCTGCTGGTGTATCTCAGTGAAGGTCCAACTTCTATATTGTTTGAATGCTAATTGCTAGACTGTTTAATCAATCAATCAATTATACTGTAAATATACAAGATAAACATCTGAGTGTTAAAATCCTAATAAGATTGTTTTTTCTTTTTTGTGTTTAGCAAAATGTTGACATTTGTTCCTATCTAACATTGTTTATCTATATAGATAATCTAGGTGTTTACTTGAACAAAGACAAGGGAAACCCGTTGAAGATTAGTATTTACGACTGTCTGTCTGGAAAAGACACCACAAAAAATGTGAATGATCTGGCTAAAATGTAAGTATTTCTTTTCCCCATAAATAAAATACAGGGGCTGTATAATTACAGTACCTTGATAAATGCTAATTCCACAGGAATAAACATTTAAGTTCAGTTTAAACGTTTACTAATAGAGTATTTTACCAATAGCGTTCTACAAACAAACTACAGCAAATAAATTGGATCAAAGATAGCAGATAAAAACATTTAAAACATTTTACGTGAGCTGATCAGTGTAAAGGTTTGTTTGTTTTATGTATTTGGGGTGTCCCCAACTAAGGATTTATATAGTTAAATCAGAATTGTTGAATCTTGCCTATAGTCGACTGATAGTCAAATCATGTGTTTGGGGGCAAAATACATAGAGATTCAATAGTCACAAATACAGACGTTAACACAGGGGAATTGTGCAATGGATGCCTCGCAGATGCAAACGTTGTAAATCATGTTTTATGTTTTGATTAATAGGTAGTTATCATTGGCTGGCTGCATATCATGTTGTGTATTACTTATCAGAGCTGATGAAACCAGAGATTTACACTAAATAAAACCAAAGAACCCACACATAAGATGCAAGGCGTATTGGATGAAGCCCATGTGGATGTTTGCCGTAACTGTTCGGAGGAAATTAACAAATTTTTCTGGCTTTGAAGCCTCCTGCCACAAAAAAACTCCATGCGATCGCCTAAACATGAGCTTCTGTGAAAACTGCTCAAATACGGCTAATTTTATCCAGGTCCGGTTCCAGAAATAAATACTGAGGGTGCTTCAGAAAGTGTGCTCTAGCCTCAAGTCACATAAATTTTCACATATATTTTTGTCCCGTCCATTGCTCTTTCGAGAGTGAATCCTATGTAAATATATAGATGTCATTCCCGAAACTTTGCAGCATGTATGTGGCCAAAAAAAAAAAGAGTTTTATACAAATTCTGATCTATCTAGCTAGCTGTCTATGAGCACTCCCATTATAATCACTGAAAAGCTGTCTTGTCTTGAGTTCATCTCATGAAGTTTTATTATAATGAAAAACTACGCAAGATTGCACCGGACTTAGCACTGGACAAAAATAAACCCTTTGGTTCTCTTGAGCGCAAACACAAGCATGCATTCGATAGTTTGTCAAATCTATTTTGTCAATATGATATTGAACAGAAAATATCTAGTTTCTCCGTGGTTGATCAAATCTGTTTCGCCAATATGATAGTGAATAGATATTATCTAAAATTTTTCTGTGGGTGCTCGAACTTAAATCACACACGTTAAAATTTTTTGTTAAAAGCTTCTTTCTTTTCTCATTCTTATTCACAGCATTATCATAATAGGCTGTATATTAACTTGTTGGAAGTAAACTGGTAGTTCTATGTGAAATCAGACATTGAGCACCCCCATATAGTGCTGTGAATATGTGACTGTGAGGTTGGTTGTCGAATCAGGCTATCAAAGCATCAAACCTTTTGACTATTCAGGGTCACCCCTAATGTGTATATTAAAAAAAAAAAAAAAAAAAAGGATTTTCACTAGTGGTGGGCATAGATTTTTTTTTTTTTATCTAGATTAATCTCACTGTAATCTTGGAATTAATCTAGATTAAAATGGCTAATTTGAATTCTGCGAAGGCATTCAGAATGTGTGTGCTACCCAAATAATGACTAAAAGTAAGTCTTTGAGAATGGGTTTCTCAAGCCAGGTGGCGCATTAGACCAGGGGCTCATGTCCTGTTTCCAAAATGCATCACAAACTGCTTGACAATTGCATTTACAACACAATTGGGTGGGTCTAGCAACGCACCTGCCCTGAAGAAAACCCGACGGCTTCATAGCTGCATCCATGTTAGCACGTCTCGTTTGATGTGGTAATTTCACAGTAGGCATACACACAGGTTCGAAGACTCGTTCTCGCCCCCTACAGTGTAATTCGGCTAGGTATACATCCGCGCTAAAATATCAAGGTGAAAGTCATCATAGCTTGCGTAGAATAGACCAAGCTCCCAACCCAACTTTGAGAATAGATTAACGGTGATATTTTTTTGTATCGCCCGATAAGAGTCTCACGTTAACTCAGCACGTTAACGCCGATAATGGCCCACCTCTAATTTTTACACATATGTATGGCTTATAGTACAAATTGTATAAATAACTTACTCCTTTTTCCAATTTTACTCCTTTAGACTCAATGATACCAGAACTGACAACACTGTTGAAGTCAGTAAACCCCCCAAAGAGGCAATTGTGGTAAGTACTAGAGAAGTTTTCGTAATGTTTACTACACTATAATCTCTAACTGTACCAGGACACAGCAGTTTGATACATGCTTACTTTCAATCACCAAATGCCCACAATGTACGTGCTGAAAAAGTAATGAATCCTTTCACTATACAGTTTACAAAGCTTCTTTTCCTTGCCAGTTCAAATAAAAGGTGTTTATAGACGTATTTTATCAGATATGAAATCATTATTTTTGTATGTTCACTTATAAGCAGGTAGTGTTGAATCTTTTTTAAGCTCTATAGTTTTATAAAGTAATTATACAACATCCATATATAACTTGGCCTGTTTGTCAATGTAAATGACGTACTCTCTAACGCAGTATTAATTCATTAATGCTCTTATCAGGTGCTGTTTGATTCGAGTTCTTCAATGATGGAAGAATGTTATGACTCTGCCAGTCAGATGAACCGCATTGATGCGGTCAAGCAAATCTTTGACAGCTTTTCAAACCGAAGCATGTCATATGATTTTCAACATGTCATCTGCCTTGTGATGTTTAACGACAAAGTGAAAACTCTTCTGACATTCACAGAAAATTTGGAAACCTTCAAGGTATTTTTATCCTAATTATTACACAGTTATCTCAATCAAAGAAAAGAAAAACCATTATGATAAATGCTGTTTGTATACTTTTTGAATCAATAATGTATTGAATATTCATTTTTACATGTAGAAGCAAGTGCATGCTATTGAAGCATCTGGGTACACTAGACTGTATGATGCACTTGTTCGTGGTATCGCAGAGCTGGACAATATCAAGAAAAGATTTCCAGCTTGCAGATGCCGCATCTTGTGTTTGACAGATGGCATTGATTTCAGGTTTGTGTCTTTGTGTATCTGTTCCTATACTTTTATTGATGGTCTTAAATGTTATCCATTATCATTTTAGTTGGTGTAGTAACATTTTATTATCTAATCTACAGTTCCATGAGTAATCCAGTCACCATTGCCAGAAAATTGGTGCACAGCAATATTGTGGTTGATGCAGTTATTGTTGGTGAGGCGGATAACACTGTTTTACATGGAATCAGCTACGTAACAGGTTTGTGTGTGTATATTAACATTTTTCTCTTTTACTAATTTTTACGGCACATGTTTTTCATTTTAATTATATTTTTTTATAAATATGTTTGGTCACGCTACTATCAAATAACAATAAATGCACAAAACAGACAACAGCACAATGCAGTAACAAATTAACTAAAATTGAGGGCAATAAAATAAAGTATGGCCAAATCCCATCTAGCGCTATGCAGATCTGTAAATTTAAGAAAATAAGTAGTATTAGTATTTATTTTATGTTAACATGCATATGCAAACTAAAATTTTACTTTACATTTTTCCAAGTATTATATTGCAAGTATTTTTAAGCATTATGATACCAAATTGATAGCATGGTGCTTAATTCTTTATTGAGATGTTTCCAGAGGACTCAGATTAGGCAAAGTATTCTGTAACAACCTTGTAACTGCAAGGTTAGAATCCATATGCAGAAGTTTATTGATAATCAAACACCAAACAGAATTGTGGTCAGGGTAATTAAGAGGCTGATAACACAACGAGACAGTCTGACAGCAAACGAATCCAAAACAGTAATCCAAATCCAGAACAGACAAGGTAAATCATTAACAGAAGGCAATCCAATAATCTTAAAACAAATGCTGGGTAAGGCCGTTAGTACTGGTAATGCTTTGCTGTGAGGGAGTGCAACAGCATGGCTTACTGTATATAAAATAAAAAAACAGGAAGTGAATGGTGGATATGGAGCCAGAAGTGCCTAGTATCCTGGTGATGATTTCCTATAGTGGCTGGGGGAATGAATCCTGGGCTGAGATGTTACATTTTGGGCCTTATAGGTCGCCTTGCACTAGCCAAATCTGAGTTTAGACTTGTAGTTAAAAACACACTTGTTGATGACATCCATTTTTAGTTGACAGATCATTGTGGCTTTTTCTGTTGGTTTTAGGTGGATATTGCTTTAAGCCTGAGAATGCAAAAGCTGCCCTTAAGCTATTTGAGATGGAAACAGTCTTGTCCATGGAGCTGAGGGCAGAGAGAACACGACTACCTGTTTCTTCCATAGAAACAGAGGTAAGAAATGAAAGCCATTACCTGTTACCTACGTTACATTACAGATAATAAATATTCCTATATTTTTAAATGAAAGTCCCTCTCTTTATATAGCCTTCCCTAGTAAAATATATACTAAAATGTACTTGAAATAAATGTATTTCATGCTAAGTAATGCTACAAGTAAATTTACATATTTATGTACATCATAAAAATACACTGCAATTATACTTTTATACTAAACTGGTGTACTTAAAGTCTGCTAAACTGAAACTACTGATTTTGTACTTAATGCACTTTAATTGTGCAGAAGTAATGTTGAAGTCCAACTAAAGATTACCTGACTATATTTGGTTGTGCTAAAGTGAAACTACTGCAAGTATACTTCAGGTACACTTTAAATATCTTGCTTTTAAAAACTTTGAATAATAGTGACATTAAAGCATATTTTAGGCTTAATATCAAGAAATGTCATGTGAATTGTGCACAACTAGTGCTCCAAATAAAGTTTGATTATAATTTTGATATCATTAAGTCTTGAGCTATATCTCAGTAAATTTATTTTAAATATATTGGTATACATGTACATCTGGTAAAGTTGCATTAATTCTGCTAAATGTCTATCATCAACAAGATTAGTAATTTAGATGTTTCTTTTTTCTTTAATTTGTTGTCAATAGGCGGACTTGACCAAGATTTTTGCAACCCATGGCTATGATGAAAGACCCGAAACGAAGCTTCCTGCTCAAATCACCAAGAAAGCAGCCAGGACAGAGAAGTATTATTGAGTGTCCACAAATTCAGACAACAAGTCCACTATTTATTTATTTTTAAATATTACATGAACAAGAGTTTGATATGGCTCTATCCACTTGTTAAGTCGTGACATCAAATACTGTTTCCAGGTCCAAGCCTTTACTCTGTTTCATTTGTGAATAGAGTACATTGAGACTAAAGGCTTATTTTTCTTTAAACCACTAGATGGCACAAAAATTTTGCTTAGCACTTTCCAAAACATTCAAGTGTATAAATGTGTCTGATCCTTGACACGATTGCAGGCAGCAGTGCAAAGTTGGTTCTGTGCTTGATCTAATATTTTATGTTCTTTAAAATGTTTGAGAATCCCTAAAATTATTAAATTACCATGCTTAGAATGAAACCATCATATTTACAAACATATTAATCATATAATAAAATATAATTTGTTGTTACTACTGTAAATCTATATTAAACTATAGGATCTCATTCAATGCTTTTAAAATCTTTACTTTCTGAAATGATTTCGTTACTGTATTTTAAAATGAATTTTTAATATTTTAATGACAGCATATTTATTGAACACGCATACTTTTTTATCTATCAAAATAAGCATAAGAAAACAGTACAAACTTTGCTAAAGGGATTGTTTTGAACAAGTATTACTTTTGATGTTATGAAAAAAAAAATATGTGCTGATGTGTGGGGTAAAACGCCCCCCTTGCCACCTCATAAATTTATAAGATTTTTAGACAAAATAATGTTTAAAAAAAAAAAAGCTTTTAAAAAGTTAGTGTGCATTTGAGATCTGAAATAGTGTTTGGACCCAGAAACTATGACACATGATATCTGACTTGACAAATGGCCATGATCACAGTTGTTGATATAGACTAGAGCCATATTGCTTATATTTTGTAACTTCTCTGTGGGCATCTTGAGTAAAAGAATCAGCCCTACAGTATATTTTAAGTGTCATGAAACCCTAAAACACATTTCTTTGAGATGTTAACATGTATGTACAGGTTCCCTCTTCACTCCAACTTTTCAACAGCTTTACATGCCCATTTCTTTTCAAGTCTTTTTCAAATCTAAGGTAAGAAAGACCAGTACTGAAACAAGGGGGTTTCAAGACACTTTAATGAAGCAAAACATCTGAACCAAAAGTGATGACAAAATTCTTTAGCGTTACCTATTTTCATACATGAATTCTAGTAAATATGAATTGATGTTTAAGTATTCTAGGAAAGTAATTTTAAAAAGAGAATTCCCAAAGTGCACAAACTTAACTTGCAGGGAATATCATGGTAGCCTAACTTTACACTACCTGCTAATATACAATTAATATCCTTATTAGTGTACTAAAAAAGAAGATACGAGAATCCAAGTCAGGCCGCTTCATGGAGAAAGAAAAACGGATCATAGAAGAGCTGAAAAGTCTTCACTGTGATCCCCATCCATTTTGTTCTGTGTATCCCTCAGAAACTGACTTCAGTAAGTATGATTAAATCTGCTTTTAAGTTGGTGGTCAAAATAAGATCATGTTCATGCTATTTCTTCTGCTGCTAAATTTCTTGATGCATGAAATGTACAAATAGTAATTGTGAATAATTTGATCAATAATTAAAAAATAATGAACAATACGAGTAACTGGGGGGCATACACTAAACTAGGTAGCTTACATGTCTTTACAGAACTGGCCTAATGTTTTTGACACCTGACTAATTGTAACAGTTAATTTGTCACTATACATTATGTAGTCTTAAATGTACATTCTCTCACCACCTTACACTTCCTGTTTGTGGGTAGAAGCTTCTTCGATGTATATTGCTTACACAAACAGCCATAATCCTCAAAAACCTGGTAACGCATTATTTGGTTTGCGTATTTGCCAATTAATCCTTGCTTCCTCTAATTAAATAAGGTAGTCAAAATTACACATAAGTAATGTGTACAATAAAGTTGTTGTCACTGTGCATTTAATTTGTTTTCAGCTTTTTGGAGAATCGTCATGAAAGGACCACCTGAAACCCCCTATGAGAATGGAACCTTTGAGCTGTATTGTCAGTTTGGTCGTGATTATCCAGTGAAACCACCTGTTGTTCGGTTCTACACTCCGGTATCCTATAGCCTCAGCAGTGTGACAATAATTTCAGAAACTGATATCTGTTTTTGATTAATATATTAAGAGTAGAGCGCAGAACACCTTGGCATTTTGTACTTTATAAAATCCTTAACTGCAGTATAGATTTACCATTGCAACATCAACAGTGTGGGAAGGATTTGCCACAACATATTTGATCGACACTACTCAGCTGATGTTACTATGAGAGAGATCTTGGATGCTGTATATGGACTTCTGATAGTCCCAGAGGCAGAAGACCCATTAGACAGGTAGCCTTTTTTTCTTTATCTGCTGTTTTTTTTTTTTTTTTACCACTTTAACTCTAAAAGTTTTTGTAATTAAATGGACTTAACAAATCTGATATAATCAGAACATACCACAGATTAAAACCTGTTTAAGTTGTAAAAAGCATTACATCATTTATTTAGCATTGATCTGATTCTAAATGAATAATGTAATAAATAGAAACTTAAGGAATATATCAATACAATATATCAGCGGTTTTCACTTCCAGAACAAAAATTTACAGTTAATTTACTCATCCCTTGTCAAGATGTTCATGTCTTTCTTTCTTCAGTCATAAACAAATAGTTTTTTGAGTAAAACATTTCAGAATTTCTCTCTATTGTGGACTTTTGTGGTGCCTGGGAGTTTGAACTTCCAAACTGCAGTTTAAATGCAGCTTCAAAGGGCTCTAAATGATTCCAGCCAAGGAAGAAGGGTCTTATCTAGTGAACTGATTGGTTAAATTTCAATTTCTATACTTTTTAACCTCAAATGCTTGTCTTGTCTAGCTCTGCGTGTACTCTGTGTATTCCGGTTAAAGACAGTTGGGGTATGTTAAAAAACTCCCATCTCATTTTCTCCTTCAAATTCAAAATCACCCTACATCGCTGTTTTACCTTTTTTTTGTAAAGGGTGTTTGATCTTTGCATGTTCACTTTGTAAACACTTGGTCGGTACTTCTGCAGCACTGTAGGACGATTTTGATGTTGAAGGAGAAAATGAGATGAGACATGCCCTAACTGTCTTGAACCGGAATACACAAAGTACACGCAGAGCTAGACAAGATGAGCGTTTGAGGTTAAAAAAATATATGAATGGCCTTTTTTTTTTTTAAAGAAAATCAGACCCTTCTTGGTATCGTTTAGAGCCTTTTGAAGCTGCATTTAAATGGCATTTTGCAAGTTCAAATTCATGGGCACCATAGAAGTCCACTATATGGAGAGAAATTCTGAAATGTTTTCCTCAAAAAACAATTTCTTTACAACTGAAGAAAGAAAGACATGAAAATCTTGGTTGACAAGGGGGTGAGTAAATGATCTGTAAGTTTTTGTTCAGGAAGTGAACTACTCCTTTGATGCTCTTTAAATAGAACATATACACTCCTGTGTCCACTTAAGTCAAATAGAACAAACGTCTGAAGTTTGGACTGGAGTTGAAAACCACTGCTATAATGAATGAATGCATGTATTTTTGTCCACTGTCTCTCATATCTGCAGCATATTAGCAGAGGAATTCCTGACTAGCAAAGACGTCTATGAGCAAGCAGCTAAAGATGCCACTGCAACAAACGCATGTCAGTCCATGGAATCCATTGAAAAGGTAAATTCTTGTTCATTTCATTATTACCAACAATCGTAGCTCAGGGCTTTTTGTCAAACTTGTGTTTTCACTTCTTAAGGACACTTAATTTCATTACTGGACAATCATTCATTTTTAAATGTCTTAAGCGTAAATAAAATATATTTTTGAAGTCTGTGAAAATGTGAGAATATGGAGTTCTTGAGCAGCCCTTTTCTTAATATTTCAACAGGTTAAAATTGTACACAAGTAATAATTTAACAATCTGAGCTCTGTACACTTGTAGTAAATGAAATTGTGAATAATATATTTTTTTTTATTCTTTGCATTTCAATCTGCTTTTTTTTAGCAATACATAGGTGAGAGCATGGTTCAAGTGCCTCCTCATCTGGTATGTCCCTTGACAGGGAAGATATTCATTGATCCAGTCAAAGCCAAAAGTGGATGTGTGTATGAGCGAAGAGCCATTGAGGACTATCTAAAGACGTAAGTTTCAGTGAAGAAGTCTTTGAAAAAGTACATTTGCATTACATTTACTTCATTTGTTAGTGCATTAAGAGTTCGGAGCTAGGTGCTCAAGAGTTGAATTGTGTTTTGTTTCTCTTGCTATTCATGTGGAGTTGGACCATTGAGGTACAGCAAACATCTGGGAAACTGATTTTACCATTTACTGTAAATGTTACGGTATATCAGGGTGCCATTCACCCACTTTCTAAATGAAATTAAAGTTGTTCACTTCCAGAACAAAAATGTACAGATAATTTACTCACCCCCTTGTCATTCAAGATGTTCATGTCTTTCTTTCTTCAGTTGTAAAGAAATTTTTTTTATTTTTTTTTTGGAGGAAAACATTGCAGGATTTCTCTCCATATCGTGGAGTAGTGGAATTTGAACTTCCAAAATGCAGTTTAAATGCAGCTTCAAAGGGCTGAGGGCAATCCCAGCCAAGGAAGAAGGGTCTAATCTAGCAAAACGATCAGATATATTCTTAAAAATTGACTATTTATATACTTTTAACCTTAAATGCTCATCTTGGATGCCAAGGGAGTCAGTAAATTATTTACAAATTTTTGTTCTGGAAGTGAATTTCTTCTTTAAGATTTGCAAAAAGAGGTGTGAGGCAGATGGGAATGATGAACATGAATAACAGCATTCCATATAGACAGAAACCCACGGACATGTTATTTTCCATGATCTTATCATAACAGCATAATGTGGTAATGAAATGCTTTTACAAAGGATGTTGTCTTGCATGCTCTGATAGGAGGTGTATGATCTACCTGATGTCTTGTTTTATTTTTGTCTTCTATATGGAGGTTTATATAGTAGGAAGATAATAATGTTTTTGTTGTTGCTGCTTTTCTCATTTATTTTTGCAGGAACAATAATGATCCAGTAACAGGGAAGCCACTCAGCTGCACAGATCTTATTCCAGATAAGAACATGAAGAAGTCTGTGGTGGAGTATCGTACATCCCAGATAGAGGAGACAGATCCCTAAATAAAGTAGATGTTGTTTTGGCAGTGGTTCAGCTGCACTATAAACATCACAGGATTTTTTTTTTTTTTAAATCTCATTTGATTGTGAGGCACAGCTTTTTACATGTGCAAAATTCCACTGTATATTATTACTTAGCTGTTCAGTGTATGTTGTTCATCTTTACTTATTTAAAGATTTATCTTATTTAGCATTTATACAAGTTCTACAAGAGATGTTCTAATTGAAGTTTGTTTCTACCACAAATAATAATAAAAAAACTTTGATCCAATATTTTTTTGTCTTTTTTTAAATAACTTTCAACATTACAAAATGGTAACAGACACACTGCCTCGTGTACAACGAAAGGGAATTTAAATATACATAAGATTACAAACAGAGCATTGTATCACAGATCAAAATGAACTGAAACTGAAAACTGATGAGAATACAAAAAATAAGGTTCCAACAGGGTTTTTGCAGTGATGCCATAAAAGAACCATTTTTGGTTCCCCAAAGCACCTTTCAGTTCCTGAAAGAACCATTTTTTTAAAGAACTTTTTTTTTTGTCTATTACAGGGTTTCCGCGGGGTCTTAAAAAGTCTAAAATTTAAAAATCTAAATTTTAGGCCTTAAAGTCTTAAATTCGCTGTTCTAGGTCTTAAATAATTTTACACAGGTCTTATTTTTCCGATGTCCATGTAACGCTACCTCTAATGCTCATCTAAATTCACTTTCTGTTGTTTCCGTGGTGTTGTAGTTCTTTATTTCACTATTCCAAATATAATTTGCTGAATTAAAACTACAAATGAGACCAGCATGCAATAGCCAATCAGCTTTCTGTTATTGGCGCGAGTCTCTCTCGGATTGTACCGCAGAAGTCAAATGGATTTAATTTTTTAGCTATGAGGAAGTGCAAGTTTAGCGATACTGGGCTTGGAAAAACTGAATATAGGGCTTGGCTAAGGCCAGTTGCTAACAACTGTAGATTTTTTTCTCCCTCTGTGGAAGTTACTGCGTCTTCAGACAGAATCGCAGTATTTATATAACATTTCTAATATATATATTTATAAATCAATAAATGTATTTAAAACATTAATCTCACTTTTAATTTTGCAGTGTAAATTATGTAATCTCACTGCTATTTAGAATTTATTGATAAATTCATAAAATAAATTTCAAAGGTACGCATACATTTCAAAAGTAAAAAAAAAAAAATCGCTTCAGATTTTTTTTTTTTTTACATCAGATATTTCTAGTGGTACTTTTATGGGGATATTTTGTGTGGAATAGTATCTGCTGATATGGAAAGTTCACTGTATATCGTAGTAATAAATTTAATTTATGACAGCCATGAAATTTTGTTTACTTTTTACATTAAACACATTAAGTATCACATATGCATGTAATATAATATATATTTCCATTACAGGTTTAGGTCTTAAATTTCATATAAGGTGGTATTAAAAAGGTCTTTAAAAGTCTTAAATTTCACTTGTTCATATCTGCAGAAACCCTGTATTAAGAACCTTTTCTACTTTTTGAAAGGTTCCATGGATGTTCAAGGTTCTTCCATTGATGCCAATAAAGAACCTTACACACCTCTAGGAACGCTATCCCAAACCACAAAATGTCACTGGTAGAAGCATATATAGGTATGGTCTCCATATTATAGGCATTCATTGTAGAATGAATAATACAAGTCAAGAGTTCCAGAGTAATAATCTCTAATAATTGAGGGCCAGCCTTTAATGGAGGGAAGCTTATCACTGATCCGTGACATCAGTAGATTCTTCCTGGCAGCAAAAGTTAACATACTCATAAGACACCTTTCAAATTTATTAGAGATAAGCTTGCAGGGAAAACCAAAGATGTTGTTAAATTGGACTAGTAAACCTGGATCATGCGGCATATGTATTCTGTGCAAAATCCTAAAATGAATCACTCTACTTTTTCCCCAAATCAGTCTGAGATGTCAAGTACTAACTGCACCATAAAGGCATGGCATATAGAAAAGGGAAATCAACTTGTATGAAGGAGAGTTCAGAAGGATTTTCATTATTAACTGAAAACGAGTATTTAGTGGTGAGTGTAGTATTTGTGCAAAAACCTAAAGTAGTGATTAGGTAGATTATATCTTAAAACTAAGGCATCAAAAGACAACAAAGATTCTTCCTCAAACAAGTCTCCCATCCTACATACAGTAAAGCCAAAATTTATTTAGACACCTTCAACTTTTCTCACATTACCATTTTCTAAACTATAGCAAATAAACTGATAAAGTATGACAACAGCAAGTGTTAAACTGTCAGAACAAATTCGTCTTGATAGTGTCAGATAACTTTGATAGCAAGGTATTAAACATGGTCAGGTCAAAGTGTCAAATAAAAATTTTTGTCCCAAATTTTCACCAGTTTTACTGGTAGTCCACTGTATAAAGGATTTTTGGGTATAATGCCTATAAATTTAGTACAAAAGCTATTTTACCTTCCCCCTCGTCATCCAAGATGTTCATGTCTTTCTTTCTTCAGTCGTAAAGAATTTGTTTTTCGAGGAAAACATTTTAGGATTTTTCTCCATGTATTAGACTTCAATGGTGCTCCAGAGTTTGAACTTCCAAAAAACTGTTTAAATGCAGCTTTAAAGGGTTCTAAACAATCCCAGCCAAGGAAGAAGGGTCTTATCTAGCGAAACGATGGGTTATTTCCTGAGAAACAGTTGACAATTTTTATACTTATTAACCTTAAATGCTCATCTTGTCTAGCTCTGCATGTACTTTGTGTATACAGACTACAGACAACTTTTTTAAATTAAAATGGACATTTTATTGCAGATCATAACATAACGGTTCATACAGTTTTCATAAAGTTAACCTACAAATGGTTTAAAGCATTGTAAACAAGCCGCCTCTCATCGGGACTGGTGATAATAAATGGTGCTTGTGATCACAACAGTCTTCAACGATTAATGCTTCTGATCACATCATTCCTCATAATTGCTTTGGACAGGATGAGTTCTGAATCTTCTAAGCTGTTTGAATTTGAAATCTTATCAAAGGCAGCAACACCACCAAAAGTCGCTGCTCAGCCTAAAATCCTTGAACTACTTCCTGATTTTTGTGGTTCAGTTAACAAAATTCACTAAGAACCAGTATTCATCCTCATTTGTTACATCTGTCTTTTTGTGGAACAGCATGTTATGAAGACCATTATAAACAATTTATTAGAGGAGAAAAAAAATTCAAAGAACGCAGATGGCAAAAGCCAGCCGTGAGACCTCAATATTATTTTAGAACCTTTGGCTTCAGATATACAAGGACAATCTAGTCGACTCAACTAGTGTTGATAAAATATCTTTGAGAGTGGAACACATGAAAGCATCAAACACGCACAATCACACATACTCGTCTGTTTTAGTGACGCAACAGGTGTCTTTAACCAAACAAATGGCCATCCAGATTTCCTACAGCTGGACAACATGTCCTGATCTCTCACATTCAGAATTCCAAATAGTAACTTTTACAATCCTTCTCCAAATCAAGATTAAGATTAACTTGATTTGACATGACCTCCAAATAATCTCAGGCAGCCTTGCATGTTACACTTGAATCAATTCAGCAACATTCACATCTGTCAATTAATACAATAAATTTTTTTGAACTACAGTGTTTGTGCTTTTGAATGAGGCATACTAAGAGTCCTCCTGCATCCTTTCAAAAGTCCTGATTGAGTTCTCCAAAGATGAAGGACTCAACCTAAATGGATAAACAGGAAAGAAATGGCACGGTTGCAGAATATAATGTATCAGGGTTCTCATGGGCTTGTTTATAGTTTTATTAAGTTTGCATAAGGTGCAGAATGATGGTAAAAGCCCAATAGGAAATGGATAGGCAGTGGAGGTGAATTCGGGCAGATTATGGGACAGATCTGAAACCATTAGGGAGTTGTTGCTGTTCCCCGGCCACTCTTCATCTTCTCCAGCCTTTTCGAGAGGTGGCTGTTACTGGACTCTAACTCTTCAACCTTGTCCAGTGCAGAGCGTAACTACCAGGAAAAAAAGTTGAGTAAGCCATTCATTATTATATGCACATATAAATACAACTTTTTTTTAAAATGTAAAGCAGAGTGATTAGGCTAATGTACCTCTCGCTGGAGTTTGCGTTTTTCAGCTTTAAGTTCGTCCTCCACCTTCTCAGCATTTTCAGATCCAGCTTTGTAGCGGGTCACCTGACCCTCGAGCCTTGTGACCTACAACCCCAGTTTTAATTAAAACCACTTCAAATGTTATTTCACTACGTAATATTTTTAAAAGGGGTCATGAACTGAGAAATCAAAATTTTGACATATAAGAGGTACTATAAAATCATCCTGTTTCAGAACTCAAAACTTTCTCGTTGGTCTAAAAACAGCTTATATTGAAGCCAAAAGCCAGTGTGAACTTGGTCCTTTGTTCACCTGATTTTACCAAACAAGTCACCATTCAGCAGGATTTTCAGAAAGACTGAAATTAAAAGATCCGACGGTAATGTTGCAACACACAAGTCAGCAAGTGTGACTATTGCTTTGTCTGTTATTATAGATCATTTGATATGTACTGAGTACTTAAGTGTTTTAACCTATATTACAGCAGTGTCCATCTGTGAAGGATGTCAAATATACACAACTGTTAGCCAATCATAGCAGTGGATGTTCACAAAAGCTCATGAAATTTCAAAATCTCTGGAAGCCTTTCGGACAGGTACTATTCAGATTTTGGTAGCCCGAAAATTAAACTAAAAAAAAAAAATAATATATTTTTTTTTTTTTACATAGAAAATCAGACAGGAGTCTGATTGTCAATCAAAAATATTTTCAATACACAAATATCAAGAAATACATTTTAAAATCTATGTTATTTATGACCATTTTTAAGAGTTGTACAAGTAAATTAAACAGTATGAGTTGGACAATATCTACGGTAACATATTAAGCCATAAAATGACATGATTTACAGTTCAGATACAGGTTTTCACAAAAACTAAAATTTTATATCATGGCATTTCAGCCTTTAGACCATTAAAAATAATAAATCAAGCATATAAATTATTATATTTATTTAAACGCATAAGTATTACTGCCTTAATTGTTTTGATTTTTAGAAAGGCACATTAACTTCACACATTTACAACTCTTTGTTTGCTGCATAAAAACATGGGTTGATATTTGCTTGGATCTGACCATAAACAGCAAGAAAATGCAAATTCATTCTCTGCCACAGTGTGGCGCTTTAAGAGCGCTGAAAATTAGCAATTTATAATATTTTATATAAAATTAGCGTTTCAAAAACATCGCCCTGCTTATAAATGCTGCTTTATCAGGTATCATAGTTAAAGATTAAATCAAAATGCCAATGACAAGTTTCTAAGAACAGTCGGTTCCCTTCAGATAGTCACATAAAGACATCCTCACCACGTTTTGACTTTGAAACTTGCAGCTCTCATATTTATTCAATGACAACATTGCCTTTTAAAGTTTAAATTGGTCGTATCATGATTCTTGTCTTTCTGTCACCAACTGTAAGACCCGAGTTAATAAGTTGAGTTTTACTGTTTTGAAATCCATTCGTTCTCCTGTTCTGGCAATATCACTTTTAGCATAGCTTAGCATAGATCATTGAATCCTATGAGACCAATAGGAGAACAGCTGAATGGATTTCAAAATGGTAAAAATCAACATATTAACACGGGGGGAGTTGGAGAATTTGCCTATTTCCAAAAAAAAAAAAAAAAAAGTGGACTGTTCATTTAAGATTTTTCTTATAACATGTAATGTATTCAAAGTTTTTTATGGCCTTAAATGTGATACAACTAAACTAAAGAGTTTTGGAAAACACAATAGCCATGGGACGTCAGGCTAGCGATTTTGCAAGCCCTGCTTCCAAGTCTACAATCCTCCACACCTACCAGAGTGTTCTGATGAGGGGGGTCAAAACAGGACAGAAAATAGCTTATTACTTCTAAACTATGTTTTTTTTTTAATGTAAAAATCTTGATAACATTTTAAGTAAATAATACAAAATGGCAGTTCATGACCCATTTAAGAGTGCTAAAACATTAAAAGAACTCACATTTTGTTCAAGTGCTGTAACTTCTTGCTCAGATTTGACAAGCTTAAATTTGAGGTCGTTGATTTGTCTGTTGGCATCCCCTGAAATAAGACACATTTATCAATATCTGAGGCTGAGGGTCTTATTTGCTGGCAATAAACCAAACCTGGACAGCGTTTGCCTTGAAACTGACCGAGTACAGGCAGTTTCTTACTCTGTAAATCCATGATGTTGGAGTCAGCGCCGTTCTCCAGCACATCTCCTTCTGGGCTGGACGCATCCTCTAAACCGTTCTTCTGTTTCTTCTGCTCAAGCTGACCTTTCAATCTCTTAACCTGAACAGAGAAACAGAAAATAATGCTTGTAGTTGCAAAAACGAGGACAAAGTTCATGGAAAGTAACTGTCAGAAGCGCACCTGCTCTATTAAGTTTTCCCTCTCATCAACCAGTTTTCGCAAGCGAATTTCTGAAAGTTCAACAGATAGACCATTAGACAACAACCATCTATATATCCACTCAAAAGATTTTAACAACTACAGTTAAGCATCTAAAACATGACATTCTAATGTTCAAACAAATTCCAAGGTTAGACAGGAAAGATTTCACATACCAGGGGTGGGAGGAGCCAAAGGCATGGAGGGGGAGGAGTCAGGGCATGCAAAAAGTGAGGCTATCCTATGCTGGGATGTGAAGGATGAGGATGGACAACATGCAGAAACTTCAGTGACCTCAGAGGCTATAGCCTCATGTACTCAAAACTCTCAGCGTTTACTCCGTCTATACATCAATTGTTAGTGTTTTTCGTGATGTGAGCTTACTTGAGGTTGGTGATGCAATGAGTGTGAGACATACTATAATTCATGTCCTTAAAAAGTCATTCTTATCATAAGCAGTTTAATTAATTGTCCTCTATCATTATATCCAGATAGGTCCTGCTGTAACACAATCAATAAACAATAGCATAAAACATATTTGAATTGCTTATGTTTTATTTGAATGAAGATGGTTCAGTAAACATACACTAGGTATCAATGTTATAACACCATCTTCACTGAACAGAATAAAATATTTCCATTTGTTTTCAATCATGTCTCCCAACAAATGAATTGTAAAAACAAAATGCAACTACAAAGCTCCAGTCAAATTCTTAGAGGAATGTTTTATAGGGTTGGCACACAATAACTTTTTTTTATTTGCCACAATTTTAAACATAACACCCATTTAAACAAAATACATCACGGGTCCTTTGTAACTGAAAACATTGTAATTAATAAGCTGCAAAACATGACCACAACATAGACATAAAGCTGGCCATTTTCAAAAGAGTAACATGTATTATTATTAGAAACATTTTATTCATGTTCATGTAGAATTTCATAATAAATATGACACTTTATACCCCTTACTGCTAGCATTTAATTTGTGATTAATTTGGGGATTTGAAATACTGTTTGAACTAATTTCCAGTGTCCAAGGTGTAAAACATTCATATATAAAATATGTTTGCTGAAACAGCTGCAGTGACTGATAATTGGGCTTGACTATAAGATACCTTTGTTTTTCTTTAGGGTTCTCTGAAGTAATGGTCCCAAAATAGTTTCATTAGGACCTACATAAGTGCAAATTACTTCTTAAACTGAAGATGCTGAGAAGCGACAAAACATTGTCCTTGTCTATTAAGACATTTTACAATCTTCTTTCCCCTTGCCCTTCCCTTTCCCTTTTCCACTTTTCTTAGATTCTTTTCTTTCATCTTCCTTGTTGCTTTCTGTGGTTTCCTTCTTAACTTCCTGATTTTCTGAAATATCTGATGCCTTTCTTTCGTGGTGAATGGAACTATTGATCTCTTGGCCTACATCTCTTCTCTCCATCTCTGAGATCAGATTAACTCCTTCCTTAAGTGTAACATCCTCTGATGTCTGCTGATGTTCCTTAAATGCATCTTCTTTATTTTCAGAAGTATCATGCTGCTGATCATTAGGTTTGACTTCACTGTTGATTTGGCTGTCTTCTGTTAAACACTGATCTACATCTGTTGTTATTTGTGGGTTTTCTGTGTCTTGTCCATCATCTTTCTGTTCCTTTGTTTTTGATTCTTGATCTGTAAGTTCGAGATGTTCATCTTCTTGAGTTTGGTCCTCATCAGTGACATTGCTTTGGCATTCCTCGCCTGCTTCTTGAACATTTTCAACTTCCTCATTTGGCTGATCTTGAACATTTTTTAGAGGGGCATCTGATGATGCTTCAAGATCTGTTTCATCAAAATCAAATGATTCTCCTTCCTCTTCCTCTTCCTCATCTTCTTCCATGAGCTCTTGAGCAGCCACATCTGACTTTACTAGAAGGTCTTCATCTTCAGGTAGTTGCACTGCAAGCATAACCTGATTTTGGGTTGATTTTTCCTCCTCATTTTTTTCTATTTTGGGTTCTTGGTCAGAAGCTTCAGACTCTCCAACTGATTCCTGAATTGCTTCACTGGGAGACAGGTGATCCTCAAGCACAACCTGAACCTGGGTTTCAATTAAAGAAGTGTTGTCAACATGGCTTTCAGTAGGCACTTTAATGTTTTCTTTATCTAGATCATCTTGTGTCTCAACCTCTTTCTGGTCCAATTCTGCTCCAATACTGTTTTGAGAATCAACCACTTCTTCAGTAGGCACTTTAATGTTTTCTTTATTCAGTTCATCTTGTCTCTCAACCTCTTCCTGGTCCAATTCTGCTCCAATACTGTCTTGAGTATCAACCACTTTTTCAGTAGGCACTTTCATATTTTCTTTATCCAGATCATCTCGTGTCTCAACCTCTTCCTGGTCCAATTCTGTTCCAATACTGTCTTGAGTATCAACCACCACTTCAGTAGGCACTTCAAGTTTTTCTTGATCCAGTTCATTTTGTGTCTCAACCTCCTCCTGGTCCAATTCTGCTCCAATATTGCCTTGAATATCGACCACTTTTTCAGTAGGCACTTTAAGGTTTTCTTTATCCAGATCATCTTGTGTCTCAACCTCTTCCTGGTCCAACTCTGCTCTAGTACTGTCTTGAGGTTGGCTTTCCATTGACTGATCAATAGATTGTTTCTCAATAACCCTTTCATCCTTATTTCCAACCTTCTCCACTACAGAGGAAGAGGGATGAGCGGAGTCATCTTGATCTTCAAGGTTAGTGGTCCCATCTACATCAATATTTTGGAGCTTTTTCTCTTGTTTCTCTTTCTTCACTTCCTTGATGTCTGCTGATGAAGATTTCTCAATGTTTTCAGAGCAGCTGCTGGATTCAACACTCCCTTCAACAGCATTCATGGACTGAGCAGAAGGTTCATGAGGCAGTGAAGTCTCCATTTCTGAAGATACAAGCCCACAGCTAAAGATTACAGCTTTGGAGTCAGGATTTATTGAATCCTGAGTGTGTTCAATTATGTTTGTGGGGTTAGAGATAATATTGTTGGACAGATCATTTGGAAAGACACCATTGCTAGATTCAGGGCAATCAAAATTTGAGATTGTTTTAGAAGGTTGTTCTGAATCAGTTTCATCTGTAACTAACAGAATTTTATCTTGAACATCATCAGCATTGATATTTGTGCTTGTGATACTGTCCAATTCACTGGTTCTTTTGTCGTCATGTGGGACATCTGTATTCACTGTTGTTTTGGATATATCATTCTCTAAGGGCACCTGATGCTTTCCTTCTAGATCACCTTCTGTTTTTTGGATTGGATTGTCTTCATTACAAACCGTTTCTTCCTTGTCATCTATCTTTGTCTTACTCTCTTGCTTATCACACGGTTTCTGCTTCTTTTTCTTCTTCTTTTTCTTCTTTTTATTTGGAGCACTGGCACCTTGGGTTTTGGTTGGCTTTTCAGTTTCAGATGATTCTGCAGGTTCCTCTTTGAGTTTATCATCAAGCACTGTCTCACCAGGTTTATCAGTTTCATCATGGACTGAACCTGAGACTGACTCTAAAGAAGTTTCCTCTTTGATTGCCTTACTTGGTTTGACACATTCACTCTCTTGTTGATCCATCTCCAAAAGTCCATCCTTGTGAACGTTGCATCCTAATTCCACAGTACCACCTCTTGACTCTTTCGGTATATGTTCCTCAGATTTGATCTCCTCCTTGGGTCTTGTTGCAGTGAGTTCATAATCACCAACAGAACTTAGAGGTTCTTCAGGTCTATTCTTAAGCTGCTCTACATCCTGACTCGTTTGGTCCCCAAGATCTCCATTCTCACTTGCTTCTAAAGGTGTGTTTGTAGAACTGAACTTGTAAAACTTCTGATTTCCTGGCACCCCGTCATCCAAAACTTTTTGTTGCTGGTCTTCACACTCCTTCAACTGATGAGTGCCTGGGAGATGATTGAGGTGTCAGTAGTTAAAGCCAAAAGAAATATGTTTGTAGAAGCCAGTGAATATATGGCAAACTTTTAGAGCGAGAAGAAAAAGAGGGAAAGAAGCGAAAAAACAAAGACTCCATGGCAAAGCTCTCAAACATACAAATCAAATGTGTTGAAGGATGTACCAAAGAAGAAAACCCCACAGTAAGGTCAAGAACTGAACAAACTACTCTGTAATTCCTTTTCTTGTTTTTGATTTTAAAATCAAGGATGGTGAAATATTTTCTGCAATTTTATAAACACTTGTCCAGCAGAGCACTGGAATATGTACTCAAGAAAAAGACATGACTATGTAGTGTTAACTTTCATTCTAGTTGTATATGCAAAGTGGACACAGGGAAGCAGGAGAGTGTGAGAGATGTTAATGTGACAATGCATTTGTACCGGGCACAAAGAAACAGTTTGGT
Organism: Garra rufa; assembly: GCF_049309525.1. Taxonomy (NCBI): domain Eukaryota; kingdom Metazoa; phylum Chordata; class Actinopteri; order Cypriniformes; family Cyprinidae; genus Garra; species Garra rufa. The sequence continues at coordinate 24,603,276 of NC_133368.1, read as the reverse complement.
TAGACTTGGCACAAGCTGTACAAGAGGAAAATGCAAAGTGGCAAAGATAAAAAACGTGCAATGAATAAGGATAAGAAAAGCAGCTTACCTAGTACGCTACTCCCCTCTCGGATCTCAGCTGATGCTGTTTGAGAATTCTCATCAGCTTTTCCGACTTCTTCCCCTGTTTCTCCATTGGTGGCCAAGTCCGGTCCAAGGACAATGCCATGTTTCTGAACAGGAAAAAAGTATTAGTTTAATATCAATTTACTGACTAGATAAACTTCTGGATATGACAATTTTAAGGTTGTTCAATCAGTCAGAATCTGATTAATAATGAATCGATCTTGGTTTATATTATATGCTGGATTTTAGCATCTTTACATTACTAAAAATGAATATACAGCTATTTGTGACCCTGGACCACAAAACCAGTCATAAGGTAAAATTTTACAAAACTGAGATGTATACATCATTTGAAAGCTCAATAAATAAGTTTTCTATTGATATGTGGTTTGTTAGGATAGGACAATATTTGGCCGAGATACGTCTATTTGAAAATCTGGAATCTGAGGGTGCAAAAAATCTAAATACTGAGAAAATCACCTTTAAAGTTGTTCAAATTAAGTTCTTAACAATGCATATTACTAATCAAAAATTACATTTTGATATATTTATAGTAGGAATTTCACAAAAAATCTTCATGGAACATCTTTACTTAATATCCTAATGATTTTTGGCATAAAAGAAAAATCAATCATTTTGACCCATACAGTGTATTTTTGGCTATTGCTACACATATACCCCAGCGACTTAAGACTGGTTTTGTTGTCCAGGGTCACGTTTCATTACGAAATGTTAATGAAAAAAGAATGAGCCCTAGTTTTCAGCACACATATTAATACCTTCAAAATATCTTTGAGCTGAACAACCTCATCTCTAAGATCATCCCGCTCATTCCGAATGGCATCAGAAAATTCCTTCTGCCTTTCTAATGCCTGAACAGCACCAGTAAGGATTTGGCAATAATGCAGCAAAGAGGAGAAAAAGAAGGTGAAAGCAATGAAAACATCAGTGCTGCAGACAACAAGAACAGTTTGGCAATGACAGACAGATTGTAGCAGAAAACAGATGTAGAATCAAGCTAATCTACTAACTACATGTTTTAAAAGTAAAATTATAATTCTCACACAGTGAACGTAATAACAAATATTTTCACAGGAGTTGGATATTGCGGGATCATACCCCAATTTTTTTATTCTTCCACTCAATAGTTTCCTGGAGGTCAGAAATCTCCCTAACAAAGCAGTCTTGCTTGAGCCGCAATTGACGGATCTCCTATAGAGAGGTATTGTGCATGGAAGAAGACCAAAGATGAAGGAAGGAGAGAAGCAGTTAAAGCAGATGGGCAGATAAGCCAAGCATTTGAAATAGGCAAAGGTTTTAGCACAGAGACATAAATACAGTAATACTCACAGTGAGCAGTTCTTCACTCTGTTTCAGCGTCTCCTTCAATTCACTGAACTGAAACTGCAGTATACTATGAGCATGCTTCTCTCGTTCAAAGTCCTAAAACATAAAACTGCCTTTAGTTTTTACCCTTTAAATTAAATATTAAAGAGTGTCAACACTGATATTAAAATACAAAAACACTTTGTACACCATTCTATTGTAATCATAAAATGGCAATTTAAAAGCTCTCTCTGTAATCTATTATATGTGTTTCTACAATGTATTACAACAAACCATTACTGCAACTTATAATAATGCACACCTGACTGTACAGACCTTGCACTTTTCCTCGAGCTCTCGGCGTGTTTCAAAGAGCATCTCCTCCAGTTCCATTAAAGAGTCTTTCAAAGTGTCCACTTCATACATCATATTGGTCTTCTCATTGTCCAGCTGTGCATTGGAGACCATGGCCTTACGGTATTTCTCCTCCACTTCCAAAAGGGAATCCTTCAAAAAGTCAGACACCATATTGAAAACCAGCAAACACTCACAAATACATGTCTGAACATGCATTACAATACCTCAAACTCTACATCAATCTTTAACAATTTGAAAATAAATTTCGTATTCAAATCAAACAAAATCTTGGAGAACCATGTAACAATTAGTGCTGTTCAAACGATTAATTGTGTAATGCAGTGGTTCTCAATCCTGGTCCTGGGGGACCCCTGCTCTGCACATTTTGCATGTTTCCCTTATTTAACACCTGATTGAGATCATCAGCTTATGAGGAGAGAGATCCATGAACTGAACTAATCAGCTAATGATCTCAGTCAGGTGTGTTAAATAAGGGAGACATGCAAAATGTGCAGAGCAGGGGTCCCCCAGGACCAGGATTGAGAATCACTGGTGTAATGTATGTATGTTTGTACTGTGTATATTTAATATATATATATATATATATATATATATATATATATATATATATATATATATAAAATTACTTTATTTTGGATGCGATTTATCATGATTAATCGTTTGAAGAGCACTAGTAACAATATGATTTGGAGAATAAGATAAAGTCAAAGATGGAAGCAAGGCAGAAAAAAAATGAGGCTATAGACTTCAGTGGCATAGACATATACACATGCAAGACAAGAGCCAGATCAGCAGTTCCTGATCAGCTTCTCGCTGGTTAAAAAGCACAAATGTTGTTGGTCCTTTGCCTTTGTCAAACATCACTCAAACAAAGCAGGTTCTCACTGGGCTTTTGACTGGCACTGCCTTTACCAGCCGTGTACCTTGAGCTCTTTGAGGTTCTGGATGTGCTTCGCCTCCACATCTTGAATCTGATCCTTAAGCTCATGGATCTCCTGAATGAAAAGCATGAAGAGTGAAGAGGAAGAGGAAGGAGAAAGGATGCAGTGGAGGAAGAGCAATGGAAGGGTAAAGAACGCCAGATTGAGTTCTTAATGAATTACTGTGCAAGAAACAAGAACAAAGCTGTAGAAAATAACAGTGAAGCAGATAATAGACGGTGGTCAGTCCTGCTCTTGAAAAGTTTAACACACAAACATCTTAGATATCTTGTTCTGGAGTGCTTGATTGGGGTTGAGACTTAAAGGGTTAGTTGACCAAAAAATGAAAATTCTGTCATTAATTACTCACCCTCATGTCATTCCAATACTCTAAGACCTTTGTTCATCTTCAGAACACACATTAAGATATTTTTGATGAAATCTGAGAGCTTTCTGACCCTGACCCTTGACAGTAACGCAACTACCACGTTCAAGGCCCAGAAAGGATGAGACATCAATGGTTCAACCGTATTTTATTAAGGCTACAAGAATATTTTTTCTGTGCGAAGAAAACAAAAATAACGACTTCATTCAACAATTTGTTCTCCTTCATCTGGGTCTTCAGCATGCATGTTGTGCTTCTGACACAGGTGTCAGCGTTCCGACGTAGAACGTCCATCTCTCTTAGTTCAACATCTGTATATTCTGGTTCAAATGAGTAAGGTTGAGCAAAAAATTGCTCTCTGTTGAAATCTTCAGACATTTTCAGATGTTCCTGCATCAGCAGCACCACATTGTCATGGTACTCTCATGATTGTGCGCCAAAGACGGACACAGAAGAGAAGAAATTTTTGAACAAAGTCATCATTTTTATTTTCTTTGCACACAAAAAGTATTCTCATAGCTTCATAAAATTAAGGTTAAACCACTGATGCCACATTTACTATTTTAACAATATCCTTACTACCTTTCTGGGCCTTGAACGTGGTAGTTGTGTTGCCATCAATGCAGGATCAAAAATATTTTAATTTGTGCTCCAAAGATGAATGTGTGTCTTATGGGTTTGGAATGACATGAGGGTGAGTAATTAATGACAGAATTTTTATTTTGGGTGAACTATTCCTTTAACTCTTTTGGAAGGCAGATGACTTGGAACAGGACTGAGCAACATAAACAAGAAAATGACAGTGTATTGAGCTGTGAAAATAATTTCTGTGAGCAAGACGAGTGACGAAAATGAGCAATGAATTCGCAATATTTTTCCAATATAAAAACAGCAAAAGCATACCACGAAATCATAGGATGATATGTGCTTATATAAACCTGCTGCTTATATTTAAACTGGCCCAAGACAAACAGATCAGGACACAAACCTTTATTTCCCTTATGGATGCTTCTGTGTCAGCAGAGATGGATGTATCTCCACTTCCTCTCCGTGAGGACGACCCACCCAGAGAGGTAAGAGTGGCACCAGAAATAGTCGATGCTCGTGAAGAGCCCTAAAAATACAGCAAGTCATTAGTTATATCCCTTTGTTTATTGAGGGAGAATAGACTTAACTTAAATGGTTAAAGAGCTACACAAATGAAAAAGAAATCCACAAACCTTTTCCAAGTAGTCTCGGTCTAACCTGTCATCAGCCTTTAAAAAAACAAGATGAGACACAGTTAACAGATTTTATAGACTTGCAACTCATCAAATCAGCTCATTGTGTCTGTTATTCATTCATTGCGATTCATGCTGTCCCTTGAAGACATGCTGTCAACACAAAAAGTTAGTAAAACAGATATTTTTCCATTAGAGGAAGAGAATCAGTTTAAGTCAAGCTGATAAGATTCAAAACACAATGATTGTATTTAATCAAGAACACTGAAAAAATCTAAATGCAACCAGTAAGCAATTCTGTAAAAAAAACATCCTTTTATAATGAACTTGAATTATAATATTAATATTAACAATTGGTAATTTCTATCAAGCATCATGACAAGCATCAGACGTCCGTGGTTTTCTGCAACTGACCACTGACCATCTCACATGCAGACCACCACTTAAATTCAACATGCCAATGCACAAACACAATTTAAACCAGGGCGACAACCACCACAAATCGCATGAACCCCGACGATTTCTGTCTCGTACCATAGACAGCCTCCCATTAACATTTGGCAGGTTAGGAATGACCACACGGTCAAGATCTCTAGAGAGGCCAGTGAGACTAGCTGTGCTGCGCATGAAACTAGCCACTGAGCTGCTGCTGTCATCCTGGAAACCAGCAGATGGCAGCAGTTAACATCAATGCGAGAGGTATTTCAGCTATTTGTGAAGTCTTAACTGTCCAAGTTTAACAGTTGGCTTTTTGCATGCACCCAAAGAAAGAATGCACACAAACACACACTTCACCTCAAATGTCCTTTCATACACTGTTAAAGTAATTTAAACCTACTTAATAGGTAAACATCAAGTAATTTATCAATTTAACACAGACTTAAAGGATATTTATCCACTGACTCAGCTATAAACATCAACAAACAATGACACATAGTACAGGCACCAGATTTATGATGCATGTAGCTGTAACTGAATCTGTCACTGAGAAAGCAGCTTATGAAATATAATTATGTTGGTCCATGATCATCTTGGGCATCAGTGACCGTTAAATTGCTTACCACCGGACTGCCACACGCAGAATTTGCTCTGGACGAAGTCCTAGAGCTGGAGCCCAGGAACCCACTGTATTCAGAGGACTAGACGGAACACATACACACGCTATGAGAATGTGAAGAATCAGAGAGACAGAGTACATCTATATACACAAAATGGATTGGACAGTGTCAGACATTTCAGGCCTGATACAGACACTGCACATCTGTAGGACTCTTAAAGCAGTACGAGCAGTACAAATTTACGAACACAAAAACAAGCTGGTAGAAAACTAACCACATGCATGCCTTTTAGTGTCGTACAGATCCTTTTGTTACAGAACAAGCTTGGCATGAAATACTTGACATTTAAATTTGACTTAAAGTGTGAAACTGCATCTAAAACAATTTCTGTCAAGACAACTCTCTGAAGATTTTAGCATGGTAATGGATTTGACAGTGTTAACCCCTTAGCGTTCCTGTCAAACTTAACTCAATGCAAAACGTTCCGCCGGTGGAACGTTGGAACACTAAGGGGTTAATGTATTTGGCGGAATAGATCTGCTACGCTGCTGAATTGCTGCTGTTGTTAGTCATTGCTATTGTAGATTATTGCTGCTGCTGAAAAGCAAGTACAGAAACTTGCTACTGCCAATACATATACCGATATGGTGATGTCAGGACATAAGAACATACTGCTGCTGCACAAATAGCATATATAATAACCCATAGCAGATCTATACAGGTGGAGCTGGGGATGTGGAGGGTTTCAGAGTAACTGAAAGCGCGCTGCGAACTGCTCTAGTGGATGCTAACCAATCATTTAAATGTAAAGCAGCAAGCTTATTTGCAATCAGCTTGTGCCAAGTAAAGCTGTGAATATCATCAGTTTGCGTTAATACCCCATCAGCCTGCGCCATCTAGAGTTTCATGACAGAGCTTGGCATTTTGTTCATTTCTTAAGATTATACATACATTTATTAATTAGATTAATTAAAGACTACATGTACTATTTCTACTTTGTAAATGGTTCTGTAGTATGGCAAATCAATTAGATCAACTAGGTGAAATATACAAGTTTATTACAATTGATAAAAATATACACTACCAGTCAAATTTTTCTTAATGAAGATTTTTAATGCTTTTTAAAAGAAGTCTCTTCTGCTCACCAAGCCTGCATTTATTTGATCCAAAATACAGCAAAAACAGTACAATTCTGAAATATTTTACTATTTAAATTATAATTATAAATAAAGTAATTTATTCCTCTGATTTCAAAGCTGAATTTTTAGCCTCATTATTCCAATCGCATGATCCTTCAGAAATCATTCTAATATTCTGATTTGCTGCTCAAAAAAAGTTTCTGAATAGAAGGTTCAGAAGAACAGCATTTATCTGAAATAGAAATGTTTTGTAACACTATAAATGCCTTTATCATCACTTTTGATCAATTTAAAGCATCCTTTAAATTTAAAGCAACCCATATTAGTTTCTGTCATTTCTTTCATTTAAAGGATCATGTGACACTGAAGACTGGAATAATGATGCTGAAATTCTGGCTTTAATCACAGAAATAAATGATGTGTTAAAAACATTCATATAGAAAACAGTATTTTGAATAGTAAACATATTTCACAATATTACTGCTTTTGCTGTATTTTGGATCAAATAAATGCAGGCTTGGTGAGCAGAAGAGACTTCTTTAAAAACAAAAAAAACTTTTGACTGGTAGCATATATATAAAACTAAAATAAACACTTTCTTTTGAACATTCATGTAACTTTTAACCAAAAAATCTTGATGTTTATCAAAGATAATGTCATGTGACAACATTAAGAATGTCAGCTACACAGATATAAAACACTCTTAGCTTTAAAGCATCAACAAAACACATTCAGAATGCTCTGAGTGGTATTACACCGATTATCGTGATAAGAGAACATTATAAATAAAAATAAATGAATAAATAAATCAGTTGTTAATGGTTAGGAAATTGAATCCACAGGTTAATAGAGTGTACACTGCAATTTTCATGAACAGTTTAGCTCTTTCATTCTTACAGCACGAGCACTGGAGCGTCGAGAGCCACTGTAGAGACTGTCCTCATATATAGAGCCCTGATGAAGGACAGATATAAACACACAGAAGAGAAACAACGTTTATATCACCTTCTCACGCCTCGAGGTTTTACCCATAACCACTCTGTGCAAGTGAGCATGCAAACTCTTTCCACAGTATCAGTTCTCCTTTTGTGCACAGTGCATCAATACAGCTGTCTTTCATCACATTAAGATAATTCCATGTCATCTGATTTCATTCAAGTTGGGAGGAAATGGTATATAACTAGTTGTTAAAGGTGAAGTGTGTCATTTTTCAATATTTTAATGAATTTTGATCAAGTTCAATCATGATCCTACTGTTCATAGGATGAAAATTTTTTTCTTTTCTTTTTTTTTAGTACTGACCTGAATGAGATATTTCACATAAAAGACGTTTACATACAATCCACAAGAGAAAATAATAGTGGAACTTATAAAAATGACCCTGTTCAAAAGTTTACATACACTTGATCCTTTAGGTTCCACAAATTCTTGCTGCTTTTTCAGCATTTCTGTGTATTTAAACCCTTTCCAACAATTACTGTATGATTTTGAGATCCACCTTTTCACACTGAGGACAACTGAGGGACTCAGACTATGCAACTTTTACAGAAGGTTCAAATGCTCACTGATGCTTCAGAAGGAAACAATGCAAGAGTCTGGGGGTGAAAACTTTTGAATTTGAAGATTAGGGTAAATTTGACTTATTTTGTCTTCTCGGAAACATGTAAGTATCTTCTGAAGGGTAGTACTAAATGAAAAAATATGATATTTAGGCAAAATAAGAAAAATATACACATCTTCATTCTGTTCAAAAGTTTACACCCCTGGCTCTTAATGCATCGTTTTTCCTTCTGCAGCAACAGTGAGCGTTTCAACCTTCTCTAATAGCTGCATATGAGTCCCTCAATTGTCCTCAGTGTGAAAAGATGCATCTCAAAATCATAGAGTCATTCAGATAACAACACAGTATTAAGTATCAAGTGTATGAAAACTTTTGAATGGGGTCATCTATATTAAATCAGCTATTATTTTCTCTTGTGGACTGTATGTAAACATCTTTTATGTGAAATATCTTATTCAGGTCAGTACTAAATAAAAAAAATAACATGCATTTTGTATGACCCCTCTTTATTTTGGTAAAATTATTAACATTTGCAAATTCTGCAAGGTGTATGTAAACTTTTGACCTTAACTGTATTTTTTTAAATTCATGATTTCATTAAATACAACTAATAGGTATTTGGGATGTCTGGTTCGGAAAAAAATAAATAAACAAAAACACATAAAATTCTATCACACACTTCATCTTTAAGGACAAGTCAAAGCCAAAGCATGAAAGCATGGGCAGTTAGCTCAGTCCTCAGGTGTTTGTGGTCTGTGTGGGTTTAAGATCTAATAATCCCAGATGACCTGCTGTGGATGAGAGAGTGAAAGTATCTAAAACGTGCGTGCAGAGCGGCACACATTATTGTACAGGAAGTGCTGTGGGGCAGAGGGTAATATGAGGAGCAGCACAAACCATGTGCTTCCTGCTGTGCAACAGAGACAGCTAAACAGATAGGAGAGATGAGCATTACAAATGAAATTCAGATTGAAAAGCGAGAATAACTGCAAAATAAGGTGGATATAACAGAAAAAATGGAAAAGTACAAGAAAAGAAAATAGGGGATTTAAGGAGTGGATAGATATTCGGTGGGATGGAAAAAGAGGATTAAGGTGACAGACCTTGTAGCCATTGTAGGAAGGAGCTTGATGTTTAGAAGAATAACTACTGCTGCTGTACAGCTCAGATGAATAGTAGGCACTCTAAAATGATGGGAAATAATGTAGATGATTGAATGATTAACTGATGAAGACAGAAGTGTGAGAGATGTACGGCGGTGGGAGAGATGAATGTAAGGGGGAGACAATCCAACTGTTTTACCACACTAAAATGCAAAATGAAAGGGCAGCATGCCAACTTAAAGGGATAATTCACCCAAAAATGAAAATTGGATTTGTATCCGTTTACCCCCAGGGCATCCAAGATGTAGGTGACTTTGTTTCTTCAGTAGAACACAAACGAAGATTTTTAATGCAAACCGTTGCAGTCTGTCAGTCATATAATGGCGGTCAATGGGACCCATGGCTTTGAGATTTAAAAAAAAAAACACACACAGACAAAACCAAATTAAACCTTGCGGCTTGTGATGACACACTGAGGTGTTTCAAAGAAACAAAGTCACCTACATCTTGGATGCCCTGGGGGTAAACAGATACAAATCCAATTTTCATTTTTGGGTGAACTATCCCTTTAAGTCAGAAATGGTATTATATGGGCTTTTCACACTTGGAAATGTTTACCCAGGATAATTTTTAAAACATTTTTGCAGTAATTATCTTATTTCATGCCGCACACCGTTTATACATTACCTACGGGTAAGACTTCTTATAATTGGCAATGTAATTTGGTGATCAAAAGATGTTGACTTTACCTAGGTCAACATCTTTTACTACCTTTTAGTGTGAAAAGCCTTTAATTTGGCTACAATTCACATGCATAAAACGGTATAGAAACACACCTACACTAATTAGTCATGTTACTGGTTTCTCTGCTTAAGTGTTCAAAACCGCTTTAAAACCAGCAAACCAGATCAGCCTGAACAGGTTGGAATACCAGCAAATCAGCTAAGGGTGTGTCTATAGTGGTTTACCAATACAGATTACCAACACATAAAAAAAGGCTGCTGTTGCTGTTGTTGTTAGAAAGTGAAATGCTGCACAAAAAAAAAAATATTTATTTGAAATACAAATTTATACTATAGCAGCTTTTTGATTCTGTAATAGTAATAAACTGCTGTCAAAATAAAAGTCTTCTGACACTTTCTGGCCAATGCTGACAATCAAAAAAAAAGACTAAATACAGGCCAACCTCTAACAAATCCATCATGCTTTGTCAAAGACAGTTGCAGTCATCCACTCATGTTAGAAATATTTCCATGTTAATCACACAAAGAGATGCCGATTGAGACCCACCGACTGCCGATCAAGTTTAGAGGAGTGAGATATTTTGCTCTCATCACTGAGTCTGGAGCTCTGCGCACAAATACAGAGTTCAGTTTACTATCTTCACACTCATCTGTACCATGTCACACCACACTCATGATACCGTGAATGCAACACAACACAGCCTTCTGGATGTCATTATAGGTAAACCAACACACTAGTTATTACTCAAACACTATCATCACACGATTATTTGGGCCACTAACCCGACTAGACAATGTGCTGAGATCATCATCATAGCCATTGCTCTGTGGGACAGACAAGATGTCATGATTGATATTATATCTTCTTGTTACAGAACACAAATGTGACGTGCGTAAGTGCTGTGAACGTACAGTTTTTGAAGAATGTTTCTTCTTTTTCTTGGACTTCTTATGTGACTGATAGGAGGAGGCCTGGGGTTGAAGCTGGACAAAATGGTGGGACATGTAAGGGGGATTAAAACTGCAGTATTTACTGCTTAATACTTCATTGTTGTGAACATGCAGGTGAGGATTCAGACACTTCCAAGTCATAACACAAATGTTCCAATCACATTTGGTCTCATCTAAAAAAAAAATCTAGTGTACGGACCACACCCCCTTTATTTGTAATGTTATTCAAACCCTTCAAAACATCACAAATGTAGAATCAGGTGTTAGCCGATTATTTACTTAGTTGAAACACACCACAGTGCAAAAACAAAATGTCTTGTGAACTCAACTACGTGCTTGTTTCACTTTAGCGGGAACCTGAAAGTAATGACATAACATCCGTGCCCGAAGAAACATTTCCCACCCTGAGATTCTTACCCCACCGTAAGCACCCGCCGCATCCAAATCCAACTGCCCAGACAAACAAAACCACCATCAGCATGAAGAACATTTTGAACTGTTTTATAACAACACATAGTGAGCACACGCTCACATACACCTAAACCAAACACAGCACAGATAGTTTGAAAGGAACTATACAATTGCATACTGATACTGACCCGTATGTTGCTCCTGCTCCCCACTGACATCCGTTCTTCATCATCTGATGCCTTGATGGATGAAAAAAAGATACAATTAGATAGAGTCCACAAATTAAGGACATAAAACTCACCACTGTGCACACAAACTGAATATCAGTATGTACAGTGAGCCCCAAAAAAGACTGACTTAAAGTAATTGCATTTGGAAGAAGATTCAAGTGTTTTTTTTCCTGAAGGACAAAGTTGTTGTGAAATGTTTTGCTTAAGAAGTGTTCATAGAAGTGGTTTAGGAGAACATACAGTTAAAATACAGAGATACAAACCGAAGCATGTCTCCGTGAGACACGTGTATATCGCTCACTGTCCTCCTGAGGAGAGGAGAGGAGAGGAGAGGAGAGGAGAGGAGAGGAGAGGAGAGGAGAGGAGAGGAGAGGAGAGGAGAGGAGAGGAGAGGAGAGGAGAGGAGAGGAGAGGAGAGGAGAGGAGAGGAGAGGAGAGGAGAGGAGAGGAGAGGAGAGGAGAGGAGAGGAGAGGAGAGGAGAGGAGAGGAGAGGAGAGAAGAGAGAGAAGAGAAGAGAAGAGAAGAGAAGAGAAGAGAAGAGAAGAGAAGAGAAGAGAAGAGAAGAGAAGAGAAGAGAAGAGAAGAGAAGAGAAGAGAAGAGAAGAGAAGAGAAGAGAAGAGAAGAGAAGAGAAGAGAAGAGAAGAGAAGAGAAGAGAAGAGAAGAGAAGAGAAGAGAAGAGAAGAGAAGAGAAGAGAAGAGAAGAGAAGAGAAGAGAAGAGAAGAGAAGAGAAGAGAAGAGAAGAGAAGAGAAGAGAAGAGAAGAGAAGAGAAGAGAAGAGATTATAAGCAAGATGGCAAAAGAGACAGAAACATACAGTTGAGGTCAAAAGTTTACATCCCCCTATTAGAATCTTCAAAATGTTTTTATTTTACCCAAAAAAAAAAAAGGGGGTCCACGGGAGAAAATAATAGTTGAATTTATTAAAAATGAACCTGTTCTGTTCTTGTGTGCTGTTCTTCAGAAAAAATCCTTCAGGTCCGACAGATTTCTTTGGTTTTGAACCTTTTCTAACAATGACTATATGATTTTAAGATCTATCTTTTCATGCCGAGGACAACTGAGGGACTCATATGCAACTATTACAGAAGGTTAAAACACTCACTGATGCTCCAGAAGGAAAAATGATGCATTAAGAGCCGGGGGGGGGGGGGGGGGGCTTCTTGAATTTGAAGATCAGGGTAAATTTAACTTATTTTGTCTTCTAAGAAACATGTAACTATTTTCTGTAGCCTTTGAAGGACAGTGCTCAATGAAAAATATGATATTTAGGCAAAATAAGAAAAATCTCCATTCTGCTCAAAAGTTTTCACCCCCAGCTCTTGATGCATGGTTTTTCCCTCTGGAGCATCAGTGAATGTTTGAACCTTCTGTTTGAAGTTGAACACAGCTGTGGATCATTAAGGTAACATCACAGTATTAAGAATCAAGGGTATGTAAACTTTTCAATCAGGCAAGTTCTAAAAAAACAATAACATGCATTTTGCATGATCCCTCTTATTTTGGTAAAATAATTAACATTGTGCAGATTCTGAAAGGGGGATGTAAACTTCTGACCTCAACTGTAGCATCAGCAAGCAAGGTAGAGCAGTGGCAGAATATGCAAAGACAGCATGCAAATGCATGCATGCAGCACTAATGGATTCAAGAGCTATCATTTTAAAATGAGTTAAAAACTCAAATAATGTGAAAAACTCAGTAATGTGAAAAGCTGTAATACATTCACATTGGTAAGCATAATAAGACTTCTTTCAAAATAATTGAAAAGAATCTTATTGACCCCAAACTTTTGAATGTTAGTGTACATAAAAATATCTACATTGCCAGTAAATATAAATGAACATTTTATTTGTTTAGAACTTGCGGAAATGCAAATCAGCTACGTAGAGGTATTGATCTACAGGTCCTTTTAAAAAAAAATTAGCATATTGTGATAAAGTTCATTATTTTCTGTAATGTACTGATAAACATTAGACTTTCATATATTTTAGATTCATTACACACAACTGAAGTAGTTCAAGCCTTTTATTTTTTAATATTGATGATGATGACATACAGCTCATGAAAACCCAAAATTCCTATCTCAAAAAATTAGCATATCATGAAAAGGTTCTCTAAACGAGCTATTAACCTTATCATCTGAATCAACTAATTAACTCTAAACACCTGCAAAAGATTCCTGAGGCTTTTAAAAACTCCCAGCCTGGCTCATTACTCAAAACCGCAATCATGGGTAAGACTGCCAACCTGACTGCTGTCCAGAAGGCCATCATTGACATCCTCAAGCAAGAGGGTAAGACACAGAAAGAAATTTCTGAACGAATAGGCTGTTCCCAGAGTGCTGTATCAAGGCACCTCAGTGGGAAGTCTGTGGGAAGGAAAAAGTGTGGCAGAAAACGCTGCACAACGAGAAGAGGTGACCGGACCCTGAGGAAGATTGTGGAGAAGGACCGATTCCAGACCTTGGGGGACCTGCGGAAACAGTGGACTGAGTCTGGAGTAGAAACATCCAGAGCCACCGTGTACAGGCGCCAGGTCAAGCCACTTTTGAACCAGAAACAGCGGCAGAAGTGCCTGACCTGGGCTACAGAGAAGCAGCACTGGACTGTTGCTCAGTGGTCCAAAGTACTTTTTTCGGATGAAAGCAAATTTTGCATGTCATTCGGGAATCAAGGTGCCAGAGTCTGGAGGAAGACTGGGGAGAGGGAAATGCCAAAATGCCTGAAGTCCAGTGTCAAGTACCCACAGTCAGTGATGGTCTGGGGTGCCATGTCAGCTGCTGGTGTTGGTCCACTGTGTTTTATCAAGGGCAGGGTCAATGCAGCTAGCTATCAGGAGATTTTGGAGCACTTCATGCTTCCATCTGCTGAAAAGCTTTATGGAGATGAAGATTTCATTTTTCAGCACGACCTGGCACCTGCTCACAGTGCCAAAACCACTGGTAAATGGTTTACTGACCATGGTATTACTGTGCTCAACTGGCCTGCCAACTCTCCTGACCTGAACCCCATAGAGAATCTGTGGCATATTTTGAAGAGAAAGTTGAGAGACGCAAGACCCAACACTCTGGATGAGCTTAAGGCCGCTATCGAAGCATCCTGGGCCTCCATAACACCTCAGCAGTGCCACAGGCTGATTGCCTCCATGCCACGCCGCATTGAAGCAGTCATTTCTGCAAAAGGATTCCCGACCAAGTATTGAGTGCATAACTGAACATAATTATTTGAAGGTTGACTTTTTTTGTATTAAAAACACTTTTCTTTTATTGGTCGGATGAAATATGCTAATTTTTTGAGATAGGAATTTTGGGTTTTCATGAGCTGTATGCCAAAATCATCAATATTAAAGCAATAAAAGGCTTGAACTACTTCAGTTGTGTGTAATGAATCTAAAATATATGAAAGTCTAATGTTTATCAGTACATTACAGAAAATAATGAACTTTATATGCTAATTTTTTTAAAAGGACCTGTAGTGGTGAGACATGCAATCCTGATATCCAACTTCAAAACTATGCAAATGATTAACAAATAGAACATGAACATGTCCTGTATCGCAACAGATCATCTAAAAAAAAAAAAAAAAAAAAAAAAAAACACACACACACACACATATGCTAATGAAACTAGAGGCCTAGAAAAAGCACAAAATCTCAACAGTGAATGTACCATCCACTGCTCAATGTCCCCCCATTTGTTGTCCAGGTTATCCAGTCCATAGTATTTCTGAAAAAAAGAAATGCAGCAGAAACCAGGAGAGAAAAATAAGGGAAGTTCAGAAGATAACAGAAAGAGCTGAATAAGCAACAACAGAAGGAAAGCAATTAAGCAATTTAAATATGCCAGAAAATAAATGGTACCTAAAGTGTCACTGGGGTGGTACCCTTTTAAAATACACAAATACGCACCCCTTAGAGGTAAATAAGGTATAAAGATGTAGCATTTGAAAGGGTACCACCCCATGACAGTTTTTGTACCTGAGTGTGTAGAGTAGATCTACAGCATCAGATGTCCTACCTTCTGCACTTGATATATCTACACCACGGGAGGCCAGCAAAACAGGATCAGATGAGCAAAGGAAAGAAATCCACCAGGTGGGGAAATGAAAGGTGAAAAAGAGAAGGCATTGATTATTTAAGATGAAAGACCAAGTCTAGCTAACCAAGTGGAAGACTGTGCACAAAGATAATGGAATGGAATGAAAAGAGAAAGCTGTTAAAGATTTAGCGATCTGTCAGCTCAGTGTCATGTTACCTGGTCTTACAGGTAAGCTTACAGTCAAAAAAAAAAAAAAAGAAGCAGTTCACACACTTGACTCAAAGAACACAAGAGGGTCAAGTGGATCAACAAGCAGCAAAATTCAATGGGATCACCTGTGAGATCAAATTATCAGTCAGGAATTTCAAAAACCACACTGCAAGTTAATAAAGGCATCTGAATTATGTCATGCAACTGTTCAGATATCTGAGAACATACTCAAGAGTTACAGTAGGTCATGTGATCTGGTCTATGAGGTGACAGGATTCTTTCCACTGATGTTTAAGGTTTCTTTTAGTCCACTAATGAGCAAAGCAATGAACAGCACTGGGGTACAGCAGAGTTATGTTTACACTAATACACTTATATACTTATACTTGTTCTTGTAAGTGCTTTTTCATAAGTAACAATAACATCTATTATTATACAGCCTAAACTATACAGTACAACAGTAAACACTTTCACTCTTACTTCCTGAAAAACCTACAGAATCTCACCAAACTGGTTCCCATGTATATTTGCTCCAGTTCTGAGGAGTTTACTCATCCAACAATCCTTATGCATTCAATTTAGAGACTTTCCCACAATATCAATGCTCTTATGTTTCTGCAAAAGCTCACAGAATTAGCTAAAGAAACTAAGAAAATGTGGGTATTAGAAGAGAAGCTACCGTGTACTCCGAAAGAAAACATTTTTCTAATAAATAACCATGGCATGCAAACTGCATCTGGCACAAACTAAATAAATACCCTTGGCAGAACCTACCTGCAACCCCCTGACTAGTTTAGTTTATTGAATTTATAAGGCACATTTAAAAACAACAGACTAGCACGCACATTATTTCAGAAGTTTTCATTAAGTCAACAGGTCATAGTCAACAAATAAATCCTAAATAAAATACTTAAAACACTTAGTCTGATCACCTGATGCTAGTTAAACTAGTACAGTACATCAAATTCAGCAATAAACTGTTACTTAAACACTAAATTTCTTATCTTCCCATGCTCATCTAGTAAATTCAAGCTCACCTTCCTCAGGACAGGGGTCTGGGGTCTCCCATTGATCACTTCCCTAGCCCCTCTACGCACAAATCGCTTGGAAGCCGTCCTGATTTTCTTAAAGAGTCCCCATCTACCTCAGGACTGAGGGAGACGGAGACTTTCTATTATTCCAAAGATACAGTCTGTCATAAATCCCAATTCACAAAATCCAGATTAAACTCTTCCAGATCTATTTTATGTCACAGCATGGTCAGTCATTGTGTTTGCGATCAGCATATAATGATCACAGCCAAACAGTGAGAACTGAATGGGAACTGAATCTGTTAACCCGCTGCAGGTACGGCTGAAAGCTCATAATCTACTTTCAGACTTGGCTGGAGTTTTAAAGCCACAAAACACACACCCTTAACATTCACACACCTCCTGATCAGACCAGCTTAACTGAATGGTAGCTAATCTCTCAAGTGTGACCCCGGTATGCTTAAAGACTGTGTTTATCTTCATTACATAAGTGTGTTGTATCTGAACTCATGCATCAGTGAGGATTTATGGTTGTCCATTTACCTCTGAAGGACCCTGAGCAATTTCATTCATATGTACTCAATCAAATGTCCTTAAATATCTTAAGGAATCTGCAACTTGTTTAAATCCATGCTACTGAAGCAATGCCATTCATTTCCCATTTACTGTGTGCAGTCAGCTGTGGCAAACAAGCTTCAACAGTCACAGTGCATTACTACTAATTATCCAGAATTATTCATAAACATATCCATGAGTTGGAACCAACCATTACCATTTCTTTAAATCTAGTTCTCTTTGAGGAATGTTCAGGCAATGTACTAAAATAGTACCAAAAGCCTGACAAAAAAAAACTAATAAAAAAAGTCAACATCAAGGGTCAGAACTCAACTATTCCATTAAGTTGTTTTTTTACATTTGTAAGGGCAATTTTTAAAATCATCATACAGTTATAAAAAAAAAAACATGTTGTCTTTAATGTCAAATACTTAAATTTACTCAACTATGTTAATCAATATTTTAAACTGTTGTCAATAACAACAGACTGTAAAACTGCATCTAAATTATACATGTAAAAAAGAGAAGCTCATAGGGCTGCAAGATTATGACAAAAAAGTCATTATTGTAAATTATTGCTCTTTATATTGTAATAATGATTATTACAATCAATACAGAAAACAATCTAAAATGTTTTTGGTTTCATTTTGGACACATTTTGACTTCATAGACAAAATGACGTTAGCCAAGTCTAGCACAAGTTATGCAAAAACTCCCATTATAATCACTGAAGCTACAAAATGTATATTTTATTTATATCATATCTGCACTGTGTTGTTTATGATGAGGGAATTAGCGATCATGCACACCCATCAACAGCTGACTAATCCAAGCGCCTCTGATTGGCTAGTGCATTTCTAAGTTAAACAGAAACACGTTTGATTGGTTAAAAGGCTCGACACTGCACAAAACTGTGTAAAATCAATCTGATACAGTGTGAGCGTATCTAAATGTAATTCCGTGAATTGACACTTTTCATTCATTTTCACATTTCATTTTAATGGCGACAGCTGTAGCACGTTTAATTGTGCAGGAGCATTTTTTGCCCCTTTGTCTTAAATGTATGGGGCAATTTTGTTCATTTTGGTAGCATTTTTACCACAAGCCCTCGTTAATTTCCTACCCTGCAACATCTATAAAGTCTTTAAAGACTTACAGTACAGTAATTGTAATTTAACAAGGAGTTCAGAATAACCTGTAATCTTGTGCCAGAATTACAGGTAAAAGTACAAAACCTGCAGTAAAGCTACAAAAAGTCTAGTCATAAAGTCCAGACTTTTTTTTCATGAGTGTAAAGCCATTTAAACAAATTCCTCAGACAACCTAGTCAATATTATTCTCTGTGTTTAGTGGCAATATGCCACAGATGCTGTCAATAGTTAGATAGTTCACCAAAACTGTCATTATGTTGCTCAAACCATTTTTTCTTAATTTCTTCCATGGTTTTTGTATTTGGTCCACACAATGAAGATGAACTGAGTCTTAAACAACATTGGACCCCACTGAAAACATCTCAATATTCTAAATATCTTCTTTTGTGTTCTGAAAAAGAACATACATATAGACAAAATTACAAATCTTCTAATGTGGCGGTTCAAACGGGCTCTTAGGAGGTCTTGACCCGGAGGGTGATTAACTGACCCTGATCCCCATTACCCAGCCAAAACATGTCTTTCAAAGGACAAAGCCCACAATCATGATGAAGATTAAACAAATTGAAGATAATCGGCTGACAGTGTTATGCAGGAGCAAATCAACAAGACCATGAGAAAGATTCAGTTTTGAGAATAAAGGCGGCCTTTTTCTGCCTTTTCTGCTGGGGGTTCAATAGGAAAACACCTTGAAAATATTTGGAGTGAACAAAGGCCAAGACTGGATAAATATGATCAGCGACAACATTTTCAAAAATACCAATGCGATTTTAAAGTCCTACAGCTCAACACACTCTCGAACTGTGTTGAAAGGTTCTCCTCTTGTGTTTCAACACATTGTGTAATAGAGGTTATTTACTTTCTGAGATGCTTTTAGCTGCTTAATATATGACTCCTGTCAGTAAATGTTGTGATTATGACACCAATGAAAGATGAGATATAAGCACAGACTGGAATTAGTTTGGAATAGTTTTCCCCAAAATGAACATTCTGTCACTAATTACTCACCCTCATGTTGTTCCAAACCTGTAAGACCTTTGTTCATCTTTGGAACACAAATTAAGATATTTGTGACCCTGGACCACAAAACCAGTCTTAAGTTGCTGGGGTATATTTGTAGCAATAGCCAAAAATACATTGTATGGGTCAAAATGATTGATTTTTCTTTTATACCAAAAATCATTAGGATATTAAGTAAAGATCATGTTCCATGAAGATTTTTTGTGAAATTCCTACTATAAATATATCGAAATGTAATTTTTGATTAGTAATATGCATTGTTAAGAACTTAATTTGGACAACTTTAAAGGTGATTTTCTCAGTATTTTGATTTTTTTGCACCCTCAGATTCCAGATTTTCAAATAGATGTATCTCGGCCAAATATTGTCATATCCTAACAAACCATACAGTACATCGATAGAAAGCTTATTTATTGAGCTTTCATGTGATGTATACATCTCAGTTTTGTAAAATTTAACCTTATGACTGGTTTTGTGGTCCAGGGTCACATTTTTGATGAAATCCAAGAGCTCTCTGAACCTCCAAAGACAGCAAGAGTCCTACAATGGTCAAGGCACAGACACGTAGTAAGAACATCGTTAAAATAGTTAATGTGGCATCAGTCATAGCTTCATAACAGTTATTACAGCTGAACCACTGATTTAACATGATCTATTTTGTCGATGTTCTTGGTACCTTTCTGGACCTTGACTGTGGTATAACCCCTGCTGTCTATGGAGGGTTCATCAAAAATATCTTCATTTGTGTTCCGAAGATGAATGAAGCTCTTACAGGTTTGGAACAGCATAAGGGTGAGTAATTAAGGAAAAAAATGTTCAATTTTGGCTGAACTAGAGATGGGATTTTTCCAGAAGTTAAACCTCTTCAAATCTCAATCTTACAGGACAGGGCACATGTTACTGGTGTGCTCGTCAAAACATCTACTGGAACAACACTGTTATGCTATAGGTTTTCTGGTTTTAAGGTTTTCAAGGCCTAAATTTCAACCCAAGTTTCAGCCCACAGTGATTGTGATTCTTCACCTCTTTCTGTTGTCTCTCCAGTTCTTTCATTCTGATCTCACGAGCTTCTGCACGGGCCGCCCTCTTAGCTGCCAAACGGGCTTCAGCCTACAGGGGGCGGATGGGGGAAACAGAGAAAGAGAGAGAGAGGTAAAGTCATTAAACCATGAGACCATGAGCAATGTAGTACATGCAAAAAATAGAGGAAGTTACATCAACACACAAAATGTAATGTAAATTCACAGGAGGTTCACAGGGCATATACATTTTCTGTATTACATGACTTCATGAACATGTTTATGTACCTCCCTGTCGTAAAGTTTTTATGCACAGTATCTGTATACGCCTCAGACTGCACATGCTACGAATGTGTTTGTTTACATGAGTATGTATGTGTGTATTTGTGACTTTAGTTCATCACACTTTGAAAGTCCTTTTAAGGAAGAGACTCCCTGTAAGGCATGAGGGGGAGAGAAAGAGAGAGAGAAGAGAGAGAGCACACTTCCTTCCTGTAGATGACGCCACAAAATGTGCAACAACCCCAAAAAGAGAGAAAGAAACCTCAACTCCAGTATTTCATCATAGGCACTACCCTCTTGTAGTGACGTCTGCAACTGAAATCTTCCCGTTTTACTTACAATCCTGTACTACAAGTAATCTTTACACTGGAGGCATGACTGTAACACTCACACATTCTCGTAAACATAGCAAAGAATATGATGTTTATGTTTTAACAGGAAAGAAATAAGCATTAAAATAGTGAAACTGCTTCTCAAAAGAGCCATGAATGATAAAAATCAAAATTAATTCCTGTGTTTGTTAGCTGATGGAGAAATCCATAATGACGTATTCCTGAGTAAATGTCAGATCATATCTTAACGTCTCAGACTGAGGCCTTCCGTCCTGAACACAGTCGCACAACTTTCCAAGGAAGCAGCTGTTTCTCACCATAAAGGTCTTGTGTCCCTTTGCAAGAAATAAGTAGCCAAAACAAATATTTCTACAGCTTCAACCACTTCTTGTAGTAGTTCTAACAGCCTGATTTTACATTTAGTTTTAGAAACCTTTTTTTTTATTATTTAGGAGAGACAGACAAGTTTCTACATGCTCTTTCCAGTTCAATTTAATAAACCCTTGCTAAATAAAAAATGTACTAACCCCAAACTTTTTGAAAGGTAGTGTAGTATATAAGTAACTCAAACAATGACACTTGCAAAGATATTTTCCATGTTGGCAAATCACAGCACCATTCAAAGGCTCTCAAAGCAGCAACATAGGACAACAAATGACCAAGAAAACTTGGAAAATGTAACCTCTCTCATCTTTAAAGGTCCCATATTGTACACATTTCTGGAGGTTTATTTTAGTTGTTGATGTCCTTAAGAATATATATTTGCGGTATAAGTGCCAAAATCCATCTCAATATATTTTTACAGCTCCTTTTTTAGGAGCTCTGTCAAAAACAGGTCGATTTTGGTCCATCTAATTAATATTCATGAGCCTCTCTTCTGATTGGCCTATTGATTTTTGAGTGACGCACAGCCAGGCCAACCACAGTTAACTACGTCATGTATGCTTTAGCCAAGCCCAGAGCCATAGAGAGAGCCTAGCCTGCTGATACTCAACAGGATATTTCAGAATGATCATTAATGTTTTTTCTTTTTCAAAGACTGAATGCAGTAAGCTACATAACTGTTGCTTTAGTAAAGCCCCTTTCACAATGCGCGCTGATTCTGGAAAATTAAGGGAACGAGCGCTGTGTGAACAAAAGCCAGAACCATAAAGGCAGTGTTGTAGTGATGATGCACGTTATCATGCGACTCTTCACAACGAAAAAATACGTGCAAAGTGGAATGAAGCAGCGATCAGACAGAGCCAGCTACTCACTATCAGCGCTAAAGCACAGTTTAGTTTCAGTTTAGTGAAACGTATGCGTCGCATTACATCTCACATCCAAACGTCACATGTCTTTATGGGTTGTGTCTAAAGCACACACAGATTCCAGAAGACAACTGTGAATGAACCAAATTAAACAACTCCGGAACAAATCATGGGACACATTATCCGTGTATTTACCGGAATCGCTGAGTGAAAGAGGCTGAAGTTGACGTGCCTCTGGTCTCTTATATTCACGTTGTTCGGAAGCCTGTGCAATGATGTAGTTTCGACATTTATTGACTGAACAGGGTTTTCTCGGCTTGTTTTCATGTTGTTGTTGCTTAGCAATGTTATGGACACGATATTGTCTGGGTTTGACAAAAGGAGGGTGGGACGGTGGTTGGCGCTCGGGGCGGTGACTGAGTAGATCGGACGTCACATCGTTACGGAAGTCACAGTGGCTCGTGAAAATGAACAGCTACTTTAAGCAGGCTGTGTGCAGTTTACTGTGGATTGACTGCTTTGAAACTCATATGGTAGTTACATAGCCCCTAGACCTCAGTTATCATGAAAAAAGCCAGGAAATTTCAATTTTGACAATATGGGACCTTTAATGAGATTTACAAAACCATTTACTCCATTTACTGAACATCCAAATTCAATAAACATCTTCACATCTAACATCACTACAGTTTGTAAATATGAAATGTGTGACTATGTTATGTTACTACTGTTGTAATGGCAGATAATTGTGTAGAAGAACTACCAGGGAGACGTTACTACAGCCAACCCCAGCAATTAAGCAGCTGTTTAAACACGTTTATAACAGGTTCTCACAAAGGTCAACATATAATTTCTACGAGCACAGCAGTGCACCTACACACATGCTTAAAAAAAAAAACAGTTGCCTCCCAACAGGGGTTTGCCTTTACTAAAAATGCTGAATAATATTTCATTTGGAGGAAAAAAAACATCAAGAGAAAGAGAGCCTTAGAAAACTTTCAGGAATAAACGCACTTGGTGTGACTGTGTGACTAACAGGGTAACCAAAACTATGCTTTTTTTGACCATTGCAGGAAGTCAGAGGGCTGAGTCATTCACAATCGAGCCTGGATCACACCCTTCCTGCACTTCAGCAGAACAAACCACTAATCGTACGAACACCCATCACTGCTCGGTCCTGATGTAGAGGGCATGTACATGTGCACACAGTATGATTTACATGACAGAAGATAATCATTAATATTACTAAACCAAATTTATTGTAGAATATGTTAGTCAGTGCATTACAGTGCTTACAAAATACCTAAATACAAAAGTAAATAATACATAAAATGCGCATAGGCACTTAAAAGGCAGGTTAGCATTCCTAAAGAAAACAAGCACTAATAATCCAACAAGCTCTTTTTATCATAACCCATATTCATATTAAGGCCTACCTTCTTGCAGTTATCAAAATAGAGCATGATATCTGTCACCGTGAGCATATGATAGCCTGGGTCATCTGCATTTCCCCCCATCATGACCATTTACACACTCCTGTCGCAGAAGAGGAAAACAAACTGGCCTATTTCACACACCTCTCTCCTCTCACTCGCTCCTCAACAGCTATTTTTAATGACCCAAATGGAGCGGGCTCTATCAATAAACCCAAAATGCTCTAATTTAATGAAAGTTCTGTGACGTGGATGTTCTCAATGGGAACAAAGAGCTAGTTCTGCTGCTGTCTGGTAGTGATCTTTTTTGTATTAGAAATACATTGTTTAATTGTTCTAATGTCCACAGGGTACATTGATTTACATTGTTAGTGTCAGTAGTTACCAAATTTAGACTTTTTGTTAATGTAGTGCTGGCCAATACAGCGCCATCTTGGACATATACACAGCCACTTCTGCAATGCACTCTACTGTCTTCTAGAGTATGAGCTTTATACGGTTATTTTATCATCCAGCATCACAGTCTAATAGCCACTTCCCGTCACACAGTGTGAACATTAGTCACACTATTTAAAATAAAACATGATAGAATAGTGCATAAATATGCAAACTGGGATGCGCCTAATGTCTCATCTAGCATCTGAAAAGGTTGGCAGTTGGCATTGTTAAAGGTAGGGCTGGGGGATAAAACCTTAATGATAATTACCACAATATAATTAGAGTTTGATAAATGTTCAATATAAATGTTTATGCACCAAAAACAGCAGGAAACAGTGGTACTACTTTCACCTGCGCCACATGGATGATTTATCCGCTCAGCTTAAAGTTCAATCACCAGCGCAGCGCAAGCTTACTTGAGTAGATGCGTTTACTTGATCTCTCTGTCACACAGGCACTAGAGGAACGACTTCAGATTTTTTTAAGTCAACATTTGTGATAAAAGTCAAGTCAATGTCGACTAGTCGCTTAGAATAAGCAGAGACTGAGAAATTAATTTTCAATCAAGTGGGAGTGTTTTTTAAAGTGCACCTCGCACTAGACTAGGCTACACTAGTTAGTGATGAATTTCTTTGATAATGTAAATGTTCTTTGCTTAGCTGCTTTTTAAGATGATGTAAGGATTATATTATCCAGCATTGCACAGTCATTAGGATAAAGGTAGTAAATGCGGTTTAGGCTGAATTAAATACGATATATCAGAATCCGTCTGTTTATAGGAAGCATAAACATTCACCTCAGTAACATCTATATGCGTTAATTAGAATTACGGTGCGATAAAATGGCGCTAAACATACCACGTGAATTACACGGGCACCGTTTCTCCTCATTCTATATGAACTGAACTACAACATGAACTGAGGATAGCAGAGAATGAAACCGAAAGTAAACTTGAACGTCTCCGGCAAAACTACAGTCAGCGCTCTGTACACGCACAACTTAGTCACATGCCCAATAACAAGACTACCCTTACTAAACGAATAAAGAATTTAGTACTCATGTTTCCACTGGTAAGCTCCGCTCTGCTGTTGTTTACCTGTGCGCCATGCATGCACATGTGAAAAAGTCGCGCGAGTAATTTATGTCAAGTGATCGGCTTTTTTGATCGGCGCTTTTGGGGTTCGCCGATCAAGCTATTTTAAGCTAATATTGGCCGATCATGATCGGTGGCCGATCAATCGGAGCATCACTATTTAAAACCACAATTATTGGTCTGGTTTCTACAAGTTTCACTTATGAGCAAAACTCTGCCTTTAAACTTATAAAAAATAAAAATGCATTGTGATTTTTTTTTATGCCCTTATCACCCGGTCCTAGTAAAAGGTACAGGTTTGGAACAAGTGGAGGGTTGGCAAATTATGACAGAATTTTCATTTTGAGGTGAACTATCCAATTCATACCATATACAAAAGATCAAATGCTAATATGACTGGCATAAACAGAGAAATTATATTTAGACTAAAATGTGATAAATAATAAATTGCCTGACATTTCTAGGTATTCCATGACCACTGGAATCTGACATGGGAGTATACAAGAATTTTCTTTTCTTTTCTTTTTTCATGTGAGAAAATTAATGTTTTCACCTATGCTTTTTTTCCCAAATCACAAATATGAACATCTTCACTTCATTTAGATTCAGGTAGAAAAAAAGGCTTACAATAAGAGATTTGTTCATGGAATATTTTAGGGACTTTCCATTCCACTTCTTTTCCACTGTTTCTCTATGTAAACACACACTAGATGGACGTGTTTGAATCTCACACCTTCTGCAGCATCTTGTGTATGTCAAACCATTCTAAAAAAATGCAACTGGAGGCTTTGTGTTTTTCCTCATTCCACTTTAGGGTTTAACCAACAGAGTTAAAGTCCCCCTGAAATCAAAATTAAAGTTTTTGGGCTTTAAGTGTGACTATATTAGCCTTAAGATTATCTATAAGCCAGTGTGCTTCAAAACAACGACAAAATTCGCGTTTACAAGATAGGGGCATTCAAAACTTACAGTCTCGTCACTTCCGCCAATATGAATGAACGATTTGGATGATATCACCGTGCACTTCAGTTTCTCATCAAATGTTCTGTCCAATCAAATGCTCTCTAGAGTCCGTATTGTCCAGCCCCCTACACAGAGACGCAATACACGGAGCAGATTATATGCGCTCATATGTGCGATTGGCATGTATTAAACTACACAGCCTCAGCATGATTATGATCACTATTTTGTTTTAGCAAGAGTTTCATATTGAATCTGTGGGGTAATTTATTAGTCTGTGGCTGTCATAAGCTTACAAATGCGGATTTACCGAGCTCAACGGCTCTTGCTCGAGCAGATATTAATGGAACGCTATTGGCTATTCAAAATAAGTGGGCGGGGCTGGGCGATATGTTTTTGTTTCAGTTAAAAGTACGTCACCACATAGAATAACGCTGCGTGTTTCAAGGCACTTCAGTGGACCTTTAAAGAACTATAGTGTTTTTGGATTTTTTTTTCAGATACAACTGTATTTGTCACAGATGATTGTGAACAGGTTTACTAAAACCCTTGTTTGGTGCCACTGCCTTTTAAGGTAGACATGCAGGACAAGCTTGTCATTCAAGAGTCCCTGGGAGTCTGATGAATGCCAGGACAATCTGAGTCCAGAGTTCTTATCTGTTGACATAAATACCACAGAAAGAGATGCCAAGCTGGCCAGATCTCTCTCTCCCATGGCCTCTTGTACCAGCATGCCAGGCTGAGCAGGGACATGCTAATCATCTGGACTGCTAATGTAACAGAAAATTAGGGGAACAAACAGAAGATATACACACAAAGGACTTGAAGTCCTCAACTGCTCCTTGTTCAATGTGTTTTGGACTGCACTCTGGAAGCAAACTTTCCTAAAAATGTTGACATTTAAAAAGAGACATTATTAACTCTGAAACTATGACTTATATAAACCAAAAGAGACCCTGTCCAGTGTATTTTATCTAAATGTGGAAAGCTCAATATTAAAAATGTGAAACACTTTGCCATCTGTGTACACTGGATTAATGGTCTTCAGTATGAGACATAAACAGTCTTTCTCACTTAAGAACCACAGACTGGAACATATGAGATCACTGGAGATGTCTGCCACATTTCTGGTCTGCCCATATTAACACCTACATAAATCGCACCAGTCTTCCATGTCAAACATAAACCAAACAATATCTGTTCTGTGTGTGTTGGGTGCATATTTTAGCAGGTCCCTGGGTTCTGTGGCAGAATTTAATATCAAAAGCGAGCTTGCTCAAAAAAGAAATCACCATGTAGGGATAAAAGAATTTAGGAACATAAATTCGGGTCATTCTGAGGATGGAGAAAGTTACCCAAAAAAGAGGGAAAGAAAAAAGCGATGATAAGATTAAGTGACCATTACTTAGTGGTAATACATCATATCTAATACAACCCTAAGACAATTAAACATACATTTAAATGTATATAAAATTAAGGTGATAGTTGACCTAAAAATAGAAATAGGTTCACAGTATGCTACAATTCATACTATATTAATTACACAGTCTTATATATAAAGATTACTGTATGTATGCAATCATAGTAGGATATACTTATACAGTATATAATATAAGTATTTCCAACTATGATGGCATTCATAAAGTACTCACAGTCAAGGATATAAACCTGTAATTCTGACTTTATGTTCTCCAAATTGTGAGATATAAATCTGCAATTGTGTGTTCTAAAATCAGAATCACAAGATGTAAACTTGC
Organism: Garra rufa; assembly: GCF_049309525.1. Taxonomy (NCBI): domain Eukaryota; kingdom Metazoa; phylum Chordata; class Actinopteri; order Cypriniformes; family Cyprinidae; genus Garra; species Garra rufa. The sequence continues at coordinate 24,575,178 of NC_133368.1, read as the reverse complement.
AATTCTTAGGAAAAAAGTCAATTGTTAGATATAAACTCTCAATTCTAACTTTATCATTTGCAATTTCTCTGAATTTTGACAAATAAACTCCCAATCGCGATTTGTAAAGTTAGAATTGAGTTTATATCCCACAATTGTGACTTTTTTCCTCTGAATTGCAAGTTTATATCTCTGAATTGTGACTTTTTTCCCCTCGAGATATGAACTCGCAATTCTGAGAAAAAACACACAATTGTGAGATATAAACTTACAATTCTGACTTTATAACTCACGACTGGGAGTTTTTCAAATTAGAGAAAAAAAAAAAAGTCAAAATGATGAGATATAAATTCACAATTCTGACTTTTTAACCCGCGATTGCAAGTTTGACAGAAAAAAAGTTACAATTGTAAAATATAAACTTGCAATTCTGATTTTATAACTTGCGATTGGGAGTTTCTCTCACGAATTGGAGAAAAAAAATCACAATTATGAGAAAAAAAGTCACAATTGTGAGATAGAAACTCACAATTCTGACTTTATAACTCATGATTGGGAGTTTCTCATTAGAGAAAAAAGTTACAATTGAGATATAAAAATCACAATTCTGACTGAAGTTCTGAAGTTTATATCTCGGAATTGTGACTTTTTTTCTCAAGATTTGAACTCGCAATTCTAAGAAAAAAAGTCAATTGTGAGATATAAACACAATTCTGACTTTATAACTCGCGATTGAGAGTTTATATCTCACAATTCTGAGGAAAAAAAAAAGGCAAAATTGTGAGATAGAAACTCACAATTCTGACTTTATAACTCACGATTGGGAGTTTATATCTCACAAGATAGGGATAGTCAGAATTGAAAACTTGTAATTGTGAGAAAAAAGTCAATCGTAAGAAAATGTCCCAACTACCTTTATTTCATTTATTATTTAGTGGTGGAAAGGGGCTTCCATAGTATTATGAATAATTCTATATAAATAAATTGGCTTGTCTTAAATACAATTCTGTCATCATTTATTCACCCTTATGTCGTACCAAACCTGTATGACTTCCTTTCTTTAGTACAAATCCAAAAGAAGATCAGGCTCAGCCATTTCTTTTCTTTTTTTCTCTCTCTTTTTAAATATTTTCCTATCCCAGTTTAATGTGCAGAGGTAACTATAAGTAAGCCATTCATATTGACTATTCAAAGAGTGCAAACACTGCCATCAAAACATTAGTACTTTGTTTGAGCAGATCAGCATGTCCTGTCCTGTCTCAACAAATGATGTTTGCATCATTATTTTGGCAATCCCTTTAGATGCCGCTAGTGGCTCAAAAATGCCACACATCACCCTTAAACCCTGAAACCTGAGGAAGACTGATGTTTTGATGCCAGTGTGCCCGTCTCAGATGACTGCACACTGAAGCAGCTCTTCACGGAAAGAGAAAACCTAGTGTGCTTGGCCAACACAGAACACTTGCTTCACAGACCTCAGAGTTACTTCAGAGCAAGAACAAGCCTGTGAGAGAAACTCCAGCTTGTTGAAATGGGGGAATAAGAGAGAGTAGCATGACGGTGATGAGTCGGAGGTGAAATCTGCTGGTCTCTGGTTTCTAATGTCATTCAATGTGCTCTCTGTTTCAAGGGAAAAAAATGCCTGGCTGAAAGTGAACTGGGTTTACACTGCAGAACAGCCAATAATGCTGTAGATTTCCACAACAGACTGAAAATGGTGGAGCACTTTTGCCTGTTTTTTTTTTTTTAAGTTGGGTTTACCATACATTTATGTAATATCCTAAAATTCATATAAAAGTACTTGGACAGAAAACCAGCTATTTAAATATTAAAACTATTTTTTTTTTTTAATTTACTTATACGTTTCAAAGTGTTTTTTGAATTTCCATTTTGAGAATCAGTTCAATGAAATGGCGAGATCAGCTCTGAAAACTGTGGAAACAGAAGATGACTTGTATGACTTTGTACAGAGGTATGAGCAGTGTCCTTGCAACTTTACAGAATTTTTACACATTAAGCTGTTTCACACCTACATTAGTCAGATAATCAAACAACTCGCACCAAGTCACTAATCGGAGACCAGAGAAAGAGTTTGTCTGAATGTGCATTCCTTTCACTTTAGCACACAGTCTTATCAGAACAAAATCCACAACATGACCTTGTACACCAAGTTAATAAATCATGAAAAAGGGACCATTTTCTTTACGTGAGTATTTTATGTAACTTAACGGATTAGTTCACTCCAGAATTAAAATTTTCTGTTAATTTACTCTGTTGTTTTTGGTTTTTGAGGAAAACATTCCAGGATTTTTCTCTATATAGTGAACTTCAACAGGGACCAATGGGTTGAAGGTCCAAATTGCAGTTTCAATGCAGCTTCAGAGAGCTCTACATGACCCCAGTCGAGAAATAAGGGACTTTTCTAGCTAAATGATCAGCCATTTTCTACAAAAAAAAAAAGAAGTATGTTGTATGTATGTTTGTTGAATGACATATATTTATAGATCTTTGTATCAGTTTATAGGTTAAAATGGTCTGTTTGTGTGTGTATCCTGGATGTTTAAATCTTTTGAAACCTAAAAGATTTCTTTTGCCATTAAAATACGTGACCTTTCCAACGTGATTACTAGGGATGTGCACGAGTACTCGATTAATCGATTACTCGAACCCATCAGCGATGATCGAGCATGAAAATGACGATCGATTGACTCTAAAGATTTGCGGGGCTTCAGTTGCCGTTGTTTTAAAGTAACAGGAGAAGCGCATCCACTACTTTATGATTGGCACGTAGTTCAAGCTCACATGCATTTTGTGTAGATAAATACAATTTGAAATATAACATTTACATATTTATGTATCTAGGCTATGTGATTAATTTTATATACAATGTGTTATGTAGAAAAAGCGCTTCAGCTTCACCTGATGCTGTTATTTCTTTTAAATGTTTACTGTATACTGTGACGCTAACACCCCGCCCCTTGCTTAAACTCCACCCCCGATTAATCGAGTACTCATTTCTCAAACCTGTGGATTACTAGGGCTGGACAATATATCGAACGATATTGTGAATCTCTGACAAGCTACGCCATATCGCGCTCAATATCGCATTCGATATTAAGCTCGATATGTGAATGTGACCCTGGACCACAAAACCAGTCATAAGGTTAAATTTGACAAAACTGAGCTTTATACATCATATGAAAGCTCAATAAATAAGCTTTCTATTTATGTATGGTTTGTTAGGATAGGACAATATTTGGCCGAGATACATCTATTTGAAATCAGAAATCTGAGGATGCAAAAAAATCTAAAATACTGAGAAAATCACCTTTAAAGTTGTCCAAATTAGGTTCTTAACAATGCATATTACAAATCAAAAATTACATTTTGATATATTTACAGTAGGAATTTTACAAAAAATCTTCATGGAACATGAACTTTACTTAATTTCTTAATGATTTTTGGCATAAAACAAAAATCAATAATTTTGACCCATACAATGTATTTTTGGCTATTGCTACAAATATACCCCAGCGACTTAAGACTGGTTTTGTGGTCCAGGGTCACATATGGCGTAGCTTGTCAGAGATTTACGTCTCTGTGTATCAATTGCCGTTCCAGCGGAACCTGAGCGGAACGCACGTGATGGAGATTTACTACTAACCAAAGCACCGGCTTCATTGACTAAACGCGCCTCACAATATCGTTCGATATATTGTCCAGCCCTATGGATTACTCGAAATGAAATATGATCAGAAATGCCCATCCCTAGTGATTACGTAACACATAAAGTCACGGACCAGCATCACAGAGCTACACTGTGTAAATAAATAAAAAAATTTAAAAAATTAGTCAACTCAAATAAGTCTAGTCAACTTGAAATGTTAAGTTGTACTAAGTGATAACTTATATATTTTAAGTTGACTCAACAAATTGTTTTTGTTACAGTGTAGAGCAAGAAAATGACCAATTGTTTAGCTAAATACGACCCTTATTCCTCGGCTAGGATCGTGTAGAGCCCTTTGAAGCTGCATTGAACTGCAACTTGGACCTTCAAACCATTGGTTCTTAATCATTAACATCCTGGATGACATGGGGGGTGATTAAATTATCAGGAAATTTTAATTGAGTGAAATAATCCTTAAATGGAACACAAGTTCAACCTTTTTTCTAAAGAGGGGGAAAAAAGTGATAAGGGGTTTTGCACAAGGATTACTATGCACCTTATATAAATTTTGAAGTTTTTTGAACATTTTATCATTAATAAATCTCACACATTTTGACTAACTGAATCTCGCTTGTTCCACAGCTATTCATATTTAAGCCATATTCATACTTTAACTGATTGCATTTATGCCGATTCTAAGCAATTCGACTTAGGTAAAGATTCAAGTAAAATCAACTTAAATAGATGAAAATACTAGAACCTAATGACACACTATGCCATGATTAATCTGAGTGCACAAATGAGGAACATTGCAAACAATTTGTCACAAGAACAAATAGTATTCATAGCACACAGTGCCAAGACTAGCAAACAAGCTAGAGCAAAGGTAAAATACAGAAATACATTACAGGACTTATGCCTATGTAGATACCACTGGCACTGGATCTCTAAGATCTACTTAGGCTTAAAATGCTTTTGTCATACATTTGATATCAACAGAAAGTGTAAAACAGGCTATGACAATATTTTAGTAATAAAACACATGACAGAAGTTTAAGCCATTATAACAGTAACCGTGGCTTATACACAAACATCTTGACCAATCAGCATCAAGAGCACTAGAAATATGGACTCAACATTACTCCTTCATACGGGATGCGTCCCAACAGCAGAGAATAAACAGGAAAGCAATTGTGATAACAATCTTCAGGGGCCCATTGGTGACGTCAGTAAAAGGAAGAAAACCCTTTCTGAATCCTTGTCCTTATATGGAGAGGTTCCATTCTTGGTGAAAGATGTCAGCATGTGGAAAAGGTCTCTGACTTAAGTGTGCCGACATTAGTTCAGTTTGCCACAGAGTCTTGCTTCAACCTGTATCAACAGTTCTGCATCAAAGCTCTTAGAGAAAAATCACAGGAGTAGGGCGTTGTTAAATACAGTCCTGTGCAAGTTTAACCTCGAGTCGCTCAGAGCTTAACCCTGAGCGAGTCAGATAAATGTTATGATTGTCATGGACCGGCGATAAACAGTTGTTAATGTGTCAGTGTGCTGCTGTGCTACGTATTCATAAAACCATTCATGTAAGAGCACATGATTGTGCATTTTGATAGCAGTACTCTTCTTTCTGAACGCGGAAATATAAAACTGTTTATCTTGACAATGACTAAGATTAACAGTCAGAGAACTCTCATCCCAAAACCCAAAGTCTGAGCCCTGATTAATCATCTAAACACCTTCCAGAGTGCAAAGTCTGGCTCAGACTCTAACTTGGCATCCTAATCTGCTTTTAACCACCTCAGTCATTGGATGACACTGTAGACAGTGCCAGAGAATGCAGCTGAGTTTGCTAGTAGCTTCCAGTGGAGATGTTTAAGACAAAATATTTTTAAATATTAAGACTGTTAGCAATGAGAAATGTAATATACAAGCTAGTTTACACTCTTAGGAGTTGGTAAGATTATTTAAATGTTTTTGAAAGAAGTCTCTTATTCTTACTGAGGCTACATTTATTCAATCAAAACAGTAATATTGTGAAATATTTTTAGAATTTAATTAACGTGTCAGCAGCACCACATGTATGCGTTGTGGTACTCTCGTGAACGCGCGGCAAAAACTGACATAGAAGAGAAGAAATTGTTAAATATAGTCATTATTTTATATTAATTATATTAGTTTTCTTTGCACAAAAAAGCATTGATGCCACATGGACTATTTTAATGATGTCCTTACTACCTTTCTGGGTCTTGAATGTGGTAGTTGTCTTGCTGTCTACGCAGGGTCAGAAAGCTCTCGGATTTCATCAGAAATATCTTAATTTGTGTTACGAAGCTAAACAAAGGTCGTATGGGTTTGGAACAACATGAGGGTGAGTAATTAATGACAATTTTCATTTTTAAGTCGCTATAAAATTGCTCTAAACACTCAAATAACAAGACCAACAAGCTTTTAACAAGCCATAGTGTGTTTCTGACTGGCTAGTTTTCTTGATCAATGACCAATGACTCTATATTTTTATTTTTATGTATTTATTATTTTTTGGGCTGTTTACAAAGAACTGGGTTATCACAAAGAAGAGTGTGACTTCTCAGGAAACACCTTTTTATTTCAAGCGACATGGGACATGCATGGTTTAAGAAAAATACTGATTTTTAACTAAACTAAAAAAACAGTAAAAACAGTATAAAATATTATTATAAATCAAAATAGCAAATTTCTATTTTGTATATTTAAAAATATAATAAAATGTATTATGATATAATATATGAGAAATAAATATTCCTATGATATCAAAGCTGAATGTTCAGCATTTTATACTCAGTTCTGAGCCGCCATTACGCACAAAATTCTGATATGCTGATTTGAGGTAAAACATTTCTTAATATCAATGGTTTCTAAAACAATTGTTTTGCTAAATATTTTATGGAAACCATGAAAAGAAAGTTTAGAAGATTAGAACAGCATTAACATGAAATAGAAATCTTTTGTAACATTATAAATATTTTTTCTGTGACATTTAGTACTGACTGAAAGTACCAGTCAAAAGTTTTTGCACATGAAGAATTTTATTGTTTTTTTTTTAAAGTCTTTTCTGCTCACCAAGACTGCATTTATTTGATCCAAAGTACAGCAAAAACAGTAAACTTTTGAAATATGTTTACCATTTAAAATAACTGTTCTCTATTTGAATACATTTTAAAATGTAATTTATTCCCGTGATTTCAAAGCTGAATTTTAGCATCATTACTTCAGTCACATGATCCTTAAGAAACCATTCTAATATTCTAATTTGCTGCTCAAAAACATTTATTATTATTATTATTATTATTATTGAGTAGAATTTTTTCAGGTTTCTTTGATGAATAGACTGTTCAGAAGATAGCATTTATCTGAAACAGAAATCTTTTGTAACATTATAAATGTCTTTATCATCACTTTTGATTCATTTAAAGCATCCTTGCTAAATAAAGTATTCATTTCTATAATAAAATAATTTCTGTAATAAATAAAATATATTGTTACAAAAGCGTTTTTATTTCAGATAAATGCTGATCTTTGGATCTATCTATTCATCACACAATCCTGAAAAATGGCTTTAAATATTGTCAACTGTTTTAAATATTAATAATATTTAATAATAATAATTTAATAATAATAATAATAATAATAAAGCATATTAGAATGATTTCTGAAGGATCATGTGACACTGAAAACTGGAGTTATGATGCTAAAAATGTAGCTTTGATCACAGGAATAAATTACATATTATTATACATTCAAAATAGAAAGCAATTGCTGTATTTTCAATCAAATAAATGCAGGCTTGCTGGGAAAAATAGACATTAAAATCTTACTGTCCAAAAACTTGTATATACTCTAAATTAAATATTATATTGTATACTTAAACAGTTTTGCCAGGAATTCAATAATAAGTGCCATTCTAATCAGCATTTTACAGTAACACAAGTTATGAAATTTATACAAAAACTGTATAAAGAATACTTATCAACATGAATCTTCATAGACCTTTATCTGGAGTTGACCTGCCCTTACAAAAAATTTCAATACCTCATCTAATCAGAGGAGGAGTGTTGTCGTATGAATCTTTTTAGTATGTGCCAAAACTTTGGGGAATGTGGTCATGAACCAAGTACATACAGCTGAAAACAATCTATTTATGTCACGAGTTTGTCTTACCAGATTCCACAACATGCATCTGTGTAAGCAGGGGGACAAACAGAACACTGAATCAAAGTGTTGAGTAGCCATTGTTGAAATTGTTTTACAGGAAATCCTTCACTGACTCATGTTCTACTGTGGTCCTATCTCAAACTTAACAGCTTAGCTACATTAGAGAGCACCAAAAAAAGCACAGCCACTGAGGATTACTGATCCAGATACTATCAGCATGGGTTTCAACTGCATCCATTATCAGATGCCTCTGTTCCCTACTTCTGCTCATTATAATAGCCCCCCGAAACTTCATGTCTGGTCTTGAAGCCGAACTAACAGCTGGTCTCAGAGGGCCTTCTATTTTTAAAGCTCTTATTACAGAATCAACGAACACACGAGGGCCAACATAGCAGCTTGTCAGAGACCAGCAAGTGTGGAATGCCAGCCTATCAGGAATGAGACAAGGTACCAGGTGAGTACAATGGAACACGGAGAGTAAGTACTGAAACAGCCAGTTAAAAAGTAGATAAAGTGGCTTCTATAAACACTACAAGTCCTACACTCTAAAAAATGCTGTGTTATTTTTTTAAACCTAAATACTCTAAGTTCTCTAATCTCAGTATTGTTTGTTTATGGGCAGGTTATGGAGTCAGTCACATTTATCAGCTACGAGTGAAACACGAGGCAACGGTCCGAGTTCTGTAGTTGTCCCTTGGCGAACAGCAGCTCATCACCAGCTTAGATTTTGCCGACACACCTGCATGAGAATTAGTGCTATTTCGGTGAAAAGTGATTACAGAGAATAGTTGAATACACTTAAATTACAACTCTACTTTTAAAATGTTCCCATTTCTATTTCTAAAATACTTGTTAAATGAGTTTAAATATATGTAATATTGTAGACTTTGCTGTACTCATCCAAATAAATTCTATTTGTCTTTTCTATTTGACATTTTTATCAATGGGTGTTCTTGCTTAATAATATATGTACATCTTTTGATTATTGTTGTTGCCCCTATAATTCTGTGTGTGATTTTTAATTTCCAGCCCATTTAAGTCAATAATTTTAAACAATAGTTGACTTAAATAAAACAACCCAGCAGAGTCAAAATAACCCAGCATGTGTTCTGTCCAATATTTACCAAGCGCTGGGTTGCCAAATAACCCAAGTTGGGTTGTATTTAACCCAGCATTTTTTTTTTAGAGCGCAGGAACATAGAAATAAGTATCTCATTTGTGACCCTGGACCAAAAAAGCAGTCAATTTAATAATAAATACATAATAAGCTTTCTTTTGATGTATGGTTTGTTAGGATAGGACAATATTTGGCTGAGATACTGAGAAAATCTGGAGTCTGAGGGTGCAAAAAAATCTAAATACTGAGAAAATCACCTTTAAAGTTGTCCAAATTAAGTTCTTAAAAATGCATTTTACTAATCAAAAATTACATTTTGATATATTTACAGTAGGAATTTTACAAAAAATCTTCATGGAACATGATCTTTACTTAATTTCCTAATGATTTTTGGCATAAAAGAAAAATCAAAAATTTTGAACCATGCAATTTATTTTTGGCTATTGCTACAAATATACCCCAGCGACTTTAGACTGGTTTTGTGGTCCAAGGTCACATTTGTGAAGGCATTTAAAACTTTACAGCAGCCTTGAAAATGTGTCAAGTAATAAAAGGGTTAAAACCACAGTATCTAGTCAACGTCTAACTGAAACTAAACCTGCTCAGAGAGAAGCTCTAATAAGACCTTGCGTGACCTTGCTTTTAAAATTTGCAAAAGCTCTGTTGCAAAGCCACATGGGAGTACAAAAAAAAAAAAAAACGATTTCAAGAGAAACAGGTTGGATAAAAAAAAAACTTTAGCAGTCATGCTGAAATTATGCAAATGTGAAAGTGGATTTTGATTGGACATTTGAAAACATGGGTGTGTTTCACCTGAACTGCTCTTTATCCATGTGCTCACCTACAAGTCGGTCAACTCAATGTGCTTCAGAAAATGTACAAATTGGCAAAGATCAAGTTACTTTCAAACTTTTTAAAATTGCTAACCTGTCCTACCGTAATTGAAACGGAGCAGCTAAATTGACTAAATTTCATAAAGTATAAAAACATTTTGCACCTGATTATACAGTTATCATAACGTTCTACACATCCTCTGCCACTTTGGTATTTAATACATATTTTAGTTTATTGATTATGCATTCGGATACATTGTGTTTCATTCTGCAATTCAAAGGTTCAAGTGACTGCATTAACTAAATTAAATGAATCATGTAAACACAGAGACATGTTTATGTGCATACACACAAATATACCATGTGTCTCTGGCTGTATTTCACACTCTAAACTGAGAGGGCAGCTCATGCTGACAGTAGAGTGAGAAGGCCTCTCTCCTGCCAACCACTGAGCAAGATGTGTCAAACAGACACACAGTTGCTATTAATAGAATGAAACATTTGCTACATATACAGTTTAACTGTCTATAAAAACACGTGCACTTCACATACAGTTATTACTTTTCACTATGGGTGTGCAATGATGAAACATCATATACATCTGTTGAAGATCTGAGTTGGCCAAAATCACTTCCTAAGTAGGCAAACCAAGGTTTTCTCCACATGAACCCAGCACCTGTTCCAGCACATCAAACCCAGTTTATGTTGCAGACTGGTGGCACTTTCAAATACATTAGCCTACTGCCATGATACATTAATATGACTCCTTTGATCAACACAGCTAACTTGCAGTTAGGTTGCCTACTAAAAACACAGAGACAGGAAGCAGACATGACTAGTAGGAGAGGAAATGATCTACAACTTGTAAAAAATTAACGATATTTGTTAACAATGCAGGTCCAGATGAGGGCACAAACAGGGACTTTACTCTGGTTAGACGGCTGTTATGATAATTAGATACTCGTGAAACTGTGTAAAGCTCTTTGGTTCAATAAATAAACTAACACATGAGGTAGAACCATGTGATTGTCATGTTTTTTTTCTCTTGAGTTTAACCCTGCACATCTGCAACTAAGACAGTTACGTTAGTTTTAAATTTACCTCTTTTGCGATTACGTTGAGGGCATCTTCCTCAGCAGTCAACCCATTTTTGCTGGGGGTTCTTTTACGTCCTGGCCCTTGAGACCCCATTGGTAACCTTTAGTAAATCCTTCTGAGAAACACACGCTCCTTTACGCGTGAGAACCGATCCTTAGAAGAATTATTCCTTCAGCAAAGGCATAAGAAAAAGAAAGCACGTTTCTGACTGTACCCAAAAAACAACAACGCTACGTCGTGTCGTTCGCTGCAAGGTTCATTGTGTTACATCCGTCTTTTTTGTACTCTTCCTAGTGCTGTACTGTGAAAGACTGAAGAGTCACCGGTGCTGAGAGCGCAAACGCGTTTTCATGACACACGTGTCGCCTGTGAGGAGCTGCCAAAATGGCTGTAAAAGATCTAGAGTTTGTTTGCTCAGAAAGTTGGGTTGTTTAACAGTGTGTTTGTCAGTAAAACGGCTGGGATAAAAGTTTTCTTCTCTTGCTTTAGTTCACAACTGGTGCGCGAATGGATTTGACCGTCTGTTGGGGGAGTTTGTGGGTTCGCACACCCTCTCGCTATTTTTAATCATGGGAGTCTGGTGCTAAAAACAGAAACCTTATCTTGCACTTCTTAAAGTCATACACATGTGCTTACGCACCTTTTGCAACAATAACAAACTTTTACAATTCATTCTGAAGGTAGAAAATGCCCCGTTGGGTGAAAGTATAGCTAATAAACTAGAATGCTGATCTTCTCAGTCTAACCTGTTAGGTGGTCTCAAACAGGTCTTCTTCCATCATTAGGCTACCAGACCAAGAAAAGGTGACAAAACAGCTTTTATTTTCGCAGCAGAAAACTGTAGCCAAACACATAACCCAGCCATGATGCAATAAATAAACAAACAAACTAACAAACAACTCGTTATCTAAACTGACTGACCCAAATCCATTTATTTATTTATTTATTTATTTTAATTATCATTTTAGTTTTAGAGATGTGGATACGTATGGCTTCAGTTGCTGGTGCATGTTGACATCTAGTGGTAAAAACGTAAACAGTCATAATGCCAGACAATTAGATTCGCTGGGGAAAACAAAAACGTAGATTGCTTTAAAAAGAAGAATTTCACTTTTGTTTAAAATTTTGTGCCGTAAATGTTTGTGGGTGGTCTGCCAACACTAATTGATCAGAAAAAAGACAAAAGCTGTGCACAGGTGATTGTTACTTTAAAAAAAAAAAAAAGCGCACAGTTGGTGTTTAGATGCTTTGATTGAGACCTTTGGGTGAAAAAGTGAGTAGGTTAATTTGTTTTTGTGTTTTGTTTTGTTTATTTAGACTTTATGGTTCTTTCTCATCCCCAAAGACAGCATTAGACGATCAATGCTGTCTTTTAGGGGATGAAGAAGCGCACCAGAGCGCAGCATCTTTCAATGCGGCTGTTAAAAATGCTGCTGTTGACGCGCTGAAGAAACAGGGCTGCAACGTGCTTGTGTCTGACCTGTATGAAAGGAAATTAAATGTAATTCAAGGCTAAGGCTACAGAGTAGCCTCACATATTACTGGTATGTGAGGCAGTGTTTTGTTTGTTTAGAAAGTAATATTAAACTAAGAATAGCGCCTTTTCAGAGCTCAGTTATTGCACGCTTTTCTGCTTCTCAGGAGAATTGAAGAACCCAGAGCATTTTCTGCTAAGGAAATGTTGACCTGGATGAGCGCAGGAAACTAAAAGAAGCAAATCTTGTTCTTTTTCAGGTATGATGTTTCTTTTTGGAAATGTGTTTCTCATCACTTTTTGACTATTTTATTGTTAATTTCTTGAAGTTTCCCCATTCTCTGTTCCTGCCATCATGAAGGACTGGATGGACCGAGTTCTTACGCTTGGTTTTGTATACACCTTGGAAAAGTGCTAGAGTAAGGGCATCTTCAGGGTGAGGACTGCAAATTATAAACCTCAGACTTTCATTCATCACAGAAGATGATCAAATGTTTGGCTGCTATTTAATAAAAATCTGAGTGGGCTGTTAATATTGGTATAGGTTTGTACTTGCTCTCCGATTTGGTCTGTTACCAAATATGTGCGGCCATATTGGTAATACTCAGATGTAAAAAAAACCAGCATGGATTACACAGTTAAAGTACTACTCAATATGTTTTTTTGCTAATTTATGCTGTCTAAACCACGGAAAAAACGTGTGGAAGCTGCAAATCATGTAGAGAAGGACATGAAAACGGCGCAATATTTTGACAAACTAAAGTTATAGGTGGTACAGATACATACGAGCAGTATTAATTAAGATATTAGCCTAATAAAATGAATGTTGTTATAATAATATGAATTCTTGCCCAGGAAATCCTGGCTCAGTTTGGCCAACCACAGGCGCCTTTTGTTTCTCACTTTTTTTTTTGTACTATTCTTGATTTGTTTTTGACTTTATTCTACAGAGAAACAAGCACCATCTTTAGAATATTGTCTTTTAACTTCCGTTTGTGAGGTAGCTCTGTATATTTCTGTGGCATTGCTGTCTAAGAGTAATATAGCTGGTAAAGTGGATTTATGTGTTGTAGTTAACGGACGTTATTGTGAGCATTGTCATGTTTAAGGCAAATGACCGGTTCATTAATAAATCCATCAGATCATTGTGGAAATACAACCAGAAGACAACAAACGCAGTGCTAAAAATGGCAGGGGCTAAATAAGGTCAATAACTTTTGTTATTGTCCAAATCGGTCCGACAAACATGACATTAATTGATCCTTTTTAGCAACAATAATCAGCAGAATATGCGAGTTTCATTTAGTTCAGTGGCATTGTTTACGTTAAGTGACGCCAATATAGGCAATTGTCTTGAACACACTCCATGTCTTGAAAACACTCCATATTTTAAGTGTTTAATTCATGTCAGGAGAAGAAAGCTCATGGGAACCAGTGGTGATCAACAGAGACATGACTGTACTCTGGGTAATTCAGGTAAGAACATCATCTCCATCCCTTATTCTGCATTCCAAAGGGCACTTCAGAATGAGAACAAACATAGCCACCATATTAAATGGTTACTCCAAACCAAAGGGCTTGAAACTGGCCACTTCAAAGGGTTCAGAATTAAGGATTTCAAAGGGTACAACTGATGAACACTTCACTATGATTCTTTGCAAAGGTTTAATTGTTTGACAACAAAATCCCCATAATTGGCTTGGGAAAATAATGCAGAAATTCTTATTTATATGGTTCTCCTTGATGCTCTCACTAGGGTAAACCCTTCGAAGGGATCAGCGTAGGGATGATCCCAGGAACGCAGTGTTAATTTTGAGTTTGCATGTCATACAAACCTGAGACTCATGCACTGATATTTCCTCCTTTTTTTTTTTTGTAGAATGGTGTCCTCAACTATTGTGGCTTCCAGGTCCTTGCTCCACAGATCTTCTGGGCATCCACACATCTCTCTCCTGAGGCTCATGAGGGTCTGTTAGAAGGCTGGTATACTTGTTTTCAAGGTCTCCTAAGTGAGGCACCTCTTGTCTTCCTTCCTGTAGACATCTTTGAAGTCCAGGAGAAGCAGGCTGATTCCCCTTTTCGTCTCGCTATTGGTCACCACCTGGAGAAACCTTAGCCGCCCCACAGCCAGATGAAAGCTGGGGTGTGAGACCTGGTGCAACGCTGTCCCCATGTGGCCATGTCCTTGTTTAACAGTCTGAAAGCTGAATTTTAGACCTGATTAAAGGGTTAGTTCAGGCAAAAATGAATATTCTGTCACTAATTATACACCTTCATGTCATTCCAAGCCTGTATGACCTTCGTACTCTCTCCTCATACTCTCACGGGATGAGGAAAAGAAGAATTGTTGAATAAAGTCGATATTTTTGTTTTCTTATTGGGTTTTCTTTGTTTCTTGCAGTAAGGGCTTACGGATTTGGAATGGCATGTGGGTGAGTAATTGACAGAATTTTCATTTTTGGGTGAACTAATTCTTTAAATTGTTCATGTTTTGTATGTTCAGTATTGTAAATAATTTTTAGTCATGTGTAACCCAACAATTGCTCCTTTTCTGTAACTTTAACAAAAAAAAAATGTTAAAAAGTTAGCATACATGCATTTTTTTTTAAACCAGTTCAGCAAAAATGCCACCCCACAGCTGAGTAAGTATTTCATTGGTCATGTTAATCACCATGATGAATGCCTACACTAAACACAACCCCTAACCCTACCCCTCACCCTAACCTTAACCAATGAAGCAGCTGGGTTATGTTTAGGATTTTCGCTGAACTTGTTTGAGAAAAAAATCTGTGCAGTGCACATTATTGTGTTTAGCCTTGTGGGCAGTGTGCTTAAATGGGCGTCCTGAATTCGAATCCCAACTTGAGGACTCTTTCCGATCCTGCCCCCTTTCTCTCTCCCCCTTTGCTTCATGTCTCCTCTACACTGTTCTATTAAAATAAAGTCAAAAACTCCCAAAATAAATCTTAAAAAAGCCATATTGTTCCAAAGCCGTAATATATTAAAACACAAATTTAGATATTTTAAATGAAGCATGAGAGGTTTCTGTCCCTCCACTTGAAGTCCAGATAACTAAAATCCAAAAAAGGTTGTAAGGAAATCCATATGAATCGAGTGAAGAGATGATATCTTTATATGATAGATTTAATTTAGGCTTTTATACACACATACATAGAGCAAATCAAATATGGTAAAAAAATGAATGCTACGTCAATGGGGTTTGTTTAAGTATGTGACGCGCAAGCTTCCATGTTTGATGTATATGTGTTTATACAGTCAAACCAAAAAATATTCAGACACCAAATATAATTTTTGATATTTTTTTTTACTAGTGGTTGCAGGACAATATAGTTCATTTATGGAAGTGAGGATTGCCCAAAACTGTGACATTATACACCAAAATTCTTCACTACCAGTTAGGGGTGTAACGATATTACAAACCGAACCGAAATATCGCGATACACCGACCACGATACGTATCGCGAAACTCTCGTGGCGTACCGCGGTACTCTCACGCCCCCTGCTGCCCATTGTTGAGGTTGACATCACTTGTCTCTAACTAATTTAACCAATTTAAACACATCTTTATTTTATCACATTTGATTAAATTGTATTAGTAATGATGAGCTTTTGTTCTAAATATTATATTCTAAAGTTAGTATTTTCCAAGTGCATGTCATGTCATGTGACTTGAGTGAGCGATCACACTCGGTTACTACTCAGGGCTCTACATTAACGTTTTGTTTGTTTGTTTGTTTGTTTGTTTGTTTGTTTGTTTATTTGTTTATTGGTTTAGCACAAGTTTAGTACACGTACAGATCTGTGCAAGGAGGGAACGAAGCCACTCTAGGCTTGTACAGAGTTCCACTCCTATTCATATTTATTCATGACATACAGGCTAAACACACAATAAAAAACAAAACAACAAACGAAACAAAGCAAAAGCATAAACAAAAAAAGATGATCAATCCAGGTAAAATGCAAAAGGAGCAAGCAACCACTGATCAAAAGGATTAATAATACCTAGAAATGAGTACATAAAGGCTTCAGGCTGGCAATAGAAGTCTCTTCAAATGCCTTTTGAAAGCAGAATAAGAGGACACTGATCGCAAAGATGGACTTAATTCATTCCAGAGCTTAGGACCTCTAAACGAAATATTAAATTGATGTCTTGTAGTTCGCGTGTAGGGTAAAAGTAAGGTGTTGTTACTGTGTCTAGTTTGATATGAGTGTACATGTGAGGTGGGGATAAACAAATTCTGAAAAGTATCTGGAAGATCTTGTTTCCTATATATAAACTTATGCATAAATAAACATGTTTGATAAATATTTACCTTGTCAATAGGAAGAACTTTGAATTTATTATAAAGGGGTACAGAGGGTGCATATCTATTTGAATGGGAAATAAATTTTAGATAATTCTTCTGTATGACTGTTAATTTCTTCAAGTAAGTAGTATAGGTAGCTGCCCAGACAATGTTGCAATAATTAATAAATGGGAACAAAAAACTATAATATAAGGTTAAATAAGCTGAGGAGTGAATTAAAGGACAAACCTTCCTCAATATACCCAGCATTTTAGCTGACCTCTTAGATACGAAGTTGATATGGTCAGTTGATACATTAACGTTTCTCCGGGGACAAGTGGATTTTGTGAAAGAGCAAGTGAAAGGGGATTTTACTTGCCCGACCGGACAAGTAACTTGATTAAAACATCAATTACAAACAATAACTAGCGCAGCAACGAAACTTTGGTGAGCATAATTCTGATTTTATTACTTAAGATGACTGAAAACGGACAGTATCAAGCTCGTGCAGGGTATCTGACTCACAGAAAATCAACACTAATAGGCTCAACAGCAGACACAAAGACAAACCTACTGCGGTAGGAAAGCACCATGACGATTGCAAACGTGAGTGACATTGATTTTATACAACAGTGGTTCATAAACTAGTAGTTAATATTAACTGACTTACATTTTAGACACATCATTTACCATTTTTGCAAACGAAAATAGTTCTAAGCAAAGTAACAGCAGAACCTCCGTGAATCTCCGAGCAACACAGCGGTGTTTCAGTACTGAATGATTTAGCATTTTTTGAATCGAGTCAGTGAACGAACTGGTTGACTCCATCTATGGTTGAATACGTGACTCGCTCATTAAGACTGTGAATACTGCCACCTATTGGTGGTTCGGTTTTTATATTTAAAGGTATTGCATTATGATTTATGTTTAAAAAAAAGTATAACATTAATCTTATTACATTATTTATGTATTTGCAATTTTACTGTGTAAATGCATTTTTTGGAACCTCTTGTCTTCATTAAACAGTTTAAGTAAATACAGTTAAATGTCAATTTCATTGCAGGCCCGGTTTTTCCTGTGCAATGGAAAGATGGAGTTTGTTGATACTGATTTAATTTGTGCAACCATACAGAGTCTAATTATTCTAATTTGATGTACTGTATTGATAAAATTTAAGAATTTGATGTGAATGATGACACATACAGTTAGTAAGGTTAGGAAAATAAAGTTAAAAAGTGTCCTAGAAATCAATTTAAGGCAAAATATCACAAATATTCAGATTAAAGTAAGACCTTATAGAGTAGTGATGAGACTATTGCTTCAGAATGGATTAATTTACAGCCAAAAAAAGGCATATTTTGCCCCGGACAAGTAAATTTTTCACTCGGACAAGTGAATGTCTAATTTTCACTAACTTACTCTGTACTAAAATGGGTTGGCAAAGTTAATAAAGAAAAAGTTTAGTTGTTCTTGTTATTAAGTGAATCTATTGTTCCTTAGCATTGCTGTTAAAATGACATCAACCCTAACCCCACAGCAAACAGAAACCGAACCGAACCGAACCGAACCGTGGCTCCAAAACCGTGAACCGAACCGAATCGTGCCTTTGGTGTATCGTTACACCCCTACTACCAGTATAATTTACAAAAATTCTTTAATTGCTAATGCAACCTTTTTTACACCACAGACTGAACAAAATT